>NC_138768.1:298522644-299122644 GCF_965119305.1 Pelophylax lessonae
ATATTTTAATTCAACCTTCTCTGAAATTTCTAATAAGCAAAAAAAAAAAAAACTCAATAACGAAAGGCCTTTTTTCTATATAGCACTCAGGCAATTTTGGATAATCTACTTCCAACTGAACATCAAGCTCGTAGTCATATACTGTTCCTCTGCGACCTCTATTATCTTTATATTTTACAGCACATACTACTATGATTGCATTCACAGCATTTTTCTAATTAACAGGTGCTGTGGGAAAATGAAAATAATAAAGGAAAAGTGGTGTTTACATTGATTGCTAAATTGCTATGTGAATATAACTAAAACCACCCCAAGAAAAGAAAAAAAACGATAAAGATAAAAATGATATATATTTTATACACACACAAATACACGCGTTTTTTCTTCTCTCCTTAAATATTATACAGGATATCATGCAATCATTATTTAGTTGTCTTAATATTCTGCTTAAAATGATGTGGATATATGAAAAAAAAAATATCTGACAGCTAGACTTCACAAATAATGTAAGACTGAGGCTGCCTGAAGCAGAGTTTTCAATTCTGACTTGATTTGAAATGGTTAATAGGCCATATGCCATTAAAGCCCTTTCATTTCCTCTCTGGCTTGTTATCTGTTTTGAGGTTGAAAGGCAGAACAGAGTTTTATTGTGTCTACCTTCAGAAGCAAAACAAGGACAGACAAAAGAAGGAATGACCCATCTGCGGGCATGCTCGTCAAGATGCTTACTAACTGCCTGTTCCCATTAAATCTCCAGCTAAACAAACACAAACTAAAGCCATCATGGTACCTATTAGGTAGAAAGGACTGATACCTATTAATGCAGGCTCGCTATTCAAGTAAAAGGCCTAGGGATGCAAGAAAAAGAATAAAGAAGAGGCAGTAGAGCCTCTAACAAATGTGAACCCCCTTAACGCCACAAATGGGGGTTAAGAATAACCTGAAAACTGCTAGACGCCACCAGTCAAACCATGGTTAAAAAAAATGTGAGCATCCATACTGGCTCATTGCATGTACAGATTTTGCTTCTTTGTAGTAGATACACTTAGATTAGTGATTCATTCACCACCATTGAATGTTTAGTGAATGTCACATTCATGGTATTATAAATATCTTTATGGGTTGGGTTAGACCAGAATTAGAAGAGATCCTTTATAAAGCTAATATGCCAACAATGCATCTAAGCCAATATTTATACTCTCAAAATGTGTACCGATTGCAGAATAGTTCATTTATGGTGGGACATCAGGACAATTTTTTATTTTTTATAATTATTATAATAAATTGTCATGGTGTCTATGTACCTGTTGGGGAGATTCATCTTCTCCGTTCCCCTAGAGATCACGGTTAGGCCCCTTTCACACTTATGCAACCTAAAAGTTGCGCGATTCTGACTGGACTTGAAGCAATGCCTATGTCGCGAATTTGACGCGATTCTGACTGGACTTGAAGCAATGCCTATGTCGCGAATTTGACGCGATTCTGACTGGACTTGAACCAATGCCTATGTCGCGATTTTGACACAATTTTGACTGGACTTGAAGCAATGCCTATGTCTTTGGACCTCAAAACGCATCAAAATCATCCCAAAGTAGTGCAAGGACTACTTTGAAGTCGTTGCAACTTGAAGTCGTTGTAACTTGAAGTCATACAGATATGAACGGTACTCATTGGAAATCATGGGGTATGACTTGTCATGCAACTTTGCAGTCCCAAATCACAGGACAAGTCGCACAATTGTGAAAAGGGCCTTACCGAGACTGAAAGTTTTACAGTTGCCTCTTGAACAGGAGAAAAGCCAGCCATAGATGGTTGGAATCTGGGCCAGCTCCGCAGGAACCAGACGAGATTCGAACCATATATAGGCAGGCTGAATATACCCAAGGTGATCGATTGATCAACTTGGGTACAACCAGCCTGTCGGATTTTACATGCGATTATTGCTAGCCACTGTTAAAGCTGCTAGCAATAGTCATTGTGTTCTCCCAGCGGGGACAGCTCCCCCCCCCCCCCCCCCCTGGCAGGAGAATACAATGGCTCCACGGGAAGGATTCCACTGACTGTGCTGATTGGGGAATCAAGCGATTTTCTTTCCTGCAATCTGAAAGAAAATCGCTCTATATATGGCAGGCTTTAGAATGGGGACATTTGATTTTTTCTCACACCCTGTTGTGTTGACAAGGTATTTTAAAGCGTTTGTTACCCCAACATTTTATATTCCTAAGATGTACCTGCTGTACCATGTACTTGTATGAGAAAGTATCCTGTTCTTTTTGTATTGCTCCCTTTGTGTGAAATCCCTGGTGTTCATGTCAGTCCCTCTGCTTTCCTATACAAAACTGACCACACTAAGCAGGAGAGCACACCATGGTCAGTTCTCTGGCTATGCTGGGAACTCAGTGTATTCTCCTCCAATAATCAAACTTGTCCTGACACGCCCCCACTGCACAGCCATCCACTGGGAAGCTCAGCATGCTGTCACTTCTCCTCCTCCCCAGCTCTGATGCAGCTGAGAACAGAGGGAATGTGATCACTTATAAAAAAGGGATAAAATATATTAATGTTTTTTTTTTATATCTATACAAAAATGTTCTGCTTTTCATTTCTATGTTAAACTGAATGGGTTGTTTTACAAGGTGATCATTTACAATCACTTTACCCCTTATCTATGAAAAAAAAAAATGGCTCTTATCTATGAAAAAAAAAAAAAAAATGGCTCCTACTTTTTAAAAGTGTATGTATAGCCAAAAGTTTTTTTTTTTTTTTTTTTAACTTTTAGTAGATTAGTTAAGGGTTACGATTGCTGTCTGTGTACCATTGGGGAAATGTTCACTTTCTTCTTGCAACAGGAAGTGAGAGGAAACCTTCCAAAGTTATTGGCGACAATCGTCCAAAACTCTATCTAAAAAGTCTAAAAAATGAAAAAAGAAAAAAAAAAAAGTTTTTGCCTAGAAATAAACTTGTCATCATACTTATATAAGATGCACGAGTATGAAAAATAAATAAAATAAAAAAATAAAAAAGTGAGGAATCTGTAGCCTCTCTCCAGGTGACAGCACATTTCTATCTGATGTATCAAAGGCTTTTTATTAAAAAAAAATCTGTCTGGTAAATGATGTCATCAGACAGGAAGTTAGGGAACATCTGTAGCAGCGGCAGAACAGAAGACATGAACCCCTGTCATCTTTTTTTTACTGCTGCATCTCAATTGCTAATGTCTCCTGTATTCTTATCTAGGGATACACCTCAACAGCAAGACTAGGACTAAACAGGCGATTTTTGAGTCGGGCAACTAAAATTTCCTGCGATCAATATCTTTTCTTGTTACTGTAATCAGAGATGCTACATAAGCAATTGTGCAATTGAGCAACTGATGTTCTATAAATCAGCAAATGCCCTGTACAGCAGTAAAACACAAAAGGGTTTCTAATCCTTCCCCACTCTATCCAAAACTGAAAAAAATAATAATAATAATATATATATATATATATATATATATATATATATATATATATATATATATATATAATATATATAAAATAATATAAAATATATATATATATAAAATATATATAAAATAATAATATATATATATATATATATATATATATATATATATATATATGGGCATTAACCTAAAAAAGGGGAATTGCTCTCTCCCAATCAACATTGATTATTTTCTATCCTCATCCTGCTATCATTAGTAAAGAGATAAGAAAGTACCGTATATCATATTTACTTGTTTTAAACTTTTTTTTTTTTACATTTCTTCAGTTACTTCCTGATGTCTTGCCTAGATAAAGGATGTCATACATCGCAGGAGTCTCTCATAAGAGGAGGAGGAGGGGGGTTTTCTCATCTAAACACACTCTCCTGCATGCATGCTTGAGTTAAGGGCAGATGGATTCCAGGTAGTAAATGCTACATGAATCATTTGCCCTTACTCAAGATGGCCACAGCTAGAAATGCTAGGAGGGTGTTTTTTCAAAGTGATTTCTCACCAAAATAAAGCATGGAGACATGAACGGATGGGGGAGTTTGCTTTGAATATCAAAAATGAACAAAATAGTGTTTTTGGTGCTCCGATGCAGTAAAGATTTCTGGTCTATTCAGAGTAACAGAAAATTCCTTGACAGTAGTTTAAAGCGGAGGCGTTTTTGTGTTTATTAAAAGTCTTAAACACACACTCACCTGTCCCTTGATCCAGCGATGCGGCTGCCTGAAGCCTCAATCCTCTCCCTCTCCACGGTGCTGGCATCACTAGTGTGGGCACCCGACTGTGAAAGATTTTGGCTTCACAGCCGGATACGCACTGCGCATGCGCGAGTCGCTCTGCGTGCCGTGAACGGCCGGGCAATCTACTGGGACTTGTGATGTGTCACCGGAAGATTGCAGGGAGAGGGGAACTTCCGATCGAGCTGCCTAGGTTGCTGAAGTAGCAAGTGGGAGCGGGTACCTGTCAAAACTAGATACCCGCTCCCCCCCCCCCCCCAAAAAAAATGACATGCCAAATGTGGCATGTCAGGGGGTCAGGAGTGTTTAAAGCGGAAGTTCCACTTTTGGGTGGAACTCCGCTTTAAATCTGAAAACGTCAAGATACCAGTAATTCCTTAACGTTGAGTTGAATATTTAATAAAAAAAAAGGACTTGCACGCCATAATGACTCAAAAAAAAAAGCACTCTTTATTTATAGCATAAGAGCTGGTTCACATATATGCGATGACAGACATTGCATGTGATACGCAGCGTTCTGCTCTGCAAATCACATGCGATGCAAATTCAGCCATATAGTCGCATTGAGACACAACTCACACAGGACCCTTTTTTGGGTCCGCACCAGAATCGTATGGGTGTTCACACCTATGCGATCTGATTCACGTCCGAACTGAACTGACAGTTTGAACTGTGATAAGCAAACTAATCTGGGGGTGCCATTAACTTTGTATTGACACCCCCAGCGATTCGCATATGGCAGTGTGAAGTGCCTGGCAGTTGAGTGCAATGCGGGAACCCGCAGTGGAATCGCAGGGTTCCCGCATCGCATATGTGTGAACCGGCACTCAAAGATGTTAATTGTCAAAAATATCCATCTCAGTTCAGAGCAACTGAATTTACCGGTAGGTCCTGAAAATCACAGATGACAAATTGTTTTGAATGCAAATGCAAGAAAAACAACTTTGTATATTTTGTGGCACACCATATAACAACAGTCAGGCGCTGCCCTTAACCACTTCCCTAGTATCAAACAGCACAGTAGCATGGCACAACACACCTGACACTTGTCTATTGTGTTTCATTCCATGGCTTCTGTTGGGAAGCTGTGCAATTACTCAGCTAATCTTTTTGTACAGTAGTCTTTTTTTCAGATCTCCCCTGAGCCTCCTACCCCCTTCTCATTCAGAGGATGACCTCTTGGTATGGTACTTCTCCTCCTTTGAAATATGCTTCCATCCCATCTCTTCTTTTCTCTTCCAGGGGAAGCAATTGCTATTAGCAGCCAAACAGCAATAAAACAAAATGACCAGGTTTCCTGTTGTAAAAGTAAAGCCAGGAATTTATCACCAGGTTCACAACCATGGGACAATTCACTCAAAATTCTTTTCACAAGCAGCTATTTGAAGATGGCTTAACCCATTTGGAGCTGGATAGGCCTAAATTACAACACGAGAAATCGCGGTTTAGTTTTTGCGGTCCCGGTATATTGCGTTTTTTTTGTAATGTTATTTTACTATATAAATCATTAAAAATGAAATATTTTTGTGTTTTCCATAGCTCTTGCTATGTCTCTCAGTATATTTTATGTGTTTAAATGAGTTTCTATTGTTTTAAAAGTGTGTTTAAAGACCTTAAAATGCTTCTACACGTACAGTGACAGTAAAAAAAAAACATGCCTACAATGCATTTTAATAGGGTTTTTCTATTTCGCGGATTTTCACTTTTCGCGGCTGGGTCCGGAACGTAGCCCCCGCAATGGAGGGGGGTTTACTGTATAACATATGATGCATATTACACACTCTAAGAGCTGGTCCACACTAGCGCGACTTGTCAGGCGACTTGGTCAGCCTGACAAGTCGCGCTCCCTCGCGGTCCATTGACCGCTACAGGACCCGTTCTAATAGGAGCGACACAAGTCGCTCTGACTTAGAAAAAGGGTCCTGTACTACTTCAGGGCGACCTCAGAGCGACTTGCATAGACTTCCATTATGTGAAGTCCCTGCAAGTCGCTCTGAAGTCATGGTGCATGGTAATGCACAAGTCGCCCCGAAGTAATAAGGAGTCGTGTCGCCATAGTGTGAACCGAGCCTTAACAGAAACCTTCCATAACATTAAAATACACTAATTAGGACCATTTATGAAGATTTAGGTTGGGTTCACACTATTGCGAATTGGATGTGGTGTCAGGAGATTGTGACCGGCTCTCTATGGAGCTGGTTCACATATTTCGGAGCGGCTTCAGTGCGAATTGCATAGGAGTCCTGTGCGTCTTCTGGTCTGTTTCAGGTCCGAATTCAGCCAAAATCTCAGAATGAAATTGGACCTAAAATGGTAAACAGGGGCGCACCGATCCCCTGCTATGAGCCACTCCCTGGGACAGTGTGAGCCCAGGATTAGTGGTCTTGCCCATAAATTAATCTTCTTTCTATTCTTCTTTATTCTTTCTAAACCTAAAAGCAAGCATGTTATATTATTATTAATATTATGTAGGATTTATATAGCGCCAACAGTTTACGCAGCGCTTTACAACTTGAGGGTAGACAGTACAACCACAATACACTTTAATCCAGTAGGAATCAGAGGGCCCCACTTGTTAGAGGTATATATTGCAGTTATATATTGCAGCCCACCAAAAAATTTAAAAAGTCAGCAATTACAAATACTGTAGCTGCTGACTTTTATAATATTACCTGTCCAGGGATTCAGCGATGTCGGCACCCCAGTCGATTTTTCAATCGGCCCTCAGGTGCTGCCACTGCCATTGCTTGTAAGGGAAAATGGCAGTGCGAAAAGCATGCTCTGCTTAGTGAAGGAGGCAGGGGAAGGAGGGGGGTCGAACATCCAGGAGACCTCACTACAGCAAGATCACTTGGAAGTGGGGATGAGTCCCTGTCAAAAACAGGTACCCGCTCCCCCCCCCCCCAAAAGGTGCCAAATGTGGCACTGGAGGGGGGGGGGGAGCAAGCAAGTGGAGCTTCCCCTTTTGGGTGGAGCTCTGCTTTAATAGTGGTGGCTGCATTTGTTTTCTTTTTTTCATTAGGTTTCATTTTCCTTTATTTTCACCCGGTGATGGGGCCAGTAACACACTTCCTGTCTGAGGGTATCTCTATGGAGGAGCAATAGACCCACCCTTGGACAACAGCACTGTCAACAAGCAGAAAGGGTTGTGTTACATTGCCTAGCAAATTTAGACTTGAATGAGAAATTAAAGCGGAACTAAACCCTTCTATCCTTTTTAGCCAGGGAAGCTGCCATCTTAGCCTCGGTTTAATCTGCAGCTGCCATGGTGCTGCACATGTGATCAGCTATGTCTCCAGACATTTGATGGTTTGACAGTTTGGTTGAAAGCTCAACCAATGTGACAATTATCATTCCTGGCATGCTGAGAATGTAACTTTTTTTTAAAAACTGTTAAATTGATGGGTTTAGTTCCACTTCAAAGCCTAACTCCAGCAAACAGTTTTTAAACAGTTACAGCAACAGTTTTTTTCCTTTCATCCAACTGTCACTTGTTTTGTTAACCCCCTTCCTGCCCGTGCTATAGCTGAAAGATGGGTACAGTGTGGGCTTAATTTGCTGGGAGGGTGTACATGGACATCCTCCCATGATCGCACTGCTCATGGCAGCGCTCTGTAATCACTGAGTCCTTTGGACTCAGCCGATCACAGAACGGGGTAAAGGGCCAATCACAGCAGCCCTTTACCAGGTGATCAGCTGTATCCAATGACAGCTGATCATGGAAGTAAACACAAGCCCAACAGTGCTGCCAATCAATGCCCACCAGTGCTGCCAATTAGTGCCGCCTACCTAGAACGGCTTCAATAAAAGGTATACAGTAAACCCCCCTCCATTGCGGGGGTTACGTTCCGGACCCAGCCGCGAAAAGTGAAATTCCGCGAAATAGAAAAACCCTATTAAAATGCATTGTAGGCATGTTTTTTTTACTGTCACTGTACGTGTAGAAGCATTTTAAAGGTCTTTAAACACACTTTTAAAACAATAGAAACTCATTTAAACACATAAAAGATACTTAGAGACAGAGCAAGAGCTATGAAAAACACAAAAATCTTTCATTTTTAATGATTTATATAGTAAAATAACATTACAAAAAAAAACACGAATTACCGGGACCGCAAAAACTGAACCGCGATGTAGCGGGGGATTACTGTATATAGCAATTTCTTCTTTACAGGGCTAAAAAGGTTAGTCTTAGATCGTGGATGCCTGTAGATTTAGACCCCGTTCACATAGGGGTGACCTGACTTGCTGGGGCGACCTCTGCGCGACATGAACGGACTTCATATAATTGAAGTCAATGCAGGTCACCTCCAGGTCGCCCCAAAGTAGTACAGGACCGTTTTTCTAAATCGGAGCGACTTGTGTCCCTCCTATTAGAACGGTTCCTGTGCTAATCTATGGCAGGCGACACACCGCCTGACAAGTCGCGCTAGTGTGAATGGGCACTTCGAGATTTTAGTGTCAGGGTAAACTTCTACTTTAGATTACATCATTCTTATGTGTAAATTTGTAGTCACTGTGCTTTATTTGTAGAGGCCAACTTATCTTCCAAATAAAATCTTCACATCAGACCACAGTGTAAAAGACGAACAAATTCAATCAGAATGCTCTATTAAATAATTTGAGGTCCACTCACAAATGAAGACCAAAATTAGCCGTCAAAAACCCCCAATTTTCTGATTTTAATGCACAAAAAAAAAAAACACAAAATGTTACACTATTTAAAAAAATAAAAGGAAAAAAAAGGAAAGCAGACACTGACTATTTTAAGTTTAACAGGAGACTCGGTATGGCGAAACTCCTAAAATTCAATACTGAATAGAAAAAAAAATAAAGTAAATAAAAATCAGCAAGCCAGAGGACTTGTATCTACAAGCTGCATTTGACCTATGCATTCTCTGCGACTCCCAATATGATATCTTTTAACTTTGATATGCAGAAACTATCTGAAAACACTTCTGTAAGCAAGGTCAAAGTCACAGAAAGTACGCAGCACTTGTGTTGTTTGTAAAGATAAAGTGAGAATAACATGCACATCCCGCAGAACTAAGCCAGGAAACTATGTCAATAAGGGGCGATATCAATCACAAAATCATACTGCTATGTGAGACAGAGCAAGAAAATGCAAATACTTTGATAAATAACATTACAATGTAAAGGGTAAGATTAATTGCATGTATCCTGAGACACACAAAGTAAAGCAAATTATTAAAAGAACCAATAACATTAAAGAGCAAGTAAACCCTAAGGCCCAGTTCACACTGCTGCGAAGTGCTCCGACTTTGAGAGTCAATACTGTTCATCCTTCAGAGGGATTTTTGGTCAAGAAGTTAGGTGTGTGTTGAAAATTTGAACCAAGACACAATACTAAATTTTTTAGTCTTAATAACTCCAGAAACCACAGATAAACAGTCACAAACTCAGGATCCATCTAGTACCCTCCCAAAATCTAAAATCATACAGGTCAGTTTATTGGCTTAAAACTGGCCCTATATGCGTGTGCAGGGACATTAGATTGTGAGCTCTTTTGCAAAACTGAAACAGATGGTTCTTTATACGCCTTTAAGTTCTGTGTAATATGGAAGTGCCATATAAATAATTGTAATAAATAAACACTTTGATTGCTAAATGTGCATATCTACACACTTTTTGCACCCCTCCAGTAGTTTCCGTATTCAGGGCATACAACTGGATATTACATCCTGTTACCTGCTGTTAACTATAGACGCTATAGACGTGGGCCGGTTAGGTAGAAATTGCTAATCAAATGTCTAAATGTCTAGGGGTAGCTAAAAACCACTTCCCCCACTAATGCTCAAGACATACATGTCTCCCTCATCTTAAGTCCTACCACTCTGCTGCCCTGTTGGACCAAGCGAAAGCTTGGTTCGATCCAATTTCGGACAAACTATGGGTGCTGTTAGAGAGGGCAATGGTGGCGCAGCGAGATCTACCATCTCTGCTTCAGGCCGCATTGACGAAAAGGGAGGTGCACATTCCCAGCCTGTCCTCACTGCGGGCCACACTGGGAGCTTGGGGGGAGGTACAGAGGATGGAGGGAACCCCGATAGCTAAGAGAGAATTAACACTGGCAGCCTATCAGTTCCTGCTTCCCTCCCTGAAAATTCTGAGGACATTGTTCCCGGATACCTTCACATACCATGATGTCCGTGGGCAGGTCGGAACCCCGTCCTCCTTCTTTCATGCACAGCTACACCATTACCACATTAAGTTTCCCAACCCGATTATTGAGGTGCCCTCTGAGATCTGGGACTATTTGCACAAGGAGTATCGTAAAACGAGGGGGTTGTCGTGGTTCTACCATCGTCTGCGCTTCCAGCGTGGATGGGTCAAGTCGGCTAGTATGGTGGCCTGGGAGGGCGACCTTTCAGTGGCATTTTCGGAGCTGGAATGGCGGCTGGCTATTCGCTCCTTTTACACATTTACGCATTGTACTAACCACTGGGAGGTGGCTCTCAAATTTCTCCACCGTAGTTATCTGACACCTGTGAAGATGGCTAAGATGTTCAAAGATGCACCAGTCCTATGCTGGAGGGGGTGTGGGGGTAGAGGTACACTATTCCATCTATTGTGGCAGTGTAGGAAGCTGAGAGGATATTGGGCAGCGGTGTTTGCACTACTTATCTCTATAACGGGAATTTCGCTGTCCATGTCCCCAGCCCCAGCTCTATTGAACTTGGGTATTGACAAGGTTCCACGACCGTTTCGTTGTGTGACCTCTCACATTCTCACAGCTGCAAGGATGTCTGTCACCGCGGCGTGGAGGTCTGTTGATGCACCCATGGTGACAGATGTCATAAACAGGGTTAGAACCCACTACTCCTATGAACAGTTCTTTGCCAACTCCAGCGATAGAAGCCTGCTGTTTGACCGTGAATGGAGTCCTTGGTTGCTAAAGTACCCGAGCTGAGGGGTTTTCCTCTTGCTCGGGCTTGATCTTTACTTGATCACATTATTAATGATGACATATATTTCTATCTGAGGCTGATGTTTAGACCGTCCGGTTGATGGTCTCGGTGTTCATCTGCGTGGATATTGCAAACGTAATGTTCTATAGCATGCTAGAGTTAAGGTTCTTTGTGGACGCACCTCCTGTTAGCTTCGGGAAGCTCTGGGTGTACGCCGGGGGCTGGGTCCCAGCTCCTGCGGGGGTGGGGGGGGGGGAGGGCGTGGGACCACAGTATTGATCCCCTTGGGGGTGGTCCGGCGGCCCGAACCTTCGGCTCAGCGCGGGGGAAGTTGGACTGGGGCCTGGTCTCCGGGGGGGGGGGGCCCGGATATTGAGTACTGGGGAATCCAAAAATGTATCCGTCACGGTTTTGTATGGTATACTCTAGTGTGTTTACTATATTTGTTCAATGTTATACAACCATTACGTTTACCTGTACTGTATTTTATGTTTGATGTTTTGAAACTTTAATAAAAACTATTGAAAAAGACATACATGTCTGCCCATAGATGTTACAAGGGACAATATGACCGACCTAAGGACACCAAATGCTCTATAAATGTATAATGTTGACCAAGAGTAGTCCATATAAGTGGAGCGTGGAGGCAAAAAGATGGGAAAAACAATAGTAAATTTGGACAGATTTTCTATCCTAGCTGATGTTCCCCCTGGAGCTGTCAGCCTGTGGGTATTAGACTACAACCACAGACATGAGAACATCCCTTGACTTGTCATTTCATGGGCTACTTTAGACTGTGCCAGGACACAGCAGCAAGGAGTCAAGTGGGCTCTGCCACAGGGCCTGTGGCATCTGTGTTTAGGCAAAACTACTAATTTGCCAGCTATGTTTGAACGTCACTCTTTTAAAAAACCATGTGATTTCACATTAATTAGCCAATCAGCTTCCATGTTTAGCTTATTCAACTAAGCTTTGACAAAAAAACTTGGACGCTGATTGGTTTCCATGAAGGGCTGTACCAGATTTTGCACTCTCCAGTCTTAGTAAATCAACCCCAACAGTGTCCTACCGCAGAAAGTTGAAGAGAACCTAGAGCTGCCAACAGGCAGTCCCTCATAGGTCTCTTGATCAGAGGGGGGTTTAAAAATAGGTTTGGTTTACATAGAGATGGACAAATCAATATGGATTTCAGAAGCCAGGCTGTCCAGCCCAGCAGGAGTTTTTTGGAGACAACCTCAAAAGCGACGTGCCAGCTGTAATTTCTAGGGAGCATTGGCTAACCGGTTCCTAGAATTTGCCCAGCCCTGGGTTTACATAAAGCTTTAGTTACACTTTAAATACTGTTACGTGTTTTATATTAATAACCAGATAAGTACACTAAGGCTACATGTACACGGGACGTTTTAAAAAGTCCCTTGAATGCTGGAATTGAAAGGACGTTTAAAACGTCAGTTGTGTCGCGTTTGCACCCGCTTTTAGCGGGCGTTTGCGTTTAGAACAGTTTCTAGAGGTCAAAAAATCATTCCCCTTTAAAATGGAAAAAACGCGGATCATCGTGTTCGGTCGCGTTTTGCGTTTAAAACGCCGGTAAACACACGTTCTGAACATCCTGAACGCAAATAATTGCTTTCCAAAAAACAACACTGAACTCAACTGCCTGTAAACGACCCTGTGTACATGGACAGATAAGATAACATAGAGGAGGGTTCAGGGGCGTATGAAAAAAACGCCCAACTGCTCAAAAACGGCCGTTTACAAGTTGCAGTGTACATGAGCCCTAAGAAAAATGAAAAAACAAAAAAGTTAAAAAATAAATACTTGTGAAGCCAATAAATGAACAATCACAACCATTTAACATTTTCATTTAAGATCTTTTGTGGGGGATATCACCAGTAATATACAGTACGTTCCTATATAATGTATGGAAAACCAAGTAGCTAAAAACCATCTTTAAATAATATCCAACGGGTTAAAGTCTGGGATCAATGGGCTGCCATCAGCACTGAATTACAAAACAAAGAAATGGCACAAAATAAACTCTCTAAACCCTGCATAAGGGTCATGTATTTATCCAACACTCAACTGCTTTCTATTATGCCCTTGATTCCAGGACCAGACACAGAAATATCAGGTATCAGTTTCTGCTCAAATGTACATATCTCCTCCACCATCACCTGATGTTCTATAGCAGCCTCTCTCAACCATTGTGTCACAGAGGAACCCTTGAAATAATCTTCAGGTCTCACGGAACCCTTATTAAAAATAATTATATCCATAGGTCACAGTACGTTTGCATGATCCGTAAGCTGAACAAAGTTTCTACTAAGAGAATAAAGAATATGGTGTATCTAGAGCAGCCTTTCTCATCCTTTTCAACACAGAGGACCCATTGAAATAACTCAGGGAACCCCTGATAAAAATTACTAGATCTACAAATCATGATACATAAAGCTATAAAAGAAAAATTCCACACAAGGCACGATCATTTGATTTTCGTATAGTATGTACACAACTTTCGATATCCGATTCAGGCTTTGCAAATGAAAATTTCCAAAGGGACAAACACCAAAAGTTTTCTCGTACGTAAACAAATTACGAAAACAAACAAATTACAAAAACATTACGTAAACAAATTACGAAAACAAACAAATTACAAAAACATTACGTAAACAAATTACAAATACGAAAGTCTGCACATGACAACAAAAAAAAAATAAAAATCCTTTGTCGTACGAGAATTTTCGTACATTATTTCCATCCTCGGTTCTGACTTACTGTGAAGAATCGAGGCAAACCGGATGATCGTTTGCCTGATTTTCTTATACACCTTTAGTGTATGGTCAATGTATATGTATAATGTTAGTGTATTAGGTCAATGGGAAGAACGCTCCTTAAACTTTTGGTCACTGGGTAGAATTACTCCCCCAGATAGCTAAAAGGATCAATGGAAACATATCTGAGAGACAGACATTGATCAAGGAACCCGTAGGAACCTTAGGAGGAACCCTATGGTTCCTTGGAACCCTGGTTGAGAAATCCTGATCAAGAGAATTGGATACCGTGAGTAGATACATTTCTATTTTGACAACCCCAACATTTTTTACATTAGTAATCTTAAAATAAAAAGAATAACGGTATGTTGAACTCTGAATATTATGGTGTCCCCATTGGTGTGCGCAGCCTATTGCATAGAGCACAAACACATATGAATGTAGAAGAGCAGAGCAGTGAAAGGTGTCAGTTGAGCAAAGATTGGTGTCAGTAGGGCAGTGGACGTGTCATTAGCTTTTTTTGTTTTTATTATTTTTTACAATTTTTTTAAATTATTTTTACAATATTATTTTTTTACAATTTTTTTTTTTTTTTTTAGGAGCCCCGTTATGGGGCTTTGGTAAAATATTAAGGATCTAAACAGACCACTGATATCTCACTTATTATTATTATTAATAAGGATTTCTATAGCGCCAGCAGTTTACGCAGCGCTTTACAATATTAGAGGGAGGCAGTACATATACAATACTATAAAATATAAGAGGATTAAGAGGGCCCTGCTCAGAAGAGCTTACTATCTACTTATGAGTCAGAGAAAGAAACTGAGGACAGAGATTCTACAGTCCCCTTCTCTGCATCCTGCAGTAAACATAGTTTACTATGCTTCATTTAGGAATGAACACAGGAGTGATCAGCACAGATCACTCACTGTGTTCATTAAAAAAGGAAGGGGTCAGTAAATGAAATATTTAAAAGCCCCTTCCCCGCTCCTTAGAGGAGAGGAGGGAAGCTGGCAGCAATGCAGGGGGGAGACAGGAAGCAGGGGGAATTGGCACTGCAGGGGGTGATTAGGGTGTGCCTAGGCACACCCTGTGCGCACACCTATGGGTGTCCCTTACCACTAGTAGTCAGTGTAGAAATGACTCCTTACATTGGAGGTTAATGTCCTCCTTGTATAACTGGTCAATGAAGATAAGACGTCTAGACACCACTGCTCCTCTCAAGGTACCCTAGGGTTCCATGGAACCCTGGTTGAGAAAGGGTGCTCTACAGTATAAAGTACAAACATAAAGCATTTATTTACAATTCTGAAGACCTCAAAATTCAGGATCTGTTGCCAAACGCACAACAGTAGACCAATGCGAATAGACAAAGTGCTTTTAAGGACCAGACTAAATCCATCCTTCCCTAAACACAGCTGGCTTTATGCACTAAACTTACTTGGATAAACCCCGTGGGCTGGCAACAAAGTTCACATATATCAACTTCCACTGTAGACACACTATAGTGATGTGACATTAAACTGTCTAGGGAACCTTAGCCTGAGAGCTAGACCGAAGGCTAGGCATACCGTGATATAGAAGCACCACTACATATCCCTGCAAATATTTACACTTACTTTCTGGAACATAAGAGTTTTACAAAGATTACAGACAAAGCTTGGCAATAAATCCTGGGAGACAAAGGCCTGATGACCTACTACCCCCATCACTGCTTTAGAATGTGGCTCATTCCAAGAAGGAAGTCAGCATTAAAAAAAAGATTACAGAAAGAAAGCATAGCTAGAGGATATCATTTATGAAAGATGCCACGGTTACCCATAGCAACCGGATGTCTGCTTTTATTAGACTGATATGGACAGCTCTGCCTTTATTTGGAATTTTAATAAAATTACCCCTATGGATTTCATCCTATTGTTAAGCATCATATGGACCTTATTTGACATAATCCAGATATTTCCATCAGAAAATGACAACACATGGCATACGCTCTCATATAAAAAAAGAGAGATAGAAAATAAATTCTGATTAAAAATAGATATAATAATATGACAATGAGCAATCAACATATTTTTCCTTTTCTAAAATACAGAGTCCCTCCTTTCTTGCATCACAGTCCTGCTGATCTCCTGCAATTACTTTGCAGCTACTTTCTGCTATAATAAACAATCAACATGTTTTTTTCCCCTTTTCCAAAATATTTTTTTTTTTATACTTTTTTTTTGTTTCCTAGCACTGCTGATCTCCTGCAGCTTCTTTTTGCTATCATAAACAATCAACATGCGTTTTCCTATTCAAAAATACTGTGTTCCCCCATTTATATCCTTTCTGAAACATAGCGCTGCTGATCTCCTGCAAACTCTTTGCAGCCAACAATCGACATGTATTTTTTTTTTTTTTTAAATACTTTGGGGTTGATTTACTAAAATTGGAGAGTGCAAAATCTGCATAGTAACCAATCAGCTTCCAGTTTTTTTTTTGGCTGAAGTTAAAAGCTGCCATGCACAGCTGCACCAGATTTTGCACTCTCCAATTTTAATACATCAATCCCTTTGTCCCCTTTTTTTTTTCATAGCACTGCTGATCACCTGCTGCCTTTTTCTGCGATCATAATCAATACGCGTTTTCCTTTTCCAAAATACTGTGTCCCCCCATTTGTATCCTTTTTGCAACATAGCGCTGCTGATCTCCTGCAACCTCTTTGCAGCCACTTTCTGCTATTATAGACATGTCTTTTTTCCTTTTCTTATATACTGTGCACCCCCCCCCCCTTTTTTTCCATTACTGCGATACTGATCGCCTGCAACCTCTTTCTGCTTTAATAAACAATTGATAATGCATTTTCCTTTTCTAAAATTCTTTTTTTATCTTTTTTTTTTTTTTGCATTAGTGGTGCTGATCTCCTGCACCTTCTTTGCAGCCTCTTCCTTCCTCACTCACTCTAATGTTGCTGTCAAGTCAGTGCTGCTTATCCAGCGTGGAGAAACAAGCCAGCACAATGAGTGCCATGACACAGCCGCTTATCACTTCCACCTGGAGGGAGGGGGAAACATGATGTGACAGGGTGACAACGCCTGAGAGCACTTAGGAGACAAGGCAAGAGCGTTGTCGCCCCAAACAAGGACCTTCACGGCGGCTATCATTTTAACGCAAGCTGTAGATTTTAAAAGACTAAAAATCAATGACATCAATATTTTAAAGAGCTAAGCGCTTTTACCATAATGATGATAAAGAAAACAGAGCTATACACAGCTATGAGATTTTTACATTTCAATATAGGGAAATCACAATCGCATTGCAATTGTTTAATTCAAAGTCAATTTACGCAACTTTCACACCACGTTAAAGTCATCAGTAAATATCAATCTACTGCATACGAGTGGGGCCGAATGCCAGAATTGGGTCAGTTGCGAGATTGGGTTTCGCTCCACTTCAAAGCTGATTCACATTAGTCCAACTTCTGATGCGACTTGAGTCGCATGACAAGGGAAAACACATTATGTTCAATAGTGCCTGTTCTCCTCAATGCAACACAGCATGGTGGGGAAAGGTTTCTGTGCTACTTTGGTGCGATTTTGGCCCCAAAGAACATGCAAAGTTGCATTAAAGTCACACCGAAAACTGCATCAAAATCGGATTGCAGCAGTGTGACCGAAGCCTTAAGCTGGATACACACTATCCAACTTTTGTGGTTAGATTTCCTTCAGATTTACCTTTTCTATGTAGTGCAAGGGCCTGCCAGATTGCATACAAATTGAAAGTGTTTAGGTTTGACCTCATATTATATGGTTTTGGTAAGTCTGAAGGAAAAAGTCTTCAGAAAATCCTATAGTGTGTATGGCCCATTAATGACAGGACCTGCAGGGACAGAAATGACCCACCAATTATAAGATTACAGATAACTGGTCCTTTCCATTTTTCTTAGTAATGATGATAAACATGCATAAAAAGCTGACTATGTCACACGCAAGTCCTCCTGCAATCGCAAACATGCAATCCTGATTTCACAGCAATCTACACACTTTAAGACACCTTTAATCTGTACCATTTGCATTTGAAAAGTTCAGAAAAGCTAAAAAAAAAAAGGAAATGTACATTTCCATTAATTATACACAGATGGGTAACGATTAAGATAAAGCAACTAGTTTAAACCAGCATTCAGGAAAAAAACGAGATGGCTGGGAGGAAAATCCACCATCTGCCGTATTATGCCCCGAAAATATACTTTTGGAATATTCTGCATTTTAAAGAGCATCCAAACCCAACCCCTGACTATATTTACCATAAATCTTCAGGCTCTTTTTTTTCTGCTTTTTTTTAGTGCCTTTGATCCAGAAAAAAAAGGGAAAATAGAAGTCTAGGGCAGGACTCTAAAACTCAATCCAAGCCATAAGGTCTTCAAAAAATACTCCTGGAAATCCCTTAATCTTCCAGCAAAAGCCAATCACCAAGAACAAAAAGCTTTGAGATGGAATAAAAAATCAACATAAAGAAGGGAGGGTTAGGTTCAGTGTGGTCTTCAAAAAAGTGTCAGCTCTTGGGGTTTCTGTTTTTTTTTTTTTTTTGCGTCGACTTGAAAGTTGGTGGCATTTAATCCAAGCAAAAAATGAAAACCATAAATAAAAAAAATCGAAGCGATCTAAAAGCTTAATGTATTCTCCAGGCAGATCTGAGGAACTCTTAAATGAGCAGTACAAATGACTGTTAGGAAAATACAGGAGAGCTGCAAAGAAAAGCCCCCGTGTCTTATTAATCTTTATTTTTTTTTTCCCTTACCAGTGAAAATTCAATTTATTTTCGAGCCTCCGGGGCAGCGTTTTCATATCACGATGACAGCAGAAAATCAGCAGCAAAACAAAAAAACAATAGAAAAATGAATTTAAATATTAGCAGGCAAGAAGGGAAAATGTCTTTGTTATCATTCTTGTAAACTCCACACCAATCAGAAATAAAGATCGCCTATAGATTTCCAAAAGAATGCAGGATTTCAGCAATCCAGGGGTGATTCTCCTTTTGCTGCAGATAATAAATATGAGAGGATGACAGAAGTGTGTTGTGACCCCCGGTGATCGGGCTTCAGCACTGCATGAGAAGGATCTGCACCCTGCAACATCCACTTAATCCTCTCTCCTGTGTCTTAGATCCCCTTGGATGCCTGCTAGCAGCTTAATTCTCCCAGACATTCAGCTTTTTCTTCTGCCGATTCCCCAGGATCGCCCCCCTACATAACAGAGGAGGGGGTGAAGAGAAATGCCCCGATCGTGCAGGAATTGATGGATGGGAGCCGGACGATTGTGCGCCCGTGCAGCGGCGCAGGGACGATGGCTCTTCTCAGCTGCTCTGCACGTCGGGAACTGACAGGCAACCGAAACGATGCTTCTGTCTCCTCTGTCGGCGGCACGCCCTCGGCACGCCTCTACCGCTGCAGCCGCCAATGGCGGGGAGCTGTGTCAGGCAGGCGGGCCAATGGGAGGCGGGGAAAGGCGGTTACCAGGGTGATACGCTCGGCGTCCCAGTGGAGCCCCTGGGAGGAAGGAGCAGCCACGCGTTTATTTCGCGGAAAATTTTAAATAGCAACTTGTGGACTCGGAGGATGCAGAGGAAGCAGCTGGATCGGGTAGTGTTTGCTGTCAGCGGTTCAAAGCGATCATCTGGCCCTGACACTGCATGCAGAGGAACTCGGATTTTCACACGCTATGGGGGAATCTATCCAATCAGCTTCTAGTATTAGCCTGGGCTATTAGGCCCCTTTAACACTTGTGCCATTTGGGACTGCAAAGTCGCATGACAAGTCGTACTCCATGATTTGCGATAAGTACTGTTCATAGCTGTACGACTTCAAGTCTCAACGAAAACATTCTCTGCACTACTTTGGGCCGATTTTAATGCGCTTTGAGGTTCATGGTCATAGGAATTGCTTCAAGTCCAGTGAAAATCGCGGCAAACAAATTGCGGTAAAATCACGCAACTTTTAGATCGCATAAGTGTGAAAGGGGCCTTATGCGATCTAAAAGTCACGCAATATTACCACAATTTTTTTGCTGCGATTTTGACTGGACTTGAAGCAATGCCTATGTCTATGTATAGACCTCAAAACATATTTAAATCAGACCAAAGTGGTGCAGGGAATACTTTAAAGTCGTTGCGACTTGAAGTCATACAGATATGAACGGTACTCATTGGAAATCACAGAGTACGACTTGTCATGTAACTTTGCAGTCTCAAATCACAGGACAAGTCGCACAATTCTGAAAGGGGCCCTAAAGGATAAGTCCAGGCAAAAATGAACTAACGTTGTGCTAAATTCTAACCCTGTATTTCAAAAATCACCGTATTTACCTATTCTGCAGCCAGTCCGGTCTCCAGCGGTGGAAGGTCTGTGCAGGAGAGGACCGACAACGGCTGTGAAATGACTGGGAAGTGACGTCACCCATAGAGTTACTGTGAGGCTTCCATTGTCAGAAGTCTTTCCTGCACTCGCCTGCACGCCGCCTCTGACAGCTCAGCGTGGGACCGGATTGGCTGCAGAATAGGTAAGTACAATGATTTTTGCGTTACAGGGTTAGATAGATTACGGTTAGAATGTAACACAGAGCAGGTTTCGCGTTTGTTAGGTTTTGCTTAGACTTATCTTTTAAAGCTCCTTCTAAAAAGGGGAAACTCTGCTTGTTTGCTTCCACCCCCCCTTCACTGCCACATTTGGTACCTTTGGGGGGGGGTGTATACCTGTCAAAACCAGGTACCCTAGGGTTTCCACCTTTTCTTCAAGCCAAACCCGAACACTTAAGCAGCCTGGGACACCTTTCAGTGCCCCCAAGGAGAGTAGTAATGCAGTGTGTATAGCATGCCGCAGTGGGTGTGGCCACATTGCCCTTGCTGACATCATCTCCCTACCCCCAAGTGATGCTGAACTGGCCCCAAGACACTGGCCCGCAACTCCCAAATGGCAACAGATTAATGTGTAACTATCTTGGTTACTTTACTTTGGTTACTTGGTTCATGAGGTCATGAAGAGTCGGACATGACTAAATGACTGAACAACAACAATCTTGGTTACTTGGGAAGCCACAGCCTGGTCTGAATAATGTGTCTTGGTTTTAGTCCGCCTGAAACCTGGATACATGATTTAAAACCCAGACTCTCCGGGTGAATCCCGGACAGGTAGCAACCCTGAGGCACCCGCTCCCATTTTCAGGTAAGATCGTCACCAGTGGCAGCTGGTGCTAACCCCATCTTCTTTAGAACGACCTCCTACCCTGATTGACCTGGAGGAGAAGCCATAAACCGATAGCAAATATTGGTTCGGTAGTGTCACAAGTGGGTGGGCACTGCGCAAGCCCATTTTTTTTGAGCCAATTAGAGCCTCAGGCTCTAATCATCTGTTTGAATAAAAAAAAAAAAAAAAAAACTCATAGAAAGCTATGATTTCAGCACCCCAGATGCAAGCTAGGGGGGTGGCACCCATTATGGACCAGCTGCCACTAATTGCAATCTACGAAATTTCGAGATACCCTCCTCCCCCCCCCCCCCCTTTCTTCTGGGAGATACAGGTCCCAGAAGACAGAGGGACCATTCAGAAAGTGCAGTGCGCAGTAGGAAACAGGTCGTAAAGCCGCAAGGCTTCACTTTCTGTTTCCCCTAGTGAAGAATTTGCACCTGGAGTCAATGAATGGATCGGCTTGGGGTCCCAACATAGCGGGATAAAATCTGCTATCCTTTATAGCCAAGGAAGCTGCTTCTGTTTGATCTGCAACTGCCATGTTGCTGCACATGTGATCAGTTATGACACCAGCCATTTGATGGTTTGATAGTTTGGTTGAGGAGACAAGCAAATGTGACAGCTAGAAATCCCAGCATTCCAGGAATGGATCTGTTTTTTGAAACTGTTAAATTAATACATTTAGTTCCACTTTATGATTTACTGCTTTTCAGGGGCTCTGGGTTTCATCAAAATGGCAGTTTTCAGCAAGAAGAAACAGGAGTAATGCTAGAGGCAATTCACAGCACACACTCATTTTGGTAGCATAATTATTAATGTGGAATGTAGGTTCCCTGCTAAATAACATTATTTTTTATCAAGTTGTTATGGGTAAAGTTATTTCTTTGAGGTTCATAAATGAGAGGTGCTCTAACAAGAGTATTTCATTAAGGGGGATTCGGCAAAACTAAAAATGCAATGCTACCAATCAGCTTCTAGCTTTCATTTTCAAAGCCTTAAGCCTCGTATACACGCAACGATTATTGGCCGACCGATCGTCCGACTTTTGTCCAAGTTGTGTTTTGTTGGTTGGAATGTGCCTAGACTGCAAACAAATTTTCTCGGCCAACAAATTCTACTTCAGAAGATGTCATGTGTTGGTTTGTTTTCTTTGTGTTTTTTCTTCAATGAGCATGCCCAGACTTGCTCATTAGATTTTTCCCTGTCGAAATCTGTACTGACTGCACGAAAATCGGCCGTTGTGTTGACGGCCAACAAAAATTTTATAGTCTGCACACCAGATTTTTTTCGGCCGAAAAGTCGGAGTCGGTTGTCGGAAGCATCATACTAACAAGCCGAAAATCGGCAGATCGGACGTTGGCCGAAAATTCCCTGCCAATTTTCGACGCGTGTGAAGCTGATTGGATACCATGCACAGCTGCTCCGGAATCTGTCTGCTCCAGTTAAAGTGCCCATTCACACAGCAACAGACAGCTGCCGCACATTATACTACGGCTGTTTAGTGTCTAGCAACTGTCTGTTCTGGCTGCTGTGAGATGCCAGTAGAGGGCAGTGTGCTCCCTTTTTTTTTTTTTGAAACTTTATTTGAAGTGTACAAAAGTGACACTTCATTCATGTCACTGTACAGCAGCACGTTGCGTTGCTCTGCAGTGACATGCAATCCTGTCCAGTGCACTGCGATAAAATGCAGCTAACTGCACTGCACCTTTGAGTTGTGTTGCAGTGTAAATACTGAAACGCAATTCTTGTGTGTCCTAGGAAGTTACCTCTAAGACACACAGAAAAAAATTGTTCTAGGTGAGTAAAGGGTACCCTGTTAAAAGACGTAATGCAACACAGGACTGCACAAAACTCTTGTTGCTGTAAAATAAAATAGTTTTTTTGCAGTCCTGTGGTGGTGGTGGTAGTTCCAGATATTATATTTATAAATCAGCCGGCCCAACACTCAATTTCATCATATCTGTTTTGGAACATGAACTAAATTGGAGTGGAGTACAATTTGAGGGAGATTTACTAATGCTTATGCACACATAATCTGGTACAGCTGTGCATAGTAACCAATCAGCTTCTAGGTTTTATTGTCAAAGCTTAAAGCAGAACTGCACTGCATCTGAGCACCACAAATAAAAAAATGCAATTTCATTTTTAATATTCAAAGCAAACTCCGCCATCGATCAATGTCTCCATGCTTTATTTTGTTGAGAAATCACTTTGAAAAACATCCCGCTAGCATTGCTGGCAGTGGCCATCTTAAGTAAGGGCAAATGATTCATGTAGCCTTTACTTCCTGAAATCCATCTGCCCTTAGCCTAGGCATGCAGGCAGGAGAGTGTACTCATCTGAGAAAACCCCTCTGAAGACTCCTGGGATGTATGACATGATTTTCTTAGGTATGTAAACCAGGAAGTAACTGAAGAAATGTAAAAAAAATATATATACTTTAAAACAAATAAATATGATATACTTTCCTATGTATGTACTAATGCTAGCAGCAGAAGGATTAGAAATAGTCAATGTTGACTGAGAGAGTGAAGTTCCACTTTAATTGAACAAGCTGAAGTTGGAAGCTGATTGGTTACCATGCACAGCTGCACCAGATTCTGAGTGCTCCAGTTTTAGTAAATCTCCCTCTTTATGTCTATTAGGAATATTGATTGGTTGCTATGGGCAGCAAGAGCTACTCTTGTTAGTATGCTGTTCATACATGTGCTGTCCTCGTATTTAGGAAGCGTTAAAGTGGTTGTAAAGGCAGAAGGTTTTTTATCCTCATACATTCTTTGCATTAAGATAAAACCTGTGTGCAGTGCCCCCCTCAGCAACTCTAATACTTACCTGAGCCCCATCTTTATCCAGAGATGTTATACGAGAGACTTAGCTGTCCAGGACTCTCCCTTCTGATTGGCTGAGACACAGTAGTGGACGCCATTGGCTCCTGCTGCTGTCATTCAAACTCAGCGAGCCAATGAGGAGAGAGAGAGGGGGAAGGACCAAGCTGCAGCTTCATGTCTGACTGGACACAGGGAGCTGTGATTCGGCTCGGGTTCTCCCATAGCAAGCTGCTTGCTGTGAGGGCACTCATCAGGAGGGAGGGGCCAGGATCACCGAAGAGGGACCCAAGAAGAGGAGGATCTGGGTTGCTCTGTGCAAAACCAGCGGCAAGAGGGGAGGTAATTATAACATGTTTGTTATTTTCCTACAAAAAAAAAAATGAGACTTTAGTATCACTTTAACTACTTCAGCTCCGGAAGGTTTTACCCTCTTCCTGACCAGGCCATTTAACTGATAATTGTGCGGTCGTGCAAAGCTGTACACAAATAAAATTGGTCGTTCATTCCTCTGAACGATCGGCGGGTCCCGGCGGTAATCGCAGCCGCCGGACCCGCTGATTGGCTCCCGCTGTGTCCAATCATAGCAGGAGTAGTGCTCTTGCGGCGCACGTGTGCCCCCAACATCACCTGCACAAAATCACGTACATATATACACATATACACATATATATGTACACATGTACTCAGATTTATACTGTCACCGCATATATACTGCAGCAGAGCAGCCAGGCCGCTCTGCTGCAGTTTATATGCGGTGGGCGGTCCAGAACTGGTTAACACATGCATGGTTTAATGTGTTGTATCACAGCGGCCCTTTATTTAATTCAGTGCAGTACACCCCAAAAGCAGCGAGTTATTTAGTGTTGATGTGCACCGCAATGTAAGTGCATTGGGGTCCCATTCCTGAATGAGCACACCAACAGCATAACCAATGTTAACGTAAGAGTGGCAATTCAGCCTTCTAACCTGTATAACATCATACAATCAGGCCTTACTGCTGGTTCACACATATGCGATGCGGGAACCCTGCGAATCCACTGCGGGTTCCCGCATCGCACTCAACTCACAGGCAGTTTACACTGCCATATGCGAATCGCTGGGGGTGTCAAAACAACGTTAACGACACCCCCAGATCAGTTTGCATATCTCAGTACGAACTGTCAGTTCGGACATGAATCGGATTGCATAGGTATGAAGAAATGTGCACAAAATAACCTGCGCCCCCTACTGGACACTAGCTGTTAGCTCATATACTGGAGGATTTATAAAGATAATGCACACACGAGCAGCGCTAGTAGATATATTAAAAATGGTAATAATGTTCATCAAAGTCCCACAGGCATGATGGTTAAGAAATTCTGGATTATGGACTTTCTATCCAGGTGCTTGACACAGCAGAGAAGTGACACAGACCATCCACCACACACTTACTCTTACCGACAGGTGATGATCAGAACAGCAGTAAGTGGTTAAAGGGACCACTAAATCCCGCCATCTTGAAAAAAACTGGGGACATCCGCAATTCAGTCAGCCAAACAGCACCAATCCTTTGATAACAAAACTCCACATAGGATGACATGCAGGAACAATCCACCTTATATCTCCAGATAAGCAACCAACCTCTTGCATGGGAGAAATATCAAAGAGATAGTGTAATATGTTTAAAACACCTTTATTGAAAAAACAAAGGTTACACTCACCATCCACAGAGGTACAGTAAGCAGAATGCATATAAAAACACTGGATAAGGAACGCTCCCCGATTTCCACCAAAAAGATGGCTGATTTACAATTTCAGGGTGTGACGTTTTAACGCTGGCAAGCTCCTCTCGATGCATTTCATCACTACGATGTCTTCAGGGGGCGTGGCCAAGTGTCCGCGTCACATCCACTATATAGCCCAGACGGAAGAGGCGGTAATTGTAAACAGCTGTGTGTCTGGCACAATAGACACTTTGGGGGGGGGGGGGGGGTGGATCCACGTATCCCTCATGCATTCCACCCAGGGTGAAACACGGAAACCAAGTCCACCCCGGAAACCGGAAAAGCCAACGGAGTCACAGCCCCGATTGTAACAAAAGGGACACATCTCATTAAGCAAGGTTATAATCATAAATTTAGATCATCACACACGGAAGTCGGAAAGGAACATTATTGACAATCAAAATACTAAAATATATACAATTGCATAGGTGTGAACACCCATGCAATCCAATTCTGGTGCTGACCCAAAAAAGGATCTTGTGCGACTTTGGTCCAAATATGATGCAAAGTCAGCCATACAATCTGAATTAGCAACGCACAGACATCGCATGTGTTTTGCAGAGCAATGTCTGACATTGCATATGTGTGAACATGGACTTAGACAGAGAAGTCAGAAATGAGAAGCTGTGTGTGTAAAATGGAGCCTGACTCCAGATATTAAACAGTTCCAGCCTGTCCTATAGCAGAGAGCAGCCTTGTTGTCACTCTGGGGGACCCCCTGGAGATAAGGGAGAGCTATGGAAGCTGAGCTTGTCTTCCATTGTTATTTGTACTAAAGGTCCCCTGATTACCCTTTAGATGTGCTATTTCCTGGCCTGGGAACTGCACACAGAAATAGGAGATAAGGCTTCCTCTGCTCCCTAACTTATTTCTGTGAACAACTCCCAGTATGGCTTCATGAAGTCATCTCAAAGACCTGATGTATATGTACATGTGCTGAATACAGACCAAGAGCATTTTTAATTTTTCAATTTTTCGGATCGGCAGGCAGTGTGAATGATGATGGATTTACATCAAGGGACACTATTTTTTTAATTTTAATAAAAGATTTGTCAAAAACTGTCTCCTGTGGTTATTACTTTTGTAAACTTTTTTGGTGAATGGGTAGGGGTACTATGCACCCTATACCTATTTACATGGGGGAGCCGGGATCTGGTGGTCCCCTTGTTAAAGGGGGCTTCCAGATTCCAATAAGCCCTCTGCCTGCAGACCCCGACAACCACACTCCAGAGTTGTCTACATGAAGACAAGGTGCTTTGGGGTGGGGGTCAGAGCCCCCTCTGCCCCAAAGCACCCACTCTCCCATGTTACGGGCATGTGGCCTGGTATGGTTCAGGAGGGGGGAGGGCGCTCATTCCCTCCCCTTTTCTGACCTGCCAGGCTGCATGCCCGGATAAGGGTCCAGTATGGATTTTGGGGAGGGACCCCACGTCGTTTTTTTTTTTTTAAATTCTGGCATGGGGTTCCCCTTAAAATTCATACCAGCCCGCAGGGCCTGGTTTGGACTGGGGGGGGGGGACCCTATGCCATTTTTTTCTTTATTTTTTTCAAAAGCCAGGTGCCAGCAATTGGAACCTCAAGTCATTTTAACCAGCATTTCAGTCCGACTTCCGGGGGCGATTTGAGAGACATCTGTGTGGGTTCATGCACAGATGTCTATTTAAATCGCCCCCCCCCCCCCCCGAGTGAAAGAACTACTTTTGGGAATCGGTGCAGTGCCGCAAAGTCAGCATTGCACCGATTTGGACAGTGCAATAGGCCTTGATTTGGCCAGCCCGATGTGAGTGGGGGCTAAATGGAATTTGACTCTTTTTTTTTTTTTTTTAGAAATGTCATTTTTGCTGTAGCATGTTTTATGTATGCTACAGATGCGCCACTTTACGGGCACATTAAGGGGACCCCCCAGGCACTAAATATAAAGGAATTTTTTTTTTTTTTTTGCACTTTAAGCATAATTTAAATCACGGCAGTACCCAGAACCCCATACCCCTTTTATGGCCAATTACTTACATATAAGCCTTAAAAATGGGCACTTTAGATTTTTCCTGTTCGGCTCCCTCAGACTTCAATGGGGTTTGCCGTTCGGGGTAGAACATTTCCCCTGTTTGGGAGTTCTGCTGCAAACCGACAGGGGGCTTTTCGGCCCATCCCTATCAGTGATAATGGTCATCCAGACAAATAGATCTTAGATTGTAAGCTCTTTGAGGGCAGGGACTGATGTGAATGTACAATATATTTGTAAATTGATGGCGCTATAAAAGAACCTGTAATAATAACAATAATAATAATAGAAAAAGTGGCTGCACATATACTTTAAAGCTTGTGCTTGCTGTGTGGCTCCTGGACCCCAGCAGTCAGTAGTTGGTATGTAAGCACTGATTTGTAAAGGGGCCGGTAATGTCAGTGATCTCTAGCAGTTTTATGTAACATGCCTCCGGTCTCTGATTATTGTGCATATTTAGGCATATGTACAGTTTCAAAAAGCTGGCCTTTAATGCCCACACGCCGCACATATGCATCGCTGGGAGGGCAAACAACTGAGTTATGAAAAATGTCTCTCAGTCCCGAGAAGACATCAGTAGCCAACGGGACCAGTTTCCGATCACGTGACCACTGCGACAGCCAATTACAGTGGTCACATGATCGTTTAACCTTCCCGCCCCCCTGGGTGTTAAGAACTTTTAAAGGGGATGTCAGGGTGGGCAGGAAGGGGTTAAATAAGCAGTGGAGAAACCTATAAGTATGTATTATGTCCTACATCAAACAATATTGTAATTAAACATAAAGGTTGATGACAGGGTCTCTTTAAAAATAACTTGTAATGTAAAGCAGAACTCAGAGAGTGGCAGAATGTGACTTGGAGCCATTCAGGTTGTACTGTATTGAACAGTGTCATTATTTCAACACTGGGAGTTCGGCCAGCAGGAGCAGAGTGATGACTTTGTCAGTGGGTAAATACTCCTTCATTATGCAATCAGCAGGCTGGAAGCACTTTGGCCATTTTGTTGCTTGAAGTGACACTAAATGATATCCTTATTCTCCAAATATAATCCATATACTTGTTCTACGTAAGTGGATGTAAACCCTCTCCTATACCCGGTGAAGTGAACAGCCTCAGATGAGATACAGAGATAAAACAAATCTCCCAAAATAAGTTTTAGTGTCGGTTCACACTGGGGCGACACGACTTCGGGCGACTAATGCCGTCGCCCATGCACCGCGACTTCGGCGCGGCTTGCAACGACTTCACATAATGGAAGTCAATGCAAGTCGCTCCGACTTTGCAAAAAAAAGTGCAGGAACCTTTTTCTAAGTCGGAGCGACTTGAGTCGCTCCTATTAGAACGGTTTCAATTGCACAGCACGGTCCGCTACTTGTCAGGCGACCAAGTCGCCTGACAAGTCGGAACAGTGTGAACCGGCACTAAAATGTATATCTGCTGTCTTTAGCTTTCTACACTCTTTATAAGGTGCAGATTGTGTTAAAAAAATATTTTTTCCACTTCCAGCAGTGGGTGTGGAGTCTGGGCATACACTGTGTGAGAGCTGATTGGAGGAAAGGCACCCCCCTCCACATAGGCAGAGGAATGAAGGAACTTGCAGAGCTGTAGTCTGAATAGACCAGCTCCCTGCTAGTCTACCTCTAAGCTCCCTCCCGGACACAAATTTCCAGCTGCTTTTATCTCCTGTGCCGGAGAACTTGTCAGAAGTTTTAATGCTGATAACAAAGGAATGGAGCAGCAGAAAGACACGACACTTAGAGCTTTGGAGAGAGATAAGTAAACACTACAGATATATGTGCCTAGGTCAGATTTCATAAATGTTTACAACCACTTTAATGGCCCTGTAATCTATTTATTTATAAAATAATTTCTTACCATGCCGCTTAAAGGCTTGTTCACACTGGGGATGATGCCAGTATAGTGTGAACAGGCCTTTTTTCCTCAGCGCCTCAACTTCAAGGCGCTGTCTGAAGGCAGTCCATTGAAGTCTAATAGAATGCAATGACTGTGTCCTAATGTAACAGGAGTGAGGGTGCATGTGAGTGGCCTCAAAGGCATACTGTCTCCCCAGCACCTGGATACCGAGACACCAGAAGACAAATTCATGTTATATGGGAATCATTGCTCATGTAAATGAGGTCTAAACCCTGGTTCACACTGCTGCGACATGTCATGCGATTTTATGTGTCATAACAAATTCTGGATGGACCCTCTGCACACTGCTATACACCGTTTCCAGCAAACTTTGCAATGAAAAACAGGGATTTTTAGTTCACACTTATTGCAATACATGCTTAAAGCGTAACTCCACTTTTGTTGAGAAAAAACATTCCCCCCTGGGTGATCTATGTACATTGCAGGGATTTTAATAAACTTTGTTGCAGATTCCAACCTTTTGTTATTCTGAAGAAATCGTTGTTTGTTCCTCTGTGCTGAGTGGGTCTAATGGGAGTGGTTATAAAATTATCTGTGGCAGCTGCAGGGCTCTAATGAGAAAAGTCCTTTAAACGTGTTCCTATTGGGAGTATCTCACCAAAAATGACATTTTTGTTGCAGGGGATGCCAGAAATCTGACTTGTATCCTAGGCAGACTTCTGGGAAAATTGGTGAGCCAATCACACAAGCAGGAAATGATGTTTCTGGGGTGTGGTCAGTACAACTCCAGGTAGCCATATTGCATTGCATTTTCAGAAAATTACAATGGCTGCAGATTGAAAAGGAAAGGTCATTTTTAATAACATTCAATTACAATATGATTTGTGTCGCAATTGTATACACTATATTATTTTTTCTTTACTTGCAATTTTTTTTTTCCCACGAAAGTGGAGTAATCCTTTAAGCTGGCCAACTGTGTCAAAGTAATCCCTCTTATGGCCAATCCTACACTACTTTGCCACTGCAAGTGGATTACTTTGATGCAGTTGGCTAGTTTAAGTATGCATTGCAATAAGTGTAAACTAAAAATCCCTATTTTTCATTGCATAATTTGCTGGAGAGGCTGTTTAGCAGTGTGCAGAGGGTCCATCCAGAATTTGTATTGGTAATATGTGGTCACACCCCTTTAGCACCCGATAGTTTAAATACATGTACAAGCTATTGGGATTTGAGCACAGGTATATCTTTTCTCTCTTATGTGTCACAAGTCGCATGACAAGTCAAAACACATTTATTTCAATGGGTGCAGTCTTTTATATAATGCACCTCAAGTCGCAGCGACAAAAAAAAAGATCCTGCACTACTTTCCTGCCACTTTGGTGTGACTTGAGTGCCATAGACTGCAATGGTATATCACAAAAGTCGCAAGCAAGTAGCAATGAAGTCAGATGACTTTAGGGGCCGCAGCAATGTGAACCTAAAAAGAACAGGTATGAACAGGGCCTTACAGGGACCAAAAATGACCATCTGCGATCTGCAATGCCAGCAGCCTCCCAAGGTTGAATGCTGCGTTATTCATGCGTCATACATGGTGAGAATGTTCCCCATCTTTCTGTATTGGGCACAATTTCTTTTTTGTTCTTGGGGCATGAATAATGACAACTGATGGCTTCCATCCTAAAGTGTTACTAACCCCAGGACCCTGCATTCAATATATCTAGTTTCCCACAGTACACCAAACATGGAAATGATTTTAGTAAATATAAATTGCTAAATGCCTTTTCTCATCAGCAGTATAGAGCAGTCTTGTGACTTCTATCCATTCCTGCTAAAGCTTGTAAGAGGAGTTTTCATAGTGCACCCAGCTGTCCTATCAGGATACAGGACCCCTGACACTCTGTCTGGACAGTCCTGATTGGCCCTGTGGTAATCACATGCCCTCTCCCAAGAAAAAAAACTCTCTAGCAATACACGACAAACTGAGCATGTGCAGAGTGATTCCAAAGCCTCTGTCTTATCTGGATATGTTCTGGAGTCAGTGGAAGAAGAGGAGAATCTGTGCATACAGGATCAAACAGCCTTTTTACACAGTGCTCTGGAATAACCCCTTAGGTTCCACATTGAGTATAACAAGCATGCTTTACTGCATATACAGACTGATTTTACTGTTGTGGGTTTAGTAAAACTTTAATAAGCCCTCAAAAGGAATGTCTCCTCTTTCTAGTGTTTGTTTTGTAATTCCTAATCATAAATGTCACATGACAATTCAGCAGGGAGCACTGGCGCTCTCCAACCTATCTCAATGGAGTACAATGTATCTTTCTGAGTATTCTCTGTTGCAAATGTTTGTGTCCATTTCGGAGTGGGAATGTAGTTTGATTGTAAAATGCCAGAATCCTGCCATTTCTGTGTGTATGAACAGTAATTGACTGATGCTGATGTTAAAGTTGTTCCAATTGTTTTTCTATACTGTGTGTTACTAATGCTTTTTCTTCATATAATAATGGGAGAAATGTGACTGTTTTTTTTACTAATGTTATTTTTTCCATTAGGGTGACTGACAGATGTCACTTTTCGTGAAAGTCTAATTGAAGAAAATCAGCGAATTGCATTACCAGTTTATGTTTCTCCGGGAACATAACAAAGGCCCTTTCACTTTTGAATATATTATTCATCAGTATTGTACCAAAAATGACTACTTTTACAATTCTGTTTCAAGAAAAACAATTGGGTCCTTCACACACGGCCATTCCAGTCAGATCGGCCTATCAATTTTTCTGGCAAAAAATTTGGGGGAGCATACCCATGTATTTCTAAAGCTGCTGCAGCTATGAACCAAAAGACATGTATATTAAAAAAGAATAGCACGCAAATGCAAAAGAAATAACTACCAAATCTGAAGACAATCCATAAATAAAAATGGGGGTTTGGTCCCACCATATGGCTATATCGTGCTCAAGCCCACTACTGCGTCAAAGTACCCCATTATCAGTGGGTCCTACACTATCCATGAAAAAGAGATGAATCCAGCCTAACCCTTGGAGATAATACTCCTTGCTGGGAAAAATGTGCAAATGCACTACAGGGGACTCCTCCTATATCCACTTGATGGTGGACACTGATTGAGTACAGGTGTGTGTGGGGGGGGTGGGGAGGGTTGCTCAACCTCGATAGTCTGGTCAGACCGAATACATAATAAACAGGCAAAAAATTTGGGGGAGCATGCCCATGTATTTCTAAAGCTGCTGCAGCTATGAACCAAAAGACATGTATATTAAAAAAGAATAGCGCGCAAATGCAAAAGAAATAACTACCAAATCTGAAGACAATCCATAAATAAAAATGGGGGTTTGGTCCCACCATATGGCCATATCGTGCTCAAGCCCACTACTGCGTCAAAGTACCCCATTATCAGTGGGTCCTACACTATCCATGAAAAAGGGGACTCCTCCTATATCCACTTGATGGTGGATATAGTGCATTTGCACATCCTTCCCAGCAAAGAGTATTATCTCCAAGGGTTGGACCCACTGATAATGGGGTACTTTGACGCAGTAGTGGGCTTGAGCACGATATGGCCATATGGTGGGACCAAACCCCCATTTTTATTTATGGATTGTCTTCAGATTTGGTAGTTATTTCTTTTGCATTTGCGCGCTATTCTTTTTTAATATCAATTTTTCTGGTGGACCTGTACAAAAGGTCCATGCAGCTCTACGGGCAGACGGGTGTAAACAGGGATCCATTTACACTCTCATACCTCCTGGTCTGTTCCAGTCCGGAGGAAAAAAAAATTGAAGAGGGCTGCGTCCTTTTCGTGGACCGGATCGGAGGCAGTCTGATGTAAACAGACAGCGGAGTCCGCTTACACCCGGCTGCCCATAGAGCTGACATGTGTCCAGTGGCAAGAAATTGAACGGGCACGTATGTCCATACACAGACAACCATCCCGTTTTCAGGGGATTTGCTCACAGAAGAGTGGAGTCCACTGCATGTGAAAGGGGTGATAGATGGTGGAATTTTCTTTCCTGCAACCACGATGCGGGGAGCCGTCCCTGCTGGGAGAACACACAGTGGTTATTGCTAGCAGCTATAGCCGCTGGCAATAGTTGCATGAAAAATTAGACATGCTGGATGCACCTAAGTTGATCGATTGATCAGCTTGTGTACAATCAGCCTGCCCATACGTGGTTCGAATTTCAGTTGGCCCCTGCTGAATTGGTCTAGTTTCAAATCGTCTATGGCCAGCTTAGGACTTTTGGACATCCTTCTGCATACCGATATGAATCCACAACCTTTCCAGTCCCCTTTATCCTTCATAGCAAAGCCATCTCCACTCTTTAATATTTTATATTTTTATATAAGTTATAGTATACGGCCTCATGCACACAGGACGTTTTTACAGCGGCTGTTTTTGTCTTCAGACGTTTTTTTCTGCAGCCAGTAAACTCCCCAGCATGTTATCCTATGTGTCCATGCACACATTGACTGTTATCAGCGTTTTTTGGCAGGGGAGTTTTCTGACTGGAAAAAAAAAATTGTGGGATTTAGGAGTTTTTCAGCTGTAAAAATTCTCTAACGTGACTTTTCAGTGTTTATCAGCGTTTTTGAGCCATAAGCTTTTGTGGGAATGCTAAAAAACACTGAAAAACGCTACCGCAAAAACGCTGCAAAACTCATTCTATCACTACAGCTTTTTACATCTAACGCTACTGGTGTTTTTTATAACATCCAGTGTACATGATGCCTAAATGTTATAAGTGAAACACAGAGACTGCTAAGACTGACTTCTTGCTCTGGAAATGCTAGTTGACTGACTGTAATGCTGAAACTTGAAGGCTAGCTCCACCTTTTGCAACATGTTACATGTTAAACCTGTATTTTGGGTATATGTAAGGTATTGCTAAGCAACCCCTACTCCAGAATGCCCCTCCTTCTTAGTAGCCGTCACTTTCAAAATCAGTCGTGGCTTCTCCTGCACATCCATGTCTTTCATTCACAGAGATCTGTGAATCAATTAACTACAAGTCCCATCTTCCACTGCAGCAGACGGACATGAAGATCTCAGTGGAACACGAGTGTGGTTATCACCATACTCATAGTCCATTGACACTTCCTCCAGCTCAGTAACTGAAAGCCTGTACTTCTGTATGGGCAGAGAGCTGGAGGAAGAGTTTGCAGGCTCCTAAGCAAAAAAAATAATTAATAATAATAATAATAAATGCACCTATTTTTTTTTCTGCAAAAAAAAAAAAAAAATATATATATATATATATATATATATATATATATATATATATATATATATATATTTTTTTTTTTTTTTTTTTTCTTTTTTTTAAGGGTAAATTTTTAACTTTAGTACCCTCTGAGTCACTGACCCAGTACAAGTATGGAGGCATGCTGACTTTTCTATGCATTGTTTTTGCTACATGCTTTCTCCTAGTCTCAGTGAAGTATTAAAGCTAGACACAGCCAACCCACTAGCATTCAGAAGGAACATTTCTTTCCTAACACTAAGGTATATCCACTATCTGCTGAGGTCTGCTGTGCCCTATGATATCATCTATGTCCTTTTCAACTCCCTTCCATTCTTTCTTAGCAAAGTCATTCCCACTCAATTTTTTATGCCTTTTAATGATACCAGTCATGCTGCATTATTCGTTTTTAGTCAACAAAAACACCAAGGTGACCATTATTGGGGAAAGGAATGTAGACATCCAAAAAAATTCTGAGCTATTTCGGCTTCACAAAGGGCAGATACAGTAACTCTTACCAGCTCTGTGCAATGCCATTGCACAGAGCTGGTAAGTATAACTTCTTTTTTATTTGGGGAGGAAAAAATGTAGCTTATATACCCACTTTAATTACATGTGCTCAGAAAGCTAATGAAATTATTTTTAATTTCACATTGTCATGGTAGGGGAATTTTACCATATATACTTTTAAATGTTACCTGAACATATTGGAACACTTTGTATGTTGGGTTTAATGGTCCATTAATAAATGTTATTTACGCTTCAGTCAGTGGAGGAACCAAGCTGTACGCTGCGATGATTTATCAGACTGACAGCAATTTGTCAGTGTATCCTTGGACAATATGTTATGTCTATAATATAGAGCTTTCCAACCAAATGCCTTAGTTTATTTGTATGTATAAAACGATTCATTTATCTATTGCAGCCATATGTATGTATGACATGGCTATATGTGTTGTTTAACTACTGTAATTAACACGTAGCAAGCTAATTATATAGCATCTTAAATTGCCTGTTTTCCTATTAGGTTTTTCTCTCTGCTCAGCATATCTCTATGTTTATGGCCCCTGGGATGCGGTAGATACTCAGGAGGTCTGTATCCTAGTGGCTTATGTCTGCACAATTCCCAAAGGTTGCAGTAATTGACCTGGGACTTGGGATGTATGAACAGATGTTTTTAGTTATACAAAGGGATTTCTGCAACTTAGTCATACACGTCACCTATTCATGTATAAATTCCCATCTATTGCAGCTCCCTAAATATATTTGTACAAAATGAGACAGTCCAATTATATTGGTGAATGAGAGGATATTGCATGAAATGATTGTTAGAATTAGCCACCATGACATTTATAATTAATTGATAAAACACATCACATAAGGGTAAGCTTTGATATAAGGCATGGTTTCTCAAATATTGCTGCCTTTATCTAACAGTGCATTACATCATGTCTTGTTATGTATGATAAATGAACTGTTCAGAATTTAGAGCTCTATATCCTGTGAATAATAAGAATTCCATAAAGATGAATCCTAGTTATATCATGGTGGAGGGGAGGTCTTGATCTATTTTTGAACAATAAAATTACGTTTTAAGGAAATAATGTGTGCTGACATAGGAGGTTTATTTGCTGTTTTGTAAACTGACCCCTTTTTTTTCCTTTTAAAATCAATATTGAGCGATCACAGTATGTAGGCTGTCATTGCTGACCTAACCTTCTGAAAGCGCTAGTTCCTGTCTGTTATGCTGATTTAATACATTCTATATTTTGAAAGTAACTGACCCAGAATAAGTATGCAAATCCGAAGTTCTAACGTTGCTCTAACTTTTCTTGCTGCATGCTTATTCCAAATCTGGAGCTCAGAAAACAGCAATGACATATATTCCTCTAATTACCGGTTTCCTTTAAATAGACCTGGTCAAGTCTCTTAATTAATCTTCTTTTTCAGGTAACAGGCTTTTGATTTATTTAAAGACTTGACAGGGTCTCTTTAAGAATGCCCATGCTAACAGTATCAGTACAGCCCCAGGAAGAAACAGTTTAACAATGTTTCTTTTCCCATGCCTTTAATTAGAGTTTGTAGTTCAAGAATGAACCATTATGATTTTACCATTTTACTAATAATAACTTAATAAGGGAAAATAAAGGGGAACACCAGTAAAAACATTTTTCAAATCTTGGATTGGTGGGGAAGGGTTAGAAGAAACTCTCTTCACTGTTATATGTGGGACCATGGTGGATATTTTCTCCTACTCCAAGAATGACACAGGCTGTCTTTAGGCTCAATTCACAAAGCTTTAGTTGGCACAAGTGTAGCACCCTCTAGCGTGTGCTAATAGTGGTGAGAGTAGGAAAAACATAGCTGGCTCTGGGCTAGACCTGAGTCTTTAAATCTGGGTCAGGGTAACGAGGCCAGGGCTGAATGACTCATCCTGGAAGCTCTCCCCTTCCCCTTGTTTCTGGGACATTGGAGAATGTTCTAGAACTAGTGGGTGGAGGCTAGGAGGGGCTGCCTCAGCCAATCCCCAGGAGTGGGCCTGGCAGGGGACTGGGAAACCCATAAACAGACATGGGCCATGCCAGCTGGGTAGTCGGGTGGAAGATGAAGATACAGTGCTGAGGGGGGCCGTCGTGGCAACTTGAGGGACCCTTTATCGGGGGGGGGGAGGATTTTACTTCAGGCTGGAGCTCGGGAGGCTGGCCTGGAAGGATCCTACCACAGGAGGCAGATGGAGGGATTCAAGCCTAAGAGGCAGCAGAGAGAGCAAGGAGTGACAGTGAGTAGATCAGCACAGTGCAGGGACAGACAAGGGGAGAAACTGCCATCTGTAGCAGGTCTCTCTTAAAGACAGTGGTGTGCCAAGTTTTCATCCAACCTTCCTGTGCGGAATCTCCATGTGTATGTGTCAGTCAGACAAGACTGGGGCAGAGAGACAGTCAGGAGGACTGGGAAGGTAAGCAGCCAGATGCGGCTGGTGTCAGCCAGGTGCGGCTGGTGTAAGGCAGGTGACCTAGAATTCTGCAAGCAAGTAGAGCTGGAATCAGTGGCCACAGGAATGTAGAAGGAGTCAAGGAGACTGTGAGTTCCTGCCGGTAATGGGCCTTTGCTGAACTGACAATAAAACTGTTAGTTCCCTCAACAGTGAATGAGCAAGAGTTGTACTTAGAGGAACCAAGTGTGTGCAGATGGAAGGAAGAAGAGGATATTTGTAAATATGGAAGAAGTTGTCCCATGTTCTGTGTTGTGGACATTGTCAATTTGGGCATCCTATAATTTCCCACCACTTCCAAGTTATCGTCCCTAACAAAACAACAAAAATAAGCCAAGGACTGTTTTCTGTGTTGGTGTGAATGAAGGAAATGCTATGTGACTGGCTGGGCAGCACTGGGGAACCCTAACTTCAGCAATTCCTGTGGGGGTGGTGCAACACAAGGATAAGGATCTTTAATTTAGCCATGCAATTGTAATTTTCAAATCTAATTTCAATCACTTTATTAAAATAAGGATTATTATCCTGCTATGTTAGCTTAATGAATTTGTGTGTTAAGGGGCTTCTCATGGCTCCCATCAGGACAGTAAAAGGAGGTGAAACTTTACAATAGGAACACAGACGGCAATAACAATGCCATAGTTTTTAACCACTTCACCACTAGGCCTATTTCGGACACTTTTTGTTTACAAGTTAATATCAGTATTTTTTCCTAGAAAACTACTTAGAACCCCCAAACATTATATATATTTTTTTAGCAAAGACTCTGGAGAATAAAATGGCGGTCATTACAATATTTTTTGTCACGCGGTATTTGCGCAGCGGTCTTTAAAACGCCATTTTTTTGGGAAAAATTACATTTCACTGCATTTAAAAAATGCTAAACAGTAAAGTTGGCCCATTTTTTTTGTATATTGTGAAAGATGATGTCACGCCGAGTAAATAGATACCCAACATGTTACGGTTTAAAATTGCGCCCCCCGTGGGATGGCGACAAACTACGGTCAATAGAGATCTCAATAGGCGACACTTTAAATTTATTTAACGGTTACCAGTTTAGAGTTAGAGTGTAGCTCTTTTTTTTAAATTATTGCTCACGCTCTGGCAATCGCGGCGATACCTCACATGTGTGGTTTGAACAGCGATTTAATTCGCGGCTCGACTTCCATATACGTTTTTTTTTTGTGCGCGAGCTAACGGTGACCGGGGCAGCTAATTTTTTTTTTTTTCCCATTTATTTTATTTATTTTTTTAACTTTATTACAGTTTTTAAAAAAAAAAAAAAAAAAATCTGATCACTTTTATTGCTGTCACAAGCAATGTAAACATCCCTTGTGACAGCAATATGCGGTGACAGGTACACTTTATGGAGGGATCGAGGGTCTACGTCATCGGGTTACGTCATCAGAGACCCGATCGATGCCATTTCTGGCATTCATCGGGACTCCATCCAGCCGGCGGACGCGCCGGCTGGGTGCTCGGGGCTCCCGGTGGGACGGGAGCCCCAGTAAAAGCCGCGGAAGGCGGCGGGAGGGGGGGGGGCGTCCCCTCCCGCCCCCCCGGGTAACGATCGAGCGGCTCCCGAGCCGCATCGATCGGTACCTACGGAAAGCCGACCGTCGGCTTTAAACCAGGGTACCAGGATGATGCCTCTAGCTAGAGGCATCATCCCGGTATACCCTTGCAAAGTTTAGGACGTCATATGACGTCCACCCAGGGGGAAGTGGTTAACATTCATATCTTAAAAAACAAAATTTGTCAAGATTTTAACTTTTAACTATTATTACATAATTACCAACATAAAAACAATGGTCCTTTGGAGATTTATTTTTGATTATAAACGTTTATTAAATTTAAACATAAATACTTATACAAAGTCAAGATTTCAAGGTGAACATTGAAAGTACAATGTAAGAATCATACATCTTTTAACAGTAGAAAATACACATATTAACTGCCAGAGTATATTATTTCTATTCCTTATTTTATCTTCTTGAGAAAAGTGAACTTTACTTGTCTGTAGTTCAAAATTAAGATAAAGTCTTCCATAAACATGTATGTATAACCGGAGTAAATCTTAAAAGAACAAACGTAGAGAAATGGAGGACCAAAAGATGAACCGTTCTACTGGGCACCCACTCTGCCTCTTTTTTTTTTTTTTTTTTTTTTGCTGAAGAAAAGCTTGTTAAAGCTTGTTTATTTATTTTTTTTTTTATACTTTATTTTTATTTGCATGTAAAATTTAAAATTTGTTACAACATTTCCCAAATTGGGATTCACATATTATGCATTAATTTTATAAAAGGAAAGAAAAACAAACCCAATCAGCATTCCCCTCTCTCCTCCCGCCCCGTCCCTCCCAAAGGATCTCCTCCTCCCCTCCCCATCCCTAATCCTACCAACTTCCTAAAGGTAATTATGCTGGGCTGTTTATTTCAATATATTTAATTGTTTTTTTAAATTCAATCCATTTTCTCCATTTCCTTTTCATATTTATTGGGTTCTCTACTTGCGTGTTACTTATGTACTCCATATTGAAATTTATGTCTATCTTTTTACACCATTCCTTCACGTTCGGGCTCTCTTCTTCTCTCCATTTTTTTTGGTATAATTCCCTTGGCTGCATTTAGCAGGGTTGGGACCAGCATCATTTTGTATTTTTTTAAGGGAATAGTTGTTTTGTGGAAAAGGCAGACCCACGGGTCGTCTGATATTATTATTCCTGTCATTTCTTCGATCAGTTGTCTAACCTCAGTCTAGTAACCTCTTATCCTCGGACACTCCCAAAATATGTGGTACATTGTTCCTATACTACCAGATTTCCTCCAGCATTTATCTGTCTTGTCTGGTTGGTATTTATTTATTACTTCTGGAGTGATATACCATCTTGTTAAACATTTATAATTTAATTCTGTTGTGCTTACATCCATAGCAGAGGATCCTACCGCCCTTAGTATAACCTCAAGTTCCTGTCTTGGCAGTTGTGTCCCTATTTCTTTCTCCCATTTAGTTATATATGGGGGTCTCTCCAGACTATGCCATTCCGTCAACATTTTATATATCTGAGATACTCCATGTCTCTGGCTAGAGGAGTAACTCAGCTTCTCTATGTTGTTAAGATCTTTTTCCGACCTAATCGGCTGTGGCAGCGACCTAACAAAGTGTTTCAACTGAAGATATCTCCAGTCATCCAATTTCATATTTTTATTTTCTTGTTTTAATTTCTGAAGTGATTTTATGTGACCTTTGTGAATGATATCTTTTAATTGCGTGTTTCCTACCCAGTTCCCAAATTTTTCTTCCTCTCCTGGTGGGAAGTATTTAGTGCCATTTAGTGAAATCATAGGTGAATTGTATTCCCATTTCATTTGTTTGTTAATCCCATCCCATACTTTATAGACTACTTTTGTCAATTCGTGTTCTCCTTGTGTTTCTCTATATTTTGGTGGTATCCATATTGTTTTGTGAAGGTGATTGTTATTTTGTGCACATTCTATCTCTACCCATCTTTTTTCCCTTTCTATTTTTGTCCATTCTACCATTCGTGTAATAATTACTGCCTTATAATATCTTTCCATATCTGGTGTTGCTAACCCTCCTTGTGTTTTACCTCTTGTTAGAATTTTATATTGAACTCTAGGGTTTTTTCCGCTGCCATATATATTTTGTTAGTAAAGTTCTAATTGCTCTGAAGAAGGTTGCGGGGATGTTTATTGGCAATAAAGAAAAGGTGTATAAAATCTTTGGAAGAATATACATCTTAACTACGTTGTTTCTTCCGATCCAGGAAATTTGATTATTTGATTTCCTTCGTATTTCTGTTTTTATTTCGTTCAATAATGGTATATAATTAATTTGATATAATTTTTTTATTTGTGGTGTTAAATATATCCCTAAATACTTTAATTTGTCTTTTGTCCACGTGTACGGGAAATATGTTTTTATTGTTTGTTCTTCTTGAGTATTTAACCTTAGGTTGAGGATCTCTGATTTTATAGGGTTTATTTTAAAGTTTGATAGTCTACCATACTCTTTCAGTTCCTTTTGAATATTTGGGAGTGTAATCCTAGGGTTTGTTATGATGAACAGTAGGTCGTCGGCATATGCCGCGACCTTATGTTCATCCTGGTTTATCTCTACTCCTTTTATGTCACGGTTTTGTCTAATTTTTGCCAATAATGGTTCTAAGGTAAGGACGAACAATAGAGGCGACAGGGGACATCCCTGTCGCGTTCCATTGCTCATTCCAAATCTTTCCGATAGGCTCCCGTTTATTTTAATTTTTGCCATGGGTTTCTTATATAATGCTTCTATCCATTGTCTCATTCTTGGGCCAATCCCTATATTTTTTATCGTTTCTTTCATGAAGTCCCAGTCTACCCTATCAAAGGCCTTTTCGGCATCAATCGATAATAGGATGGAGGGGACCTCATGTTTTTTTGTTTTTTGTAGGAGCAGCAAAGTACGAATTACGTTATCTTTCCCTTCCCTACCAGGGACAAATCCAGTTTGATCCGGGTGGATCCACAGTTTTAATAAATCTTTTAGTCTTGTTGCCAGAATTTTCGCAAATAGCTTCGTGTCTGCGTTTAGCAACGCAATTGGCCTATAGCTAGAGCAGAGGGTTTGGTCTTTCCCTTCTTTCGGTATTATCGTGATATAGGCCAATAAAGATTCTTCCCTTAATTCTTCTTTCCCAATTCTGTTCATATAATTTTGCATTTTTGGGATTAATATTTCTTTAAATCTTTTATAATACCTTACCGTGTATCCATCCGGACCTGGACTCCTCCCATTCTGTGTGGTTTTTAACGCTTCTCTTATTTCGTTTTCCGTAATTGGTGCTTCTAAAAGCTCCAATTTATCTCCTAGAATTTTAGGTAGATTTGCTTCCCTAATATATTTTTGGATCTCTTTTATTCTTTCCTGTCTTACATCAGAGGTTTCTTCCTTTCGCACATTATATAAGGTGTTATAATAGGCATGAAATACCTTAGCTATTCCTGTGGTTGAGTTAATTATTTCATTTTTACTGTTTTTGATTTTTTCTATGTAATTTTTGGATTTCCCCTTCGTCAGTAATCTGGCTAAGGATTTCCCTGGTTTATTTCCAAATTTATACCTATATCTAGCTATCTTATTAAAATGACTTCTGGATTTTTCCTCCAGTAGTTCTTTCAATTCATCTCTTTTTATTATTAGATTTTCTTCTGTTTCTTTTTTAATTTCTCTTTTATGTTTTTGTTCTAATTCGTGTATTTCTCCTATTAGTTTATTGATTGAGTTATTTCTCTCTTTCTTTTTTTTTGATGCTAAGGATATCAATATTCCTCTGATGTAGGATTTATGTGCTTCCCAAAGTGTGGCCGATGAAGTTTCCGGTAAATCATTCTTTTGGAAATCAAACTCTAATTCTTGTTCTAGTCTGTTTCCTATTTCTTCATCTTGAATTAATTCTTCATTTAACCTCCATATTCCCATATTTTTATGATTATTTGGTATCTCAATTGTTAATGTTGAGGGGGCATGATCGGATAGTGTGATTGTACCTATTTCTGTATTTTTTATAAATTCCACAAGCCGGTGGTCGATAAAGAAATAGTCTAATCTTGAATACATTGAATGTACTGAAGAGTAGTAAGTATAATCTCTTTTTTTTGGATGTTGAACCCTCCATGCATCTATTAATTGAGTCTGATGTAATTTTTTCCTTATTTTTCTGAGTTTTTGTTCTCCGAGCGTCCTTACGACCGATGTACTATCAACATTTGGGTTCATACAAAAATTTAAATCTCCTGCGATTATCAGGTAGCCTTTTTTAAAGCTTTCTAAATCATACAGAATTCTCCCTAGATATTCACTCGGATTTTTATTTGGGTTATATATATTCGCTAATGTCAGATCCATCCCTCTTATTTGGCCTTTAAGAAAAATATACCGGCCGTTTGGGTCTGTTTTAATTTCTTCCAGGGAGAATTCTGTATTTCTTGCCAGCCCTATTGCTACCCCTCTCGCACGTTCTATTGGTGAGTCCCCATAGTACCACTTAGGGAAGTATTTGGAATAAAGTTTTACGTTTGAATGTATGGAGATATGTGTTTCTTGTAGGAAAGCTATATTTGCTGCTTCTCTTCTCAATTCATCTAAGATTTTATACCTTTTTATGTGGGAATTTAATCCTCTTACATTATAAGTTATTATTTTTATTTGTTCGTTTTTCATTTTTAATTTTTGATCGGTCCCGCTCTTGCTCGAGCGTAGTAGGGCTGAGTCGGTCGGAGTCTCTCTAGTAGAACATTACCCATGTTGGTGGATTGATCCTTCCTTAGCATTTTTATTCTTTTTTGGTAGTAGGGATTTCCCCTCCCCCTCCTCCCCCCTCCCCCGCACCCCATCCCTCCTCCCTCCCTTCCCCCACCCCACCCCTCCCTCCCTCTCCCTCCCTTCCGTCTCATATTGATGTTTCCTTGATCTACTTTTGATCTCTGGGTATCTAGTTGTGTCCTTGGGTTAATTACCCTCATACCCATTTCCTTTCGGGGTGGTGCTCTGTTGGCCTGACACGTTCTATCCCCTCCACCTCGGAAGGGGGTGTTGGCCGTCTGGGTGGCTGTTCGTCCTCCTTTTTATATCCTGTTCCTCCTCCCCTCCTCTCCCTCCTCCCCCCCCCCCGCCTCCCGCCTCCCCCATCCTCCACATAAGGACATATCGAAGTCAATCATCAAACAGCAGAGAGAAAAAAAAAAAAAAAAACGGATGGGGAGATGGAAGGGGAATTCCTCTGCGGCGGTTTCCCTCCTCTCTATCTTTGATATTTATTCCTTCCAGTTAGTCTCCATTGCTGTTCTTCTGTTTGTGGATTTTCCTCCCATCTTTTTCTACTGTTATCATCTTCGTACCATCCAGGCATGTCTGGCTCTTGGATATCCAATTTTTTACAGAATTCCTGAGTTTCTTCTGGGAAGATAAGTTTTGCAGATCGTCCGTCTTTTTTCCCTATCAGGCATGCCGGAAAACCCCAGTTGTATCTAACTCCTTGTTTTTGCATTTCTTCTATCAGGGGTTTTAAAATTCTCCTTCTCCTCAATGTTTCTGGCGCCAGATCGGTGAAGATCTGTATCTTATTATTTTCTGTATTTATAAAAGTTTTATTTTTCTTTAAATTTTCCCAGATTTGTGCTTTGTCTGTATAGTTTTGAAATCTGATTATCACATCCCTGGGTGACTCTACTGGAATTCCTGTTGGTTTTCTTATGCGATGTACTCTTTCAATCTGCAATTGTTCGTCTTCTCCTCTTCCTAATACTGGGTTGAGAATTTTTTGCATTTTTTCTCTTAAATTTTCTTCTTGTAGGTCATCTGTCAGTCCTCGGATCCTCAAATTTTTTCGTCTTGCTCTGTTCTCTTGATCTTCAAGCCTAAACGCCAGGTCCCTGGCTTTTTTCTTAGTTTCATTTATTTCTTTTCTCATCCCCTGAATTATTTTTGTCTGAGTTGCTTGTTGTACCTCTAACTCTTCTACTCGTCCCAAAGCATGTCCTAGATCTGTTTGAACATGTCTCAGGTCTGTCTGGATTTTGTTCAGTTCAACTTTTAATGATTTTTCTAATTCTGCAAACATTTCTCGCATGTCTCCTTTTGTAGGGGCATGTTCCTTTATTACACTCTGGTCTTCTTCTTCCTCATTTTCAGTTCTTAGGCTTGATTCTGAGTTTGCTGTACTTATTGGTGATTTATTCAATTCCATTTTTTGACTTTTCTCCTTTGTCTCCCCTCTCTTCTTCCCTGCTCCTAGTTGTTTATCTTGTTTTTCCTGAAAAGTTTTTTCAAGAGGGTTTTCTTGTGTCATGAATTTCTTAATTGTATTTGGACTTGCGGTTGTCCGCGGTGATCTTGCTGTGGCTCCTCCTCTTGTTGTTTTCCCCCTCATCATTCAGAATATGCTTTAAGGCTTCCCTATATGTTTTTCCCGCAGGATAGGTTAGCAGGAGGGAAAAAATAGGGAGGGTGGAGGGTGTTGGGATGTTTTACTGGGGTGTGGATGCGAGTGGACAGGTTATCACTGTGTTGCTTCCTTAGCCGGAAACTACTACAATACAGCGCCCACACACGTTCTCCAGGCTTCGGATTTGCAGTTTTTGCTCTCAACACCACGTTGGATTTACCCCACACCCTTCCTTAAGAGAAATCAATGACTCAATCAAATAGTAGAAAAATAATTCTTATTCAGCTACATGTATCAGTCCTCTGACAGACCTTGATTGGTGTCGGGAGAAAATAGGTGTTTATCTCACAGCCAATTTTACATGAGGTGAGGTAAGTAAAGGAAAACTTCTGTTGCTACCAATAGATAGTCTTTATTTTATACGTATGAGGGGCTAAATGAGGCTTGCTTGATACTGTGTTTTCTTCCTTCACAGTCCCATTTAAGGCTTTAATTAGTTGTGTAGTTATATCATGTGTTGTGGAATTGTTTTCAAAACTACATCAAACTCAGTTAAAGCATTAAAATTGTTAGAGTATCCTGTGCTTAAATCGGCATTTTACCAAAGTCTATGGAGAGCCACTCTGCAGGAATCCAGTGTTTTATCCTAGGTAACTCGCAGTTTTGAATTTAACAAAATCTAGATATGGCCTCCAAAGCCGCTGCTGAGGGGATGATCCGAAAAGTTGCTGTGAATTTTCTGCCACAGCATACAAAATTACCGTCTTAATTAATGTCATAGACTATGGATCATCTACTGATTCCCAGTTAGTTTAGGTAACATTTATAGTTAAATGAAAGGGTTTTTACTCCCAAACTCACAGTTTTGCAGTGTTACCAGTTGCCTCTGAGGTTTCAGTCCATAGCCGTGCTGTTTCTTGGCTGGTTAGAAAAGGGTGCTTGGGGCCCTGGGTTGTTGTGTGGTGATGCTCCTGTATATTGCTGCAGATCCCTCACGTCAGCCGTGTTCAGGGGGGGGGGGCATCTCTCTCCTCAGCTCATCATTGCTCCTCCGTTCTCACAGCTCCACAGTGCCTCCCTTTCACACAGCTCCTCAGTCCTTCAGACCGGATACCACCGGACACCCGAGCACACCACCCGGGATCCACGCGACCGGGAGCCCTGGAGTCTCGGAGCAGAGCGGAGCGGCCGGTGAGTAGAGGCTTATGTGGGGGGGGAGAGAGCTGGGAGTCCGCCTTCCGTGCCGGGTGTATGTCCACTTATCCTCGGCTTATCTTCGGCGGCTGTAAGGCATGTAGCGGCTGGGTTCAAGGTACGGGTCTCGGAGGGGTGAGATGTCTCGCTTCATCTTCAAACAGCCTTCCCGGCGGCCTACGTGCGTGCCGTCAGGCTCCTCCCCCTCATGACGGAGCCCCCACTCTGCCTCTTGAGGGGGCGCCCGTCACATCCATCTCCTGGGAAGAGAGTTGTAATTCTGTAAAGTGCGTGATAGGATCATATCAATTTTACTCCCTAAGAGAAAGTTTAAGAGTCGCCGTAGCTTAAGTGATTTGAGAGCATCTATATAGGTACCAGGGGGTCCATTTTTGGTCATATATTTTTTTAGTATTTGTTATAGTATGATGATAGCCTTCCATTGATCTGATGTCCTCTATTCTGTTAGTAACAAGTGTAAATGGAACATGTGGTTCTTTCCATTGCCTAGTGATTGACCATAGCATCGCTACGCAAATTGTATGCGTTAAGCGGGTTAGTTGTATGGAGAGTTCTGGGATACCTTTGAACAGTAAACATTGTGTAGATGATAGGGTGAGATTTTTGCCTGTAACCTTCTCTATTAAACGGAAAACCTCCGACCAGGTGTTTTGGATCTTGGGACAGTCCCAGAATATGTGCCTTAGAGAGCCTAACCCATTGCAATCTCTAAAGCAGTTAGGGGAGACCTCTGGATAAAACCTATTTAATTTCTCTGGTGTATAGTACCATCTTGTAAATATCTTAATAGCTGTTTCTCTCACTCCCAGCGATCTGGTGGATCCCCGTAAGTTCAGCCACATATTCTGCCAATCTCCCGCAGAAAAGGACTCCCCTTTGGAGATTTCTAAGGCCCATAGAGAAGCATGTTTCCCACCCCATTTTTCCTCACCAGAGCTATGCTACAACAGTGTCACATAAGGGATAACTATGTTGTAGTGCAGGCTGAGATACTAGGGCACATACTCTTTTTTGTAAGCACATGATGCAATTATAGTAATTAGCACTGAGAAATCAGCCGTTTTTTTTTTTTTTTTTTAATCTCCCAAAACCTTTGTAGAAAGCAATGTGGAAGCTCTATGGACTCTTAGTTCCTCACACTGCCTTGACACTGCTGATAATTATTTAACATGTGCTGCTCCCAGAGATAATTTTGTTTTATATCCAAACATTATTCTGACCATTAACACATTTGGTGGAAACATTACTTTATCCTATTTTTAAATCACTGTATTAAATCACTGTGTAACAGATTTTCTGTAAAACAGATTCCCCTTAGGCTTGGCATCAGGGACATAAGACCAAAGTACCACAACTGCATTTTGGGACAAACATCGGAAAATTGTATCAAATACTTTCTGTAATTTTCGTTTCCTGGTGCCAATCCATGGTAGCGTATGTGTGGTAGTATGCTGTCAGGGTCGCCCCTAGGAAATCAGAAAATGTTATCAAATTCTTACCATCATTTTTCTTTCCTGGCGCCAATCCATGGCAACATGCCACCACATGTATATGCTACCATGTTGACACCAGGAAAAGGGTTTTTTGAGCTAGGAGAGCATTGCTACACATGAAAGTTAACTCAGCTGATAAACCAGCAAGTGGGAACTTAGCCAGATAGAGATGAGAGAGAAGCTACTCCACAGGAGTGTAAACTGGTGCCATTGACCAATGAAAAACAAACTCCATTGGTACATATCTTAGATATTTAATGTTAATCTACTTTCTTCTGTACAAAAATATTTGAAGTGAATTTGTCACATGTGTAGTAATATCCTATTATTTTACAACAGACTGATAATTCTTTAAGGCCCCAAATACAAAGGGGTCAAAATATGGCACTTAAAGTGGTTCTAAAGCCTCAAGGTTTTTTAGCTTAATGTATCTTATTCATTAGTGCCGGTTCACACTGAAGCTGCACGACTTGGGGGGCGACCTGTGAAGTCGCGTGCACCGCGACTTCGGCACGACTTGCACGGACTTCATAAAATGAATGTCTATGCAAGTCGCTCCAGGTCGCCCCGAAGTAGTACAGGAACCTTTTTCTAAGTCGGAGCGACTTGTGTCGCTCCTATTAGAACCGTTACTGTATCACACAATGGACCGCGACGGTGCGTGACTTGTCAGGCTGACCAAGTCGCCTGACAAGTCGTACTAGTGTGAATTGGCACTTAAGGTAAAAAAAACCTTCTCTGCTGCAGCATCCCCTCCAGTCCCCCCCTTATTTTTACCTGTCCCAACCTGATCCAGTGACATGCATGAGAGCAGCTGCTCTTGCCGTTGTCTCCTAATTGGGCAGATTGATAGCAGCGGGAACCATTGGCTCGTGCTGCTGTCAATCAAATGCTATGACGATTAGACATGTGCAGTCTGTTTCGCTCCGAATAAATATTTGGACAAATTTTTCATTATTCAGAGATTCAGATGTTTGAATACCCAAATTACAGTATAAAAGAAGGTTAACAAATGCTCTGAATAACTAAATGAAATTCGTCCGAATTTTCGAAATTAGAATAGAATTTTACATCGAATTCCATAAGAAATCAAATTTATTTCTGAAATCAAAGACTGTGTGTGTTATAATAATGCAGTTTTTGTTAAGCCAAAGATGGTAATCATTTGCTTTTTCTTATGTTTGTTCACTTTGCCGCTTTTGAATCGAAAAAAAATCTAACATTTTCGATTCAACCGATTCAAAATGTATCGATTTGAACATTTTGAATTGAAAAAAATTGTTAAATTCAAAGACAATTCGAGAAAGACATAAAACAAATTCCGACTACGAATCCAAAATATGAATTGAACAAATCAACTGAATTTAACAGTACAAAAAAACTAGAAACCTAAACGAAACTAAACAGAACAAATTTTTCATCATGCACATGTCTAGTGATGAGGGAGTGGGGGGCAGGGACAAGTTTCCCAGTCTGTGTCAATAGAAGCAGACAGGGTGGTTCGAGAGTGAGCCTGCACGGGTGCCCCCATGGACAGTGGCTATCCATGGAGGCACTCGTCAAAGAGGAGGGGCCTGGAGCGCCGGTGGGGGATCCCAGAAAAGGAGGATTGAGGCTACTCTGTGCAAAACCATTGCACGGAGCAGATAGGTATACCATGTTTGTTATTTTTATTTATTTATTTTTTAAATGAAGGTTTAATGATACTTTAAAGGGTATCTGTGTTTTAGGTTCACATACCTGCTGCTCTCTTTTGCCATATTTGGTGATGGGAAATGAGGAGAGAAAGCCCTCTGTAAGCTCATGACTTAGAGCTTACACAGGGCTGAGTGAGTACTCTATCCCCATATGCTACCACTAGCTGCCTGAGCAGCAATACCGCCACCTTGTGGGGAGTAGGAAAATGAGTCATGTAAAATGTCAGCGCTATAAAAATACTGTATAATAATAATGATAATAAAAATAACAACGTGCCTCTAATGGTAAAACACAGTTGCAGGGGTGTAAGAAGAAGGTGAATATGTGTAGCTGGGGAGAATGACAGTTAAGTGAACCTGTTCTGTTGCATTGCATTGAATGAACAAAGCACAGATCATTTGTACATTGAACCGTTGTTCCTCACGCTAATTCAGTGCATTTCAAGACTGTGAGCAGATAGAATGTGATGAATCTGTTGACTCAATATGCACTTGTTCTGTAAATAAATCACTGTGTCTTTTACTGCAAAAGAATGATATATGGAGCTTAGTGTGTGAGTGTCCAAAGGACTGGCTTCCATGTCCCTAATACATAGGACATACAAAAAAGAGGAAACCCCTCAACTGGGACTTTACGGGCAGACAATGAATAACCTAGAGCAGGGGTAATGAATTAAAATTCAAGGAGGTCCGGTTGCTAAAATTTTCTTTGGGCCGAGGTCCGAATCTGAAGTCTTTGCTATGACTCAGAAAGATGGGCAAAACAAAAACGTGTCCATCAGCGTTGCTCTTAACATAAAATATGCCCATCAGAGTGCCCCCTAACATAAAATGTGCCCATCAGAGTGCCCCCTAACATAAAATGTGCCCATCAGAGTGCCCCCTAGCATAAAATGTGCCCATCAGAGTAGCATAAAATGTGCCCATCAGAGTAGCATAAAATGTGCCCATCAGAGTAGCATAAAATGTGCCCATCAGAGTAGCATAAAATGTGCCCATCAGAGTGCCCCCTAGCATAAAATGTGCCCATCAGAGTGCCCCCTAGCATAAAATGTGCCCATCAGAGTGCCCCCTAGCATAAAATAGGCCCATCAGCGTGACCCGTAACATAAAATAAGGGGCACTCTGGGCACATTTTATGTTAGGGGGCACTCTGATGGGCACATTTTATGTTAGGGGGCACTCTGATGGGCACTCTGATGGGCACATTTTATGTTAGGGGGCACTCTGATGGGCAAAACCGTGTAAATCAGTGTTGCGCTTAACATAAAATCTGCCCATTAGAGTGCCCCTTAACATAAAATCTGCCCATTAGAGTGCCCCTTAACATAAAATCTGCCCATTAGAGTGCCCCTTAACATTAAATCTGCCCATTAGAGTGCCCCTTAACATTAAATCTGCCCATTAGAGTGCCCCTTAACATTAAATCTGCCCATTAGAGTGCCCCTTAACATTAAATCTGCCCATTAGAGTGCCCCTTAACATTAAATCTGCCCATTAGAGTGCCCCTTAACATAAAATAAGGGGCATGCTGATGGGCACATTTTTTTTATGGGGCACTCTAATGAGCACTACAAAATATGCCCATCAATCTGCAGACTTTAAAAACCTCCCATCAGCAGCTATGACCACATTCCTTTCTCCCCTTGTGCTCCACATACCTGGAGCCAGGAGCCGAGCCAGAAGCCACGAGCAGGGGGGCGGGGCGCGCACATAATGTCACGCCCCAACTCGCTGCCTGGCTGAATGGGAGCCGCAGTCAGGAGCGGGGGGCGGGTCGTGCGCGTGACGTCACGCCCCTACTCGCGGCCCGACAGGACACCGGCCGGGAACCGCAGCGCACACACAGTACGTCACTGGTTGCTGGGACACCCGCGGTCCCAGCAAACCATTGAATGAATAAAGGAGGCGGCCTCGCGGTCCGGGTGAAAGCATCGTGCGGGCCGCCAATGGACCGCGGGCCGCCATTTAGTGACGGCCGACCTAGAGTGTCAATTTAAAAACATAGTATTTATTACATATGAGAATGAAGTTAACAATGCATATCAAAAGACAAAGGCAACATGGTGAACTATGGTTGAAAGTGCAAGTATACCACAGGTTTAATCAGGGTGAGAAAGAGGGTACCAGGATATAATATCCACCCCAAAAAGCTCAAACTGATATATTTATGTTCATATCCAACATGTTTCGGAAAATCAGCAATTCCTTCTTCAGTGTCTTGTACTGAGCCATGTGAAAATGAACATGGTCTGCACAGTTTTTTTTTGCCATCTAGGTTTTGCTGAGCTTCTTCTGAAAATACTAGTAGCCTGGCTGCCTCTGGCTACCATACTTGAGCAAGACACTGACCTTGGACATGTATGCAGATTAGAATTCCCATAAGAGTTCGTAGTCAGTGATTCAGAAATTAGTAAAGCCAATAGGTCATTATGGCAGGCAGGGAACTAGCATTTTTATATGGGTGTCACCAATGGCAGACTGCAGCTACTGATAGGCAGAAGAAAAACATTTCCACCATTTAAATCACAGTTTCTAAATCCCTAAGATAGAGTATGTAGTACTGAGCTCTGTACGTTGCTTTGTGTCCGAATACTACAGATAATTATTCAAAATGCCTGAGCCCAGAATAAATTTTGCATTACATTGTAGAATTAGTCACCAGACTCAAGCAAGCCATGCACTTTATCTAATTAGTGGGTTACTGCACGTCCAAGCACTCTTTTCTGACAGATCCCCCTTTAAGTAATGGATGTGTGTTTCTCTGGGATCTGCTATTTATATGAGCAATCACTATGTCTGAGCAGTTCCATTCTTTTTAATAAAACTAAAGCCCTGCAATTGCCAACCCATGGATTTGTCATGCCAAAGTGTCCTTACACCATGAGATCCCAGTCTGTAGGCATTTAATTACTTTGCAAGTCTTCTGTATGACCCAGAGCTGATGTGGGCATGACATGTCACAAGACAGCAATCAGAGAATATGTTGTCTGACTCTTTTGGTGACTTATGCCCCTTAGCTTTAGAACAGCAGGGGATGTTCTCTTTTATAAATGCCTTAAAAGAAATAGAAAGTCAACTTGGTGTTCCACGTAATCATAATATTTCTGATCTGTTATGAGCTAAATGTTTCTATGCCATTTTCAAAGAACACATGAGTCAAGTATACAAGATAACTGCCTAAGGCTGGTTTGATAAATACCACAAATTTTCCTATATTTGAATATATATTTTTTTTATATTCTCTCTGCATCTAAATTTTGGGAATATATTCCTGTACGAATAAAGAGCAGGGCAATATTATAGTCACTAGGAGTGTCAACAAAACATAAAGAAGAATTCCAGGTAAAGATTTACATAGTTACATTAACCCAGCTTGGACCAATATAACTATGCATATATCATACTTGTGGGATCCCCCAGAAGCTATAAACCACTGTAATAGGCACCAGGGATCTCCACTAACTTCCGTGTCCCCTGCCAATCAACTGCCCTGCTGCATTGTGAACACAAGAGTTCAACAGTATGGGTACGGACACCATTCAGAGAATGCTCTGCTATTTCTCAATGAATGCAAAGCATTCACTGATTGGATGAAGGGGTGAGCATGACATCACTGCCCTGCCTCTCCACCTCTTTCAATCAGAGAATGCTGTACAATCCTTGAGAAAATGCAAAGCAACCCCTGAATGGCACCCACACCAAGCAGCCGACCCCCATGTTCAGAATGGGATGGCACGGCATGGAAATTAATGTTGATTGCAATCCCTGGAGTAGCAGTATTCAACACAGTGGTTTCCAGATTCTAGAGCAGGGGGGGGGGGGTCTCTAAACTACGATCCACAGACCACATGCAGCTAGGGTTGCCACCTCATCCCTTTAAAAATGAACACATATTAATTACACAGGTTCTGTGGCTGATTAAGGTGTTAACTAAATTCACTTAGTGCCTTTTCTGCATTCAATTTTCTCCAGAACCTGTGTAATAAATATGTGTTCTGTTTTAAAGGGACGTGGTGGCAACCCTACATGCAGCCCACTACAAAGTTGTATCTGACCTGCAGTTGCTGTTCATTGCCTTTACCCCCCCCCCCCCCAACTACTGATGTGCATAGTCTCACCCCCATCAGATCAAAGGGACTCTGATGTAAGGTGGACTTTGATTTATTGGGGGCACTGCTGTATGAGGGGACTCTATTGGGGACCCTAAAATAAGGGTGGAATCTCATGGGGATCTGGAAGTAAGGGGGACTCTGGCGTTAGGGGGACACTGATGTAAAGTGAGACTCTAATGAGGACCCTGATTTTAGGGGGATTCTAATGCAGGGGACACTGATGGAAAATGTAATATTTTACTGATTATCATTTTTTAAATAGGTGGCTGCATTCATTTTCTTTTTTTTCGGGTTTTTTCTCTGGTATTTTCACCTGATAATCCTATGAACAACAAAAGTCTTCGGGGTTCATTTATTAAAACTGGACAGCTCTGCATATAAATCAATCAGCTTCCATATTTTAGCCCTCGCTCACATCGGTGCGATTTGACAGGTCAAATTGCATGTCAAATTGCAGCCTATTGACGGCAATGGGAGACTCTCAATCGGTGCAATGCCGAATTTGCGGTACCGCACCGATTTCCAAAATTAGTTCCTGCACTACTTTTGGTCGCTTCGAGGGTGACTTTATTAGACATCTGTGCATGAACCCACATAGATGTCTTTCAAGTCAACCCCTGAAGTCGGACTGAAATGCAGCTTTGAAATTGTGCGAGTTCAGATGAAGTCACACGATTTCAAATCTGTGTTCAGTGTGAATGAGGGCTTTTTCTCAAAGCCTAATTGAACAAACTGACATTAGAAAATGATTGGATAACATTGCACAGCTGCACCAGATTTTGCACTTTCCAGTTTTACTAAATCAACCCCTTTGTTCAAACACTTCTAACATGCCTGCCTATGCTCATCTTCGTTACATGATAGATTGATGGGACTAGTAGTTAGACCAGTATGTAGGGACCCTGCTCTATGCTTTTGTGCCCCCAACTAAATTTTGTGTGCTTGCTGCTACATCTTTGGCGTGCAATGTAGGGCTCGATTGAATTTTGGCCTGCAATTACCCATAGCAGCAAGCAGAAAAGTGTTTCGTCATGGTACTGTGTGGCAAGTGTTTCTGTGGACTATCTTTTTCAGAAAATGTAGGAGGGAATTTTGGAGAGCTGTATTTGAAAGGATTGCTGGCATTTATCACTTTATACAGTGATCTGATGGCTCATTTTTGGCAGAGGCTGGCCTAAAAACTTTCTGATGAGAAGTCTTGATGGCAAAATTATGAGGCAGAAGGGTGAAGCTATTGGCATCTAGTCACACATGAGCAGTCTGCAGAGAGAGACAACCAATTTTATGGTTATTCAGCCATTTTTGGATCTACTTGATCACTGGACAAGATGGCCAATTCCCGGAGAGACTTCTACAAGACACAGGAGGATTTCACTTGACATTCTGCACTTTATGCAGATTCGAACACATAGGCATTACCTGCAGGAAGCGTAAAAAGCTATCTGCAATTATCTGAGCCTAAACCATTGTGATGACTGCAGAGATTTCTTGCTGGGAATGCTGCCAAATAATCTTCAGAGTGGATCTGAACACAGTTTACACCTGTGTGGACTGTGGACTCCTGCAGCCACAGTAGAAGAGCCTTGACTAAGAAACAGAAACTGGGGGACCTGTCAGCTCTACAGAAATCACATCTCTGCTGCATGGTGAGACCGCTGGGGACATACGTGGTGGATCAGAGACAGAATAACCTCAAGGTTCTTGTTCAGAGGTATGGTTTGGGAGTTGATAAATATTTGGGTCACCATTACAGAGTTTTCTGCCCCCCCCCCCCCCCTGTGCTTTTAGCTGGGGAGTATGTGTGTCTGAAAGGACCTCTACTTGGGCCTTGCCTTAGCAATGGGGCATGTTCTGGAGGCCCCCAAGGCCATTGGATGCCTTGCTGGTGGGTGTTATGCAGAGGAACTTGGGCAAAGAGAAGGCTGCCAAGAGGGAGCATCTGTCAGGTGTTGCAGAGGAACTGGGTAGAAGCTACTGCTGGAGATTGTAAGAAGGATTCTTCTCCCACAGATCAAGGTATCTTTGTCTGCTAATAAAGGGTCAACAGCCAGATTTATTAGAGAGAGATCCACTGCAACTTGAGCTGGCTATACATTGGCTATACAAGGCCTGGCTGAATTTCGATTCATGTATGGGCAGGCTGGTTGTACAGAAGTTGATTTACCAATCAACTTCTGTACAACTAATTTGTTGAGTTTTTCCCAATCAATCAGTGCTACAGGCTATAGCCGGCAGCACTAATCACTGTATTCTGACAGAAGAGAGGTCTTTCGGTTGTCAGAATATAATATGTCAGAGGGAATGATTCCCCCATTCACATCAAGAGTGTGGATAGGGGAATCTGCTATTTTTTATTTTTCGTTTAACCAACTGGTTGACTGAAAAAAAAAACATGTATAGGCTGCCTTAGATTGTGACTGCTCTTAGAGAGTCGTAGATTTATCTGGCTACTTTCACAAGTCCAGCAATTATCAAAAGGCTGTTCTTTTAACCCTACTGTTACTTTAGAAACAATTGTCCTATTTTCGTTTTATGCTGCACCCCCTAAACCCTCTCTTCTACAATTGAGTTCAGCAACAAAAGGTAAAAAGGTAACGTGACTGGCACCCAACTTGTTTTTCTCCTCACCATACACCAAGAACACACTACACTACTAAGAGGTCATTCCACATTACCCCAGGAAGAGAAGTGCTACATACACAAGAATATGTATAACCAACATTTTGTAAAGTTTTGAATAAAGAATGGATGTATTAGGACCTCTGTCAGATTTTTTGCTTTCTGTGTCCCCATTATTCATCATTACTATTGGTCCTTGTGACCATTATTACTGAGACCAAAATTGGTAACAAATTTAAAACTTTACAGTTGTCACTAGAGCAAGAGGAGACAGAGGAGTTGATTTACTAAAGGCAAATAGGCTGTTAGCTTTGTAAGAAAATTTTACCCAGAGCTGAGTAAATGTAGTGAACTCTCGATTTGTAAAAAATACACAATCACATGAAAGAAAATGGAAAAAAACAACAGCATTTTTGCTTTCACATGATTGGATGATGGATGCCATCAAAGCTTCACCACCTTTATTAGTTTATTTGCTTTTAGTATATCACACCCAAATATTTGTGCAAGATGGCTCATCATTCATGAAAATCATCAAATCACTTGCGTAAATATCAAATACATATGTATCCAATAATATAAAAAAAAAACATTTAGCAGCCTCTTTCTAGATTCAGTGAAAAAACATATACAACACGTGTAGAAAATATCTTGATATGAGTGTCCAATCTCATAAACTGTCCATACACAGTCCAACTCCACTGTGAGATCATTCCATAGTAAATTGTCACCAAAACACCAACACCAGCGTGCCCTCCACCATTCCCCAATGGTTATCCTCTCACCTGGCATTATGGACCCCACAATGATAATGGAGGTCAAAACCACTTGTATACAATGATGGTACCAGTCAATCCAACACTCAGTTCTTCTCTTGTGTTACCTCCAGTCTCCAATAAGTATATATCATGCTAAATAAAGGGAGAACTAATAGTTTAGTATGCCACAAACCATTTATTAAAAAAAAACTTAAAAAATTCACTCACAAAGGAAGGAGTATATGCACATATATAATCCTTGGCAATACAGGTAAACATCCAACAAAATGGCGTCCTTACTCCACCCAGCATGATGACGTCGACAGCCCTCTGACCTGTTGCGCCCAATCAGCTTGTTGGCTTTTAGTCAGCAGTTAAACCTAGCAGTGGATCGGTGTGGTAGTTTTGTTGGTGGCCGCAGCTAAACATGGAAGCTGCTAAAGAGGCTGTGAATCCTTCCAATCCAGAGAATTGGAAAGTAGCCTGTGAGAAAGCTAATTGGGCGCAACGTGTCAGACGAACATCGATGTCATCCCGCTGGGCGGGGTGAGGCCACTATTTTGTTAGATGTTTATCTGTGTTGCCGAGAATTATACAGGTAAACGTCCAACAAATTCACTTTGTGAGTGATTTTTTTTTAAGATTCTTTAAAAAAAAAAAAAAGGTTTGTGGCATTCTACACTATTAGTTCTCCCTTTATGCTTTTCATGAGATACACTTATTGGAGACTGGAGATTACATGAGAGAAGAACCAAGTGTTTTTGACCTCCATTATCAATGGGGGGTTCATAATACCAGGGGAGAGGATACTCCTTGGGGGTATAGTGGTGGGCAGGCTGGTGTTGGTGTTTTGGTGAAGAGTTTCCTGAGTTATTACCACTAAAGAAGATTTACTATGGAATGATCTCACGGTGGAGTTGGACTGTGCATGGACGTTTTTATAAGATTGGACCAGGGTTTCTCAACCAGGGTTCCATGGAACTCTAGGCTTCCTCCATAAGTTGCTAGGGGTTCCATGAGACATGAGCAGTTTGTGCCTCTCAGATAAGTTCCCCTGACACCAGTGATGTTTTTAGCTATCTGGAAGGGAGTAATTCTTCCCAATGATAACAAGTGTGAGGAGCATTCATCACACTGACAATCACTCTAATGTATCATGAGTTGTAGATATAGTAATTTTTTAACAGGGTTCTCTGAAACCATAAAGTTGTTTTAAAGGTTTCTCTGTGTTGAAAAGGTTGAGAAAGGCTGGACTGGACACTCATATTGAGATATTTTCTACACATATATATTTTATCATTGAATCTAAAAAGAGGCTGCTGAATGTGGTTTTATTATATTATTGTATACATATGTATTTGTATTCATTTATATTTATTTATGTATGTATTTATTTATTTTATTTTATTTTATTATTTATTTATTTTTCATTTGTATTCATTTATTTGTATTCATTTGCACGTGATTTGATGATTTATATGAATATTGATGAATATTTTTCATTATATTTTGATTTCTATAGCGATATTGCATTTTCACATGATTTGATGATTACTGAGCTACCTTGTACTTTTACACATATTAGAGTGCTTCACTATTTTTTCCTTTAAACCACTGGGGTGCTTTCATGTGTATTTAAAAAGTACAACATGCTGCATTTTTATGTGAATGTACCAGAATGCACATGAACGCACCACAAACACATGTACAACATAAATGCAGGCCAGTAGACAAAATGCCTTAAAAATGCACTGCAAATGCAAAGCAAACACACTGTAAACACTTTGCAAATGCATTACAAATCCATGTAAACTGAAAGTGGGGATTGCATTGTACACAAGCTCTAAGAGGAGAATTTACCTTACTTTGTAGAGATTTACTCTCACTTCCTGTTACAATTTCAGGACAGCAAGTAAAGGAACATTTTACTACCAGGACACAGGAAGAAAGACAGACTGGCAGAAATTTTAACCTATTCATTATTAAAAAAATGTTTGAGCTATAAAGTACATATACTTTAAATGGCATCTCATTGGTTAATTACAATTGCTTATTATTTTATTGTTATTTACAATTTGCATTCCATAAAAATGGCAGCAGTTAGTGTCAGTCCTTCATTGAACATGTTTATTTTGGTAATAAACACTAGTAGCTTGGTTTTCACAAAATAAAAATATCAATAAATTAATTTGAAAGTGCTGTAAAAATGTAAATTCCTAGTGCGTAAATCAGTTTGAATACCAGAGAAATCTGCAAGATAAGAATATTTTTGTTTATCATTGATTAATGCATTGAGATTTGTTGGATATGCAGAGAGACATACAACTGGTAAATAATAATTCTAAAACTGTGTTATTTTCTGTAGTTTAGAGAAACCTACATGCAACTATTCAGGGGAATCAAATACTGCTCAATCAGTGGTTCTCCGAAATCAAGTATTGCTAATGTAAATGTAATTTTGGCTTTTTCAACAAACACGAAAGACAAAGAAAAAGAACCTGCATAAACTATTCATAAATACATTTTAGGAGCAGTGATTTTTTTCCTCTCACTCCCACTTTATTCATAGGGCTCCATCTGAAATTGTCTGAGACAGCATGTCTGAAAGAAGAGAGCTTCTGCTGTGCTCTCTCTAGGAAAACCCAGTGTGCTCTGTGAATCCTTTACCATTGGTGTACCCTATATTAAATGTTTGTTTGTTAAACAAAGATTGTATATTGCATGATTGTATACAGACTTGTATAAAGTACTCGAAATTTCTACTTGAGTAAAAGTACAAGTGCTCGATCAAAAAATTACTTGAGTAGAAGTGGAAGTGCTCGCAGAAAAAGTTACTTAAGTAGAAGTACTAAAGTATTCAACATTTTTTTTACTTAAGTATTGCAAGTAGTTTTTTCAAAAAATTTGCTACTTAAGTACTAAAAGTAAAAAGTACCAGTAGTTTGAAAAAAAAATTCTACTCAAGTACTGAAAGTAGAAGTACAAGTACTGTGTTATGTAGTTATTAAAGAAATAAGTCAAAAGTTTGAACATCATATTGTTTTTATTATTTCAAATGATTTATTCAAATGATTAACCTGTGTTTGTTAGTAGTTTCTTGATGCACTTTAAGCGCTGTAGCACCATTTATTTGTTTGTTTCATATTTTCTTTTTATTGGAAAGATTTGGTATAGCAGCTTTTATTATACACAGCCTTTATTTTCCTATGCGCTGATTTACAAATGACATTATACACATTTTTTTGAGCTTTATGCAACCTGCCATCTACTGTTCTGGCAGTCGTAATTTTTTTAAAAGTAACGAGTAACTATGCAGCACAAAAAAAAAATACTTGAGTAGAAGTATCGAAATCATCGAAAAAATGTAGTGAAGTAAAAGTAGAAGTAGGAGAAAAAAATTCTACTCTAGGAAAGTACAGATACCGCATTTCGGTACTTAAGTACAGTACTTAAGTAGTTCTACTTCGTTACTATACATCTCTGATTGTATATAGTGCATGAATATAGTGCATGAATATAGAGTAAAATATATAAAACATCAAATTTTAAACATAAAAAATAACGAAAGTAAATAAAATTTGATCCCAACCCCCTCTTAGGGGGTTTACGGCTCCATATACTGTACTTTGTTTTACTTAATATATTTTTGGTCGGTACTGCAACCTATGGAGATACTAAAAACTACAGAAGACAACAGATCTGAAATTCTAAATTATTCAAAATGCAGAGATGACATTCCTTTTTGGCATAAAAGTGGTTAATCCATTAAAAACCTTTTAAGTAAGCATATGAGAGATATGTTGAATTCACTAGGCAGTCGGTCCTCCTCGTTAGCTTCCTTACACATTTTTAAAATGGCCAAGAACATGATCAGTCTATAGGAACATCTGTAGTGATGGTTTATCTTGTTTAGTAATGTTTCATTTTAATTCAATTACTTCCCTTGTGTCTTGAATAGTAACAGGCAAAGAGATGGAGAAAAACTCTTTCTGACGTAATATGAGCCTGTAATATTTTTAGTTGAAGTTCAATACAAATTACGTTTCCTTCTCTGATATTTCAGCAGCTCTTTCAAGCGTAATCTTATATTGTCGTTGTAGGGTATTATAGCCACAGAGCCTACATGTATGGACCTTTGTTTAGACACAATTTAACTTGCCTTATTTGTAATTGTAATATGACTTGAAATGACTGCATTTCACTAAATTTGTTAACGGTTATCTACGTAAAAACGTTTATCTCCATAAACTGAACTATGCAATGGTCCCAATATGGGCAAACAAGGAATGCGGGTCACAGATCATGCCACTGTGCAGCCCCTAGGGCATGCACAAGACGGAAGGACATCATATGATGTCCATTTGGAATAACAGAGCTCCCCTCCTCGCCTATTATTACAATAGTGGTTAGGAATGGTGTCTTGTGCTACTCTTGTGCAAAGCTTGTCATAGTTTAAGCTGTTTCTTTACGTGGCTTTGCCATTAAATAAAACCCATTAAAACCACTTAAGGTGTTTGACAGGAGTCACTTTGGGTGGGAGTCACTTTGGGTGGTGGAACCCAGATTACCTTAGAGAGGTCGGGAAACTCCTTGTCCAGCTTCCCCGGCCCCTCTTATGTGTAAGTCACCCTAGTGTCTATTAGGGGCAAAGGATGACCAAGAACCCCAGTCGGGTCTGCACCAGTGGCGGCCCACCCATAGAGGGCGCAGGGGCGCTGCCCCCCCAAACAAAGCAGAAAAAAAAAAGATTAAATAAATAATAATAAAAAAAGACAAGTTTTTGCCCACTAGGGGCGCCGGACTTAGTGCTGGGTATGGGGGGGTGGGGTTTTTGACCCCACCCTCGCCCAGCAGAGGCGCCGATTGGCGCTCTTCTGGGGGGTCATGCTCTGCGCCCCGACACACCCCACTTTAACGATGTCCGGGCTATGATTGGTCCAGAGTCCAGCCTGGACCAATCACAGGAGGACATTGGACCTGGTGACGTGACACCTGGGGGCGGTGCACCGCCCCGGCGTCATGTTCACCTTCAGTTTCCGCCCGCCGGCGCATGAGAAGAGAGGAGACAGGAGAGCCGCTGCCGCGTGTGAGGAAGAAGAAGATTGTGTCACCACCGCACCGCATCCCGCCGCCGCCCTGGGCCGATTCAGAGCAGCACGCCGTCAGTGACTAGTGAGGTAAGTGTCTGCTTTGAAGGGGGCACGCACGCTGATCTCTGCATTGGGGACATCGCATGTACACTGGTCACTGCATTGGAAGCACGCACGCTGATCTCTGCATTGGGGACATGTACACTGGTCACTGCATTGGAAGCACGCACGCTGATCTCTGCATTGGGGAAATGTACACTGGTCACTGCATTGGAGCCACGCACGCTGATCTCTGCATTGGGGACATGTACACTGGTCACTGCATTGGGGACATGTACACTGGTCACTGCATTGGGGACATGTACACTGGTCACTGCATTGGGGACATGTACGCTGGTCACTGCATTGGAAGCACGCACACTGATCTCTACATTGGGGACATGTATGCTGGTCACTGCATTGGGGACATGTATGCTGGTCACTGCATTGGAAGCACACACGCTGATCTCTGCATTGGGGACATGTACACTGGTCACTGCATTGGGGACATGTATGCTGGTCACTGCATTGGAGGCAGGCACGCTGATCTCTGCATTGGGGACATGTACACTGGTCACTGCATTGGGGACATGTACGCTGGTCACTGCATTGGAAGCACGCACACTGATCTCTGCATTGGGGACATGTACACTGGTCACTGCATTGGGGACATGTATGCTGGTCACTGCATTAGAAGCACGCACACTGATCTCTGCATTGGGACATGTACACTGGTCACTGCATTGGGGACATGTATGCTGGTCACTGCATTGGAGGCACGCACACTGATCTCTGCATTCGGGACATGTACGCTGGTCACTGCATTGGGGACATGAACGCTGGTCACTGCATTGGAAGCACGCACGCTGATCTCTGCATTGGGGATATGTATGCTGGTCACTGCATTGGGGACATGTACGCTGGTCACTGCATTGGAAGCATGCACGCTGATCTCTGCATTGGGGACATGTATGCTGGTCACTGCATTGGGGACATGTACGCTGGTCACTGCATTGGGGGCATGTATGCTGGTCACTGCATTGGGGGCATGTATGCTGGTCACTGCATTGGGGACATGTATGCTGGTCACTGCATTGGAGGCACGCATGCTGATCTCTGCATTGGGACATGTACACTGGTCACTGCATTGGGGACATGTATGCTGGTCACTGCATTAGGGATATGTATGCTGGTCACTGCATTGGGGACATGTACGCTGGTCACTGCATTGGGGACATGTACGCTGGTCACTGCATTGGGGACATGTATGCTGGTCACTGCATTGAAAGGGGGCATGTACACTGGTCACTATATTTGAAAGGGGGCATATATACTGGTCACTACATTGAAGATGGCATCTACTGTGGGGTTTGTGCTAGGGGGCCTGTACTGTGGGGTTTGTGCTAGGGGGCCTGTACTGTGGGATTAATGCTAGGGGGTCTGTACTGTGGGGTTTGTGCTAGGGGGTCTGTACTGTGGGATTAGTGCTAGGGGGCCTGTACTGTGGGGTTTGTGCTAGGGGGTCTGTACTGTGGGATTAGTGCTAGGGGGTCTGTACTCTGGGATTAGTGCTAGGGGTCTGTACTGTGGGGTTTGTGCTAGGGGGCCTGTACTGTGGGGTTTGTGCTAGGGGGCCTGTACTGTGGAGTTTGTGCTAGGGGGCCTGTACTGTGGGGTTTTTGCTAGGGGGCCTGTACTGTGGGGTTTGTGCTAGGGGGTCTGTACTGTGGGGTTTGTGCTAGGGGGTCTGTACTGTGGGGTTTGTGCTAGGGGGCCTGTACTGTGGGGTTTGTTCTAGGGGGCCTGTACTGTGGGGTTTGTGCTAGGGGGCCTGTACTGTGGGGTTTGTGCTAGGGGGTCTGTACTGTGAGATTAGTGCTAGGGGGCCTGCACTGTGGGGTTTGTGCTTGAGGGGTTTGTGTGGGGTTTGTGCTTGAGGGGTTTGTGCTGGGGGGGGGGGGTCTGTACTGTGGGGTTTGTGCCACTCTCAGTCAGTGTATCCCATAATAGGGTGTCTCTCACAGTATATCCCATAATAGGGCCCCTGCTCCCTATTATGGGATATACTAGTACTGATGGACCCCTTAATATGTGATATATTGGGAGAATTTGTTCACACAAGCAAAATACAGGGGCCAAAATGGGTGGAGTCTATAAGGGGCGGAGCTTCTGATAAATGGGAGGGGTCAAATGGAAGGGCGGGGTCTTGCACCCCCCCATCTTAAAACTTCACCAGCCGCCACTGGTCTGCACTAATCAGACTCCCTGTACAACCATACTGGACTCCGCATTTTGTTTTACACCTGTTATCCTGGGTTCTATATGTGTGGTTTGTGTTGAAAGAATGACTCACTTGGAACAATATAATTTCTGAACAACATCATTCAAGAAATATATGAAGATAAACAATTTTACTTTTCAGATTGCTAGATAGTTTGAGGTGGGGTTTGTTATTGTTAAGTGCCTGTATCCCATTGTTCCCTCCAATCAGCTCTCAGAGCTGTTCTTGCTGAGATCTGCGGAGTGTAACTTCAGCTCCCCACCCCCTGCTTTCTGAAATCTCAGACAAGCTGTATAAAATTCTGCACTCTGAACCACTGTAGAGAAGAGAGGATTTGTTTCATCCCTGTGTATCTCCTAAGGTTAGTCACTTCACTGGGTATATGTAAGGGTTTACGACCATTTTAAGGTAAATTAATTGTTAACGTCTATTTTGGATTAGTCTTAGGGAAAATGGATTTGGGGTCTATTTTATTTTTACATGTTTAAATGTATCTTTCAATATTCTTTTTCCTATCAGTTTAAAATGATTGTGTTATAAAAAAAATTAACCACTTTAGCTCCGGAAGGTTTTACCCCCCTTAATGACCAGGCCATTTTTTGCCAAATAGCACTGCGTTGCTTTAACTGACAATTGCGCAGTCGTGCGATGCTGTACCCAAATAAACTGGTGTCCTTTTTTTCCCCACAAATAAAGCTTTCTTTTTAGAGCTTTCTTTTTGTGGTATTTGATCACCTCCGAGGTTTTGTTTTTTTGCGCTATAAACAAAAAAAGAACCACAATTTAAAAAAAAAAAAACAATACTTTTTTTTTGCTATGAAACATACCCAATAACAAAAATTTAGGCCAATATGTATTCTGCTACATTTTTTGGTAAAAAAAAAAAAAAAAATCCTAAGTGTATATTGATTGGTTTACGCAAAGTTATAGTGTCTAAAAACTATGGGATGGATTTATGAACTTCTTATTTTTTATATTGTTTTTACTAGTAATGGCGGTGATCAGCGATTTTTAGGGGGACTGCGACATTGCGGTGGACAAATCTGAGTGACACTTTTTTTGGATCAGTGACACCAATCCAGTGATCAGTGCTAAAAAAAATGCACTGTTACTGTACAAATGACACTGGCAGAGAAGGGGTTAACACCAGGGGTGATTAAGGGGTTAAGTGTGCTCCTAGGGAGTGCTTTCCAACCATGAGGGGAGTGGATGCACTGGAGGAAAAGCTGTTTCAGCTTCGTGACAGAACAGCGGTCTGCTTTGTTTACAAAGGCAGCCCGCCATTCTGTCATTCCGCCGAACGATCAGCGGGTCATTGATTGGCTCCTCCTGTGTCCAATCACAGTGGGAGCGGCGCTTCCAACATCTCCTGCACACAATCACGCACATGTATGTGATTTTGTGCAGCCGGACTGCCCTGCCGCAGCAAAAGGTTGTCTTCAGGATTGCCTTTCTGTACAACCTCATGTAAGCAGTGCAAAGGAAGAAAGGAAACTCCTGTAGGTCATGTATTTGTGTATGTAATTTGGAGCTTAAGCTATTGAGCTCTGCAAACCAGTTTTTTTTTATAGCAAAGCAGCTAAGAATAGACATGTAATTGTGTGAAGAAAAGAATAAAGCTGCTGGTTACTATCCAAAACAATTCCTCAGATTTTCCACAGATTGTTAGAAGAATAAATCAAGTCTTGACTGTCCTGCAGGAGGATAAAGAAGATAAAGATAAGTAAACCAATCTTTGCAAGTCAGCATTCATGGTAACCGAGCCACTTCACACAGGTTAAAGTGATTTTAAAGTCTAAATTTTCCGTATAAAAATACCAAACATGGTATACGTACCTCCTCTGTGCAGTGGTTTGCATAGAACAGCCTGAATGCTCCTCTTCTCGGGTCCCTCTTTTGTGATCCTGGCCCCTCCCTCCTCTTCAGTGCCCCCACAGCAAGCAGCTTGCTAAGGGGGCACCCGAGCCGAGTCACAGCTCCCTGTGTCCATTCAGACAAGGAGCCCTGACCTGGCCCCGCCCCTTTCTCCCCTGATTGACTAGCTGACTTTGCTTGACAGCAGCCAATGGTGCCGCTGCTGTGTCTCAGCCAATCAGGAAGGCGAATCCTAGTCTGTTGTGGACATCACTGGACAGAGAGAGACCTCAGGTAAGTATTGGGGGGGGGGGGCAGAGGGGAGCTGCTGCACACAGAAGGCTTTTTATCATAATGGATAGAATGGATTAAGATAAAAAAAACCTTCTGCCTTTACAACCCCTTTAAGTCTTATAGAAAATGAAGGACTTGTTCCATAATGGCTGACTAGGGTAGTGATTTCTGTTTAGGAAGAGGTTTAGCCTAATTTTCAATGTGGGAAAGTAAAAGCCTTCTCCTTTGGTGCTCTAAATGCTGTGAATTTCTATTTTTAAAACTAGAGTGCAGGAGCCAAGCGTGTTATAACTACATTAACTTTCAAGATATAGACTAACCACCAGCATGTCTGAGTTTTTGTTTTCACAAGAGACTGACAGGCTGTGTCTGCTGTTTTTGTTACTTGGAAACACTCAGATCATATCCTTTGACAATTTTATATCTGAGAAAAATACCATAATAGTGTCTAAGACATACTTTAATGAGAAGAAAGGAAAGGTTCTATTTTGTATACTTTTTTGTTTTGTTTTGCCCTTTGCCTAGGGCTGCTATATGGTGTCCTTTTGCTAGAAAATAATTTTTGTCTTCATAAACTGGAGCTCTGAAGTTCATTAGAGCCATTGGCGCCAGGCACCTGGAGTACATGGTTCACATCTGCGGGGCCCCCGACAGAGGTGTAACTAGAACCTTCAGGGCCCCGGTGCAAGAAACCAAAAAGGGCCCCCCGGACTCATGGCCGGGGGCCCTTTCCTTCAAGCCTGGGGCTCTACCCACTGATCCTGGGGCCCTTTACTCTCTTTGAAGGGCCCTTTATTACGGTCCTGCAGCGGGACCCTTTCACAAGTTCTGCAGTGGGCCCCCTTCCTGCCATCTTGGGGCCTCCCCACGGTGGTGGAATGCCAGGGCAAGTGTCACCTTTGCGATCCTGGAAGTTCATCCACTGGTGTCAGTAGTTTTTATTTTTTGGTATTTTAATTTTTTTATAATGTCACTGACTATGACTCTGTTCATTTAGAAAAGAAAGGAGCTGGTAAATTACATATTTACAGATCCCCTTCCTGGTTCTCTATTGTGACACATCCCCTGCAGCAGCGGGCAGGAGAGGGGAGGGAGCACAGTGGTGGGGGGGGGGGGGGCCAGGGGAGCACACAGGGGCCCAGAGACAACAGAACACAAGTGAAGTGGATAGGAGGAGTGGCGGGGGCAGCATACAGAGGAACCAATCTCCTCCATTTTCCTCTTGCAGCTACAGGAGGAAAAAGGAGGACAGTGATTTCTCTACATGCTGCCCCCCCTCCTATCCAGGTGTACAGGGAAGCCGCACAGGCCCCCTGAAGCATGGGGCCTGGTTGCAATTGCAACCCCTGCAACCCCTGTAGTTACGCTCCTGGTTCCCTGATGTCACATATTTTTCTTTAATTTGTGTGATTTGCCAGCTGATGGCTTCAGTCCCTGCAACCTGTCAGACCTACAACACAAAGTCCTAGAGGAATTCAGAAGCACTTCCCACAGCTATGTGCTACAGGTCTGTCAGGCAGCAAACAGGCTGGACAGAAGCTGGCTACTGCCGGTCTGCCGGGTGACATATAAGCTGGCAGGCAGGGAATGAAGCCAGCAGCTGCCAAAACACACAAATTAAAGGAAACATTTGTAGGTGGTTGCAGCATTGGGACCCAGGGCACTCACCAACAGATGTAAAGCAATGCCAAGATGAGTACTTTTGAGAAGGAGGGAGACATTTTGCTGGGGCGGTTTTTTCCTGAGGAAGTATTGTATTGGGAGAAGGAGAGAATTTTTGTCTAAGAAGGACCCACATGCTCTGTTTCACTTATTTTTTACCCCTGTGCTTTGCATGTTATGTACAATTGACTCCGTCCCTTTATGCCTTACTTACTCTTGACCCCTGCTGTTGCTTTGCGCGTTACTTACGCTTGATCTCTATGCGTTGTGCATTACTTATCCTTGATGCCCTTTGCTCTGTGCTTTACATGCTCCCAATTCTTGCGCTCTGTTCATTATGCACTTCTGACCCCTGCACTATCAGTGTTATGTACTTCTAATTCCTGCACTCTGTGTGCTACATATTCCTGACCCCTGTGCTTAGGTGTTTTACATACTTTTACATACATGTTTTTTGCAATTTTTACTCCTGCCCCTGTGCTCTGTGTCACAGTGGACTGGACACTAGTACTACTCACTTTCAATACTCCCAGTTAAGTAGAACAATATTATAGAGCAGAAAGCATAACATTTCAGTATGTTCACTAGTTAAACGGCTTCTGTTTTTTTCATATATTGCTGCCACTTCACTAAAAACACGCTCACTTGGTACTGAGGAAGGAAGAGCAGAAAGGTATCTTCTAGCATAAAAAGCAAGTCTTTTGTAGCGTGCCTCATTTTCTTTCCACCACTGAAGAGGATCACCACTTCTTCTGTCAATTATTGGTTCCTTCTAATAGAGATGAAGTTCATCATCCAGGGTCATTATTGCAGATTCAGAAGAAGACTCTGCATAAGGCCCCAATAAAACACTGAACATAGCATCTATTTGACCACAATGAAGTTTCTCTTCTGTCCATTGTCTTTTTGGACATTTTTCTCTTTTTGCAGCATCCTGCTCTTCCTGATGGCTGGCTGGCACCCAGTGGTGGGTGGCTGTCTGTCTTGCACCCTGTGGTGGGTGGTTGGCACCCTGTGGTGGTGGGTAGCTGGCTGTCTGGCACCCTGTGGTGGGTGGCTGGCTGTCTGGCACCCTGTGGTGGGTGGCTGGCTGTCTGGCACCCTTTGGTGGGTGGGTGGCTTGCTGGCACCCTGCGGTGGGTGGCTGGCTTCTGGCACCCTGTGATGGGTGACTGGCTTGCTAGCACCCTGTGGTAAATGGCTGGCTGGCTTGAACCCTGTGGTGGGTGGCTGGCTGTCTGACACCCTGTGGTGGGTGGCTGGCTGGCACCCTGTGGTGGTGGGTGGCTGGCTGGCACCCTGTGGTGGGTGGCTGTCTGTCTGGCACCCTGTGGTGGGTGGGTGGGTGGCTGGTTGAAAGGCACCCTGTGGCAAGTGGCTGGCTGGCTGGCTGGTACCCTGTGGTGGGTGGCTGGCTGGCTGGCACCCTGTGGTGAGTGGGTGGGTGGCTTGCACAGGGGCTGTGGGTGGCTGGCTAGTACAGGGCCTGTGGGTGGCTGGCTGGCTGATGCAGTGCTGCAACATATGCAATGACTTCACGACAATTTCAGTAATATCGGCAAGTTCCGGTGCCGATACCGATATATCGGGAAAAGTGAATTTCGGCCCTCCGATAATTGGCTTTGCCGATAATCGGTCAATCCCTACTCCTGACCCTTGCACTCTGTGCCTTACGTACTCCTGACTTTCACAGCCTATTGCCTTATATATCCCTGGCCCCTATTCTCTGTGAATTATGTACTCATGACCTCTGTACTTTGTACGTTATGTACTCTTGACCTCTCTACTCAGTGCCCTACATACTCCTGTCTCCTGCAGTTTGTGCATTTTGTACACCTGTCTTCTGCTGTCTGTGTGTCACATAATCCTGACCCCTGCATTCTGTTCATTATGTACTCCTGGTCCTTGCATTCCTTTTAAAGGTCATTTTACAATGTTTTGCAATAACGAGAACAATACAAATAAAGATCAATAAAGAAAACTTTAGCATAAAAAAACTTGAAAAGTCCTGACCTTTGATTTTGGTGTTCACGGTGTTATAAATGGCTCACTGTGTTGTAAATAAACAATTTAACGTTACATGGCAAACTCAGTTAAAATAGATATCTTCCAAAAAATGAGAAAGAAAGAAATATGCATGTACAAATCACTACGGTGTAATGGGGAAAGTATACAGGAGAAGGAGATCCAGGGTCCTCAGATCTCATCAAACTGTTTCACATGCTGTCTAAGTTCATCTGTCGGTTTGTCGAGCAGTAGATTGATATTGATCAAGGAAATCCATTCTGCTAGGGAGCGAGATGAGGTTTGTTTTACTTAAGGAGAATGCGTTTCTTAGTGTAAATTGTGGAATAGCAGGAATCTTTAGTGGCAGCAGATCTTTCAACAGGCCAAGTAAACACATTGTGGGCTTACAAATATTTGGTAGGGTAGTGCCAGCTGACATTCCATGAAGGCAAAAGCCTCTGAACAAATAGTATGAATGCAGGAAAAGGATTACAGTTTGGCTTCAGTCTGCCATAGTTCCACAAAGCCTAAGCATAGGACAGTAGATTTAAGTTTTAGCTTATGGAGTTTATGGTTTTAGCTGGTTTGTAATAAATCTGGTGGAACAGTGTGAACTGGATCACCCTATCTCTCCAAGAAAGTCAGCAAAGTCATATATGTCTCCTCAAATTCAAACCAATCACACTGATCGTCTTGTGGGAAAATTATTCTCTATCTTTTCTTGGCCTTATGGTATTAAAGGAGATTTGGTCAAAAGTAGAGTAGCATAATAGTTTGAAATTAATTTGGTGTTGCAAGGTTGAAAAAGAAGCTTTTTAGTTTGGTGGGGACCAGGCCCGGACTGGGACAAAAAATAGGCCCGGGCATTTTGGACTGAGCAGCCCAGGAGGGGGGCGTGACGGGGGCGTGGCTGGGGCGTGGCGTTCGTCGGGGTGGTTGATGACAGGATTTAATGTTCCAGGATGTGTGGATTCGATTACGGTACCTTTTTTAGTTTAATCTGACAGACTGGGTCCAATTTAGATCAGAGCTGCCATATGATGCTGTTTTTTTTGTCTTACTTTAAATCCTGTTTTGATGGTTGAGTCCTAAAAATAGTATGAAGCAGCACAAGATGAGGGTTACTCTAATCAAGGGGTAGACAACCTTATTGGGCGCAGTGTGCCGAAAAAAGTTTTCAAAGAAATTAGGAGTGCCAGATACATAAAAAACAACTCAGCTTCATATAAAGTAACTGCTCTAAACCGCTTGAATAATAGTAAGAAATCAAGTGAGCTTTGCACCTTCACAAATCAGATCACCCCAATTCCTGCACCTTCACACCTCAGATGACCCCAATTCCTGCACCTTCACACCTCAGATGACCCCAATTCCTGCACCTTCACATCTCAGATCACCCCAATTCCTGCACCTTCACACCTCAGATCACCCCAATTCCTGCACCTTCACACCTCAGATCACCCCAATTCCTGCACCTTCACAAATCAGATCACCCCAATTCCTGCACCTTCACACCTCAGATCACCCCAATTCCTGCACCTTCACACCTCAGATCACCCCAATTCCTGCACTTTCTCATCTCAGATCACCCCAATTCCTGCACCTTCATACCTCAGATCACCCCAATTCCTGCACCTTCACACCTCAGATCACCCCAATTCCTGCACCTTCACACCTCAGATCATCCCCAATTCCTGCACCTTCACACCTCAGATCACCCCAATTCCTGCACTATCACACCTCAGATCACCCCCATTCCTGCACTTTCTCACCTCAGATCACCCCAATTCCTGCACTGTTACACCTCAGATCAGTCACTGCTAGAAAACATGTGCCATGCGGCATGCCAGTTTGCTTGTTACATGTGATGTGCCAGCCAGGTGCAGATTTTCAAGTTGAAAATGTGCACCTGGCTGTCACATCACATGTAACAAGCAAACTGGCATGCCGCATGGCACATGTTTTCTAGCAGTGACAGTGTGTGTGTAGCTGTTTTCAAAACAGCTACACACTGTCACTGCCAGCAAACATGTGCCATGGTAGGAAAGGGCACAAAAACAAACACAACACCGCTGGGATTTGTGGTTCTGGCCTCCGGCAGAGCATTGCTCACTTCTGGCTTAGCAGCAGGCAGGCCGCAGGCATAAAAAACAGAAAACAGCTACACTCTGTCACTTCTAGAAAACATGTGCCATGCCAGTTTGCTTGTTACATGTGATGTGACAGCCAGGTGCACATTTCCAAGTTGAAAATGTGCACCTGGCTGTCACATCACATGTAACAAGCAAACTGGCATGGCACATGTTTTCTAGCACTAGTGACAGAGTGTAGCTGTTTTCTGTTTTTTACGCCTGCCTGCTGCTAAGCCAGAAGTGAGCAATGCTCTGCCGGAGGCCAGAACCACAAATCCCAGCAGTGTTGTGTTTGTTTTTGTGCCCTTTCCTTACATGACACATGTTCTAGCAGTAAGGGCTCTTTCACACGGGCGGTCCAATCAGATTCGCCTGTCAGTTTTTTTAGGCGGATCTGATCGGATCCTCCATGCAGCTCTATGGGGCAGCGGATGTCAGCGTAGACACCTCCGCTGACACCCGCTGCCATCCGCATCCGATCCTGTCCGTGAAATCTGGATGGATGGAAACCCTATTTTTCCATCCGTTCAGTAATCGGATCGGATCTGATGAGAGCAGACAGGCGGTCCGCTCTCATCCGATCCCCCATAGAGGGCATCGGGGGCTGAGACACCTCCCTCTCCGCTCTGCAAGCGGAGACGGAGGTGTCATCCGCTGGCTCAGTGGGGATCGCGGATCGATCCCCGCTGAGCAACACGGATCCGCCTACGGAGGCGGACCGTGTGAAAGAGCCCTAAGTGTGTAGCTGTTTTGAAAACAGCTACACACTCACTGTCACTGCTGCTAGAAAACATGTGCCATGCGGCATGCCAGTTTGCTTGTTACATGTGATGTGACAGCCAGGTGCACATTTTCAATTTGAAAATGTGCACCTAGCTGTCACATCACATGTAACAAGTAAACTGGCATGCCGCATGGCACATGTTTTCTAGCAGTGCTGTGACAGTGTGTAGCTGTTATCTGTTTTTTACACCTGTGGCCTACCTGCTGCTAAGCCAGAAGTTCCAGACCAGAACACTGCTCTGCCGGAGGCCACCCAGAACCACAAATCCCAGCGGTGACAGTGGTGTGTGGTCTGTGTGGTGTTGTCTCTGTGTTTATAAATTGTGCTGCTGGCCTGCTGCCATTCTTTCCTTACCTGTTATTGAGGCCTTGGCTCCTGTCCTGGTCGTGGGTGGTGGTGTTAATGCAGCTCCAGGGCAGGCACTAACTTGACTTGGCACTCTGAAGACTCCTCCACACTCTGACTCAGTTAAGTTCAGTCACTGTCTGTGTGCGGCGCCGGCCACTGCTCTTCCCACTTCTTCCTGTGACAACAAGGCAGCATGGGGTCCCCGCCGGCCTCTAGCTCCACCCCCGGCCTTAGTCACATGACGATTTAGTCAGACTCACACAGACGGTCCACCCACCGACTCCACCCCCTCCTGAGCTACGCTGGAGCCTGGATGCCGCTGCGGAGCCGGCTGCCAGCTGAGCAAAGTTAGCAAGGAGTGGGGAGTCGGGGATAGCGGCGGGCGGCCAGATTGCCGTAATGCGGGGCCCAGGCAGTCGGGGACAGTGGCGGGGCGGGCGGCCAGATTGCCGTAATGCGGCGGCCCTCAGACTCCGCGGAATCGGCCGCGGAGACTGAGAAGCAATCAGCGGCAACGGCCGGACACTGTCTTGTCTCCCATTATAATGCGCCCGGACTCGGAGCGGAGGCCTCGGCGGCCCACCGGGCATATGCCCGCTGTGCCCAATGGTCAGTCCGGCCCTGGTGGGGACAAGTCTGGCATTAGTCACTCCTAAAAGTGCTTTTGCTACATGCTGTAGTTGTAAGTAGCTAAAGTTTGAGGTAGATGGGTTGCAGTATTCTTCTTGGAACTGCTGAAATATAGTTTGAATAATCTTACAGGTGGGAAACATATTTAACCCCATATGTGGAATTGGGTGTGGAAGCAAATTTAGAAAGTGTGTGGTTAAATCACATAAGGTTAAGTGTTGTGTGGGACCAGATGTTTCTGGGGAACATTTTGGCTGTGTTTAGGATATATTTAATTAACATACAACCACACTTGGCTGATATTGTTCTTTACCTTAACCACTTTACCACTAGAGGATTTTGCTGTCTTACGTCTGGGCCACTTTTTGTGATTCGGCACTGTGCGACTTTAACTGACAATTGCACGGTCGTGCGACGCCATACCCAAACGAAATTTACGTCCTTTTTTTCCTACAAACAGAGCTTTCTTTTGGTGGTATTTGATCACCTGTGTGATTTTTACTTTTTGCGCAATAAACAAAAAAAGAGCGCAAATTTTGAAAAAATAACAATATTTTTCACATTTTTTTATGAGAAATTCCCCCCCCAAAAAATGTAAAAATCTAATTTTTTTTAAATTTTTGGCCAATTTGTTTTCTGCTACCTATGTTTGGTAAAAAAATCACAATAAGCGTATTTTGATTGGTTTGCGCAAAAGTTATTGCGTTTACTAACTAAGGGAAAGATTTCTGTCATTTTTGGTGTTTTTTTTAACGAGTAATGGCGGCGATCTGCAATTTTTTTTGCGGGACTGCAACATTGTGGCGGACAGATCGGACCCCTGACTGACATTTTTGACACTTTTGGGGGTACCAGTGACATTACTACAGTAATCAGTGCTATATATATGCACTGTTACTGTAAAAATGACACTGGCAGGGAAGGGGTTAATTTTATTGGAGAGGGAGGGGTTAATGTATGCCTGGTGCTTACTAACGTGTGGGGGGAGGTGACTATGTGACACAAGGACAGATCCAGGGTTCAGCTATGCTGAACCCTGCAATCTGACCCTGCCTGTCACTTAGGAGATCCGCCCGCTTGTGTTTACACAAGCAGGCGGAACTCCACACTCGATTCCCCGGCGATCGGGGAAGAGCAGCGGCTATTGCCACTGCTCCTCCCCTGGCCCGACTCCCGCTGTGACTGAACACAGCGGGAGTGAGCCTCCGGCGGTGCGCGCGCGCCGCCGAGAAAGGGGATTGTCTGGTGAAGTAGGTCTACGTCGCCAGACGATAACCAACCACTTTGCCGCAGTAGTGCTCGAGTGAGCAGACGGCAAGTGGTTAAGGAGGAGGGCACAGACAGTTAACCAGTTGTGTTCCTACAAACCAAACATGGAAATTGTAAAACGTTCCTCCATGCATAGGGGAAGCTATAGAGTCTTCAGTGACACCCGGGGTGGGTCTGGTCATTCCACAAAAAAGGGATGGATATAGAGTTGATAGTTTTGAAATAGTGCATGGGTATCAGGCAAGTGATATTAGTGAAAATAAAAACCTTCAGGAAGGAGATAATTTTAATACCTCCTCCCTTAAAAGGAGAGTGGTCCACTGTCTAGACTGGTCCTGCAAATATATTATGAGAACCTGGAAGTTATTATTTAAATATCAAAATAATGGGAATTGTATTTTCACCCTTAACTATTTAAATGTATCCACTAATTGTAGTTTGAAGGTGTGATAAATATTATTTACTGCTTCTTGATCTACAGGAAAAAAGTACTAGCTTGTTCCAATTAACCTTAAACCCAGACAAGAATCCAAACTCACAAAATAGTTGAAAACATTGAAAGAGTGATTGATCAAGATTGGCCAAATAAATCAGGGTGTCGTCAGTGTATAACAAGATTTTTTTCCTCCAAAGAGTTGACATATAGACTTCTAATCGGGGGTAAGTCTTGGGCTATGGTGGTACCAGTGCAAAGTGGAGAGGAGACAGGGGGCAACCATGCCTCATTCCTCTATAGAATGGCAAGTGATGAATATCTTGTCGCTGACTCTAATCCTGACCATGGACAAAATACCAATCCATCCATTAAGTCTAGGACCAAAGCCAATGTGCTAGAGTACCTGAAGAAGGTGGAAACATTTTATGCTGTCAACAGCTTTGAGGGTGTCAAGAGAGATCATTACCCTCCATTATGCATTACCATGCTCAAATCAATTGTTAGAGAAAAATCTTTGTAGATTAATTCCAGTAGATTGTCTCAAAATGAAACCCATCTGCTCACTGCCCACCAGTTCCAATGTAGTCATTCAGGGGAGTTGGCAAATATTTTATCATCAGTGATGATTAATTTATATAGGTCAGGTTTTATTTGGTGCTTTCAGGATTAAATATAATAATAGGATTTTTGGGATATAGTTCTAAAGCTTCCCATACTAGTCTATGATTTTAGGAATAGCAGTAAGTGGGGTTTTATAGTCTCAGCAAATACTTCAACAATCTACTGGCCTTTTTGCCAGGTTCAAATATCTTTTACCTGGTATATTGAATTTTTTTCTAATTTGTAAGAGGAGTTCATATTCACACTGCTTTCCAAGCCAGGCTCGATAGTGATCAGTGGAGGGGTAAAGCTGGAAACACATACACAATTTTTTTTGTTCAACTAGTGGGTTGAATGGAAAAAAAAACAGACAGATCCCCACATCAACACAAGCAACAGGGGAACTCCCCCCACACCAAAATACACTGATCAGTGCTTGCAGCCATTGACCATGAGCACTGATCAAATGCTGGTTTTCACGCGTGACCTTTAAACATAAGCTGATCATTAGACCAGCTTCTGTTGAACAGAAATCTGTACATGTTGCCGTTCTGTGTCCGCCATGGATTTTTGGTGGCTGTCATCAGGGCCGCAGTATTGTTACAGAATTTACCTATTCTGTAAGTTTGTGTAATACATCTCTTTGTAGATCTGGGCAATACACAGTTTCTCATTAGGTGTGTCTCTTGTAAACAAATAATAATAAGGTTATACTTTTTGAGAAATGAAAAGATTAGAGAACATTTTAGTTTGAAGTTAAAAATAATTTAAATCCTTTACAGAGAACAGAGGTTGGAAATAGTGTCATACCTAGCTTGGGGGTGGGGCACACCTGGTACGGGTTGGGGAGATTAAGAACATACACAAAAAGAAAAGTTCTTTTAATAAATGAACCTGAAAACTCCCCATTTCCTCTCTGTTCACCAGAACCAACATTAATGAGTTTGAATTCCTGTAATACAACCTTCATACTGCTAAATGGTTGAGAGATAAGGCTGCAGATGGTAAATAGGGCCAGCATCCATATGCCATTATCCTAATACTGTACCACCCAAAGCCTGACTAAGTATAGTATAGTTTAAGCAATACGCTCCTTTCAGAGGTGATTTTTGACATAAATAATGGGTGAAGAAATAAGGGTCATTGTTGCTGTACATCAGAGAAAAAGTCAGGGTAAATGAAGATTCTGGCACTGTTAAAGTCTAGAATTTCCATTTTGCTTGCATCCCATAGCATTGTGAATTTGTCACAGAAGTTTTAAGATTTTAGAGATTGAAAGGCAGGGGTTGGCACCCAGGGGGAGGGGTCTGGCTAGGGACCCATTGAATGGTAAATGTAAAGACTTCTAGATCAGGAAGAGTCTGTCTGCCTTCTAATCCCTAATGACAACTACTACATTATTTCCCATAATTCCTATTGCTGCATAACACAACTATTCCTGCTGTAACAGGAGTTGGCAAAAATTATTTTCTTAACAGAAACTGATTTATCGAGATGCAAAGAACAATTCAAAGACAGTACGTAAAAACATGGACATATATATATATATATATATATATATATATATATATAAAAGCAGGCGGTGGGGCAAACAAAGGTACGTGGTAAGCAACAAATCTCCGTAGGAAATAGTGAAAGCTTAAATACAATTTACCAATTAAGACTTAAACACAGTCTACAGGACGGTAGCAATCAACATAATATACTCCCAAAAACTGTATAGAAGGAGGAGAACAAGGGGCATGGGGTTGAAAGAAAAGGTAGATGATGGGAGGAAGGAAATAACAAAAGAGGGAAAACTGGAGAGGGGAAAAAGAAAACAGGATAGCAGATCATGCATTTGTGGGCAAAGGCCTCAATCAAACAACAGATATCAGACATAGGTGCCCTCATAGCCCAGGCAAAACCCAATGTGAAAAGAAGGGGAGTCAGATGCTATTCACAGAGAAAGCCCAGTAGCTTCCACTCGAGAGCCTCAGATCTTCTGGAATTTTTTGGGGAAGTTACTACCCATATAGAACAGTTTGTACAATGGAAGTACCTGATTCACTGTAGTTTTCCATTGTTGAGCCGTGGGCGATTCCCCTGTCTTCCAATAGTTGTCTATCATAAAAATCCATGTCAGAAATCAGGTTTTTACTCTTCTAACTTAAATGTACTATTTTTTGCTATGGGTCACTGTACTTTGTTTGTCCTCATTACTCTCTGAACAGCTGTAATAGATAAGTACAATTTAAGGCCATCCACAACATCACCCCCAGCTACATCACCAACCTAATCTGCGGATATCGCCCAAATCGTCCTCCTGCTCTCTAGCTCTCTTGTTACCTCCTCTCACACTTGCCTCCAGGACTTCTCCAGAGCCTCTCCCATCCTCTGGAACTCCCTGCCACAGTATGTCCGGTCATCTCCTACGATGTCCGCCTTTAGGTGATTCTTTAGGTGATTCTGGAAGCCTACCCCACCTCCACCTAAGATTTGTACTTGAGTCATCTCCATCAGATCATCCCCCGCAGCCACTACCTTTTGTACCACCTTCCCCTCCCTCTAGATTATAAGCTCCATGAGCAGGGCCCTCCTATTCCTTTTGTATTGAAATGTATTGTACATTGTGCTGTCCCCCTTTTTTTGTAAAGCGCTGTGTAAACTGTTGGAGCTATATAAATCCTTTATAATAATAATAATAAAATGTATTAACATGTTAAAAGTCAAAGGATGGTTCTGTGCTTTGAAAGATATTCCTATATCTAGAGACAGAAAGCAGGTGTCAAACAAGTTAAAAGATTGAAGTTTATTTCAGCTACAAATCATGTATATATTTCCAGATAGCTCTTCATGAGAAATCACGATCCATTTTATTCCATCTTTACAAGGACAGATCTATGGAAAGTGGCATAGATCAAGGTCTAAGACAGCACACTCACTTTTCTTTCATCACTTTTTAATTTATATTTTTATTGGAGAGCAAGAAATCATCAGATCACAAAATTACTATGTTAACATTTGTTACATGAACTCAGCAAATCTTTACAATCACTACCTTTGGGATGAACATAGCTATTCATGAAAACAGAATGTTGTATAGACAGTATTCATTTTTCAGTGCTTTTGTATTAAGCCCAAATAAAGTCTATATCAATAGCAGATAAAACGTTCAAGGATAGGGATCTAGTAGGTGCAGTTCCACACAAAAAAAGTGCTATAAGATGTCTGCCACCAGTAGCAGGAGTACACACTGACCCTTACCCTATGTGATGGACCACTTAAACAAAAGCGGTCGAAATCGCTTCATTACAATCAACTCCAAATTTCTATATCCACAAGACCTCCTGGCGTCTGTATTCCTCAGGTTATGGCATCTTCCATCAAAGACCGGACCTCAGATCATGCAAGATTTGGGGATAGGCAAAAAGACACTTCATTGTGCAGTATTAATGATAACAACATTTATTAAAAAACCATCGTTGTCTGGCATTATTGGGTAAAAATCTGGACATCTACCCTTAGCATTTAGGATAAATGTGGCCCATATACTAATAGCAGCAAGATTAACTATAACCAGTCTATGGAAATCCTCAGAATCATCAAACCTCTCGACCGTAATTTCTAGATTAAATATACAAGCACAATACGAACTAATGTTAGCGTATAAAAATTATTCCAATAATATCTTTACAAAAAAAATGGCTATTGCATCCTAGAGCTTCTAATAATTAAAAAAATTTAACCTTTAACTGGCCTAACCCTTTTATACCTATGTATCTCAATTCAGATTTTGATGTAATTAATTTTCCTAACGTTTCTAACAATGTTCTTTGTTTTACATTTTATTATTTTGGTTATGGCCTACTTACAGTCTGATCTCTTCTGGGGTGAGCGGGTTATTACCAAGAAGTACTATACCTATAACTGTTCCATTCCTTTTATTTTATTTTGTTCTTACTTTACTTGCTTGACTACCACTTTACATTGTATCTGAAGTAATGACTTAACTTGATTCTCCTCTGTAATGTTACACATTATACTTTATTAAAAATGTATTGTTTAAAAAAACAAACAATAAAAACATTGTTGTGTGGATTAACATGCGATTTTACCTACACTGTTTGTGGGTACTTTGATGGTTTTTAATAAATGTTGTTGGCCCGGTCTTTGATGGAGGATGCCATAGCCTGAGGAATACAGATGCCAGGAGGTCTTGTGGATATAGAAATTTGGAGTTGACTGTAACTAAGTGCTTTCGACCACTTTTGGTTAAGTGGTCCATCACATAGGGTAAGGGTCAGTGTGTACTCCTGCTACTAGTGGTGGACATCTCATAGCACCTTTTTGTGTGGAGCTGCACCTATTGGATCCCTATCCTTGAACTTGAACTTTTTAGCTGCTATTGATATGAACTTTTTTGTGCTTAATGCAAAGGCTCTGCATTCATGATTTATTTATAGTAGTGGTTTTATGCCAGGAAACTTTGCTAGCTGCTTTTGCTTGTATATTTTAGGATAATACCTTAGATTGTAAGCTCCTTGAGGGCAGGGACTGGTGTGAATGTACAATGTATATGTAAAACGCTGTGTAAATTGACAGCGCTATATAAGTAAGTACCTGAAATAAATAAAATAAATAAATAATACAAGCACGGGTGTATTGTGTTTTAGTATTTGTTTTGCATTTAGGTACAAACACTTCCTAATGCTTTGATACATATTATATCTTTTTATGTCATTTCTGAGGAAAAATATGACTGTATTTCTTTTTATAAATCATTTGACTTGTTGGAAATTGTGCACCTATAAGCATCTGTGCAATACAAAGATGTTCATATTGTGCTTCTAGCAGCCATAGACACTTGTTGAACATTGGGTGCTGAATCAAATAGATAGATAGCAGCATCTCAGTTATTAACAGGATGTAAAGTGTGCACTTCAGATTTATTTCAACTATTCACTATAAACACTTTACCATTGCATCTTAGGAAAGGTATGTTTCTTAGCTGCATAATGATGGATGAGGTTTTAAGGTTGTGTGAAATAAAATCATGCCATTTTCTGTATAAAAAGGTGTGCTGGTTTGACACTTTGGGGTTAATTTACTAAAGGCAAATTGGCTGTTTACTTTGCAAGGGAATTTTCCCCAGAGTTTAGTAAATAAGGTGAAGTTTAACTTTGCAAAGAATACTCAATCATATGCAGGGAAAATAAAATAATTCCAGGTTTGACATTTTTTACATAGTTACATTGGTCTAGCTTGGACCAATGTAACTATGCATATGGCATTGAAATGAAAAAGAGGATTAGCGGTAGGTATCACCTTCGTGACAAAACAAATAATGCCAAAAAAACAAATAAACCAATAAATATGGTTATCAAAAATATATACTTCTGAGAGAATATTAACCAGCCATTTGGCTAATAGAAATGCGCATGCGCGCATGAATCTCCGCAGAACTGCTATCAGGAATGCACACATTGTATGCTGGCCCCAGACGGACTATTTAAGGATGCTTCTGCCTGTGCTCTAATGCTGACTGGTCTTCAGCTGCTCCCTGTGTCCTGTGTACTTCCAGTGTGTTCCCTTGATTGCTGACCCGGCTTACTCCTGACCTGATCTTGGATCCTGCTTCTGTCTTGTCGCTGGTTCCTGACCCGGCTCATTCCTGACTTGGCTCTGCTCCTGATTTGGTACCTCATTGCCCGCCTGTTGATGACCCTGGCTAATCCTATGACCACGCTTCTGTCTCTGTTCCTGGCTCCATTCGAGTGTCTGCCCAGCCGTCTGCTGCTGCAGTCCCGGCCCCGCAGTGCAAGTTGAGTGCCCCCTTAACCTCATCTGAACTACTGTGCACGGCTACTGTTCCTGATATGATGGCTCTCCTGCTGCTAGATGTTATGAACCAGAAGAATAAATGGGTCTAATAGCGCTGGTTTCAAACAACCAGAACCATCTGCTTACCTGTCACTGCTCCCAGATGTACATACAGTAGTGGCCAGCTCCCTGCAAGGGATAAAGAACCACAGAGCAGCATCATTGTGCAACCATTTTTTTTAAATCTCTTATCTCACATCCACAAAGAAGGTAAAGTAACACTCACATATTCCTATGCCCAAACCAGAATCCAGCAATTCCCCTACAATGTGCAGCTTTCCTTGAAAAGTAAACAGCTTATATGCCCCTACTAATTAATTTCCTTTGCATCTTTTAACAGGGAAGCAGCACGGCAATGTCAAGACATATCAAGAAAGTATGCTCCCTACGCCTGTCTGTTGGTACACCCACATGGGGACATACCCAGCAATGGCTAGATTAAAAGAAAACTGTCCTGAAGGGAAATTTCGTTTACATTCGTATAACTGTTGTGACAGTGCAAGGCCCTGCCATTGTGAAAAGTAGAGTGACACAGGGATCGCAGGAATGCAAGGTGCAGGGCTTCAGAATATCGATTTAGGGCAGAGAAAACTGATTTCTGTTTGGGTTTTTCTGAGTTTTGATATACCCTGATCGAGTTCCAGAGTTTGGAGACTTCGAAGAGCTTAGAGAAGGAAGAAGCAACCAACTTAGTTTCCAGGTTTTGCAGAAGACCAGCAGGTTTTGTGTACATGTTCTCACAGCCCTTATAATGACAGCCTTGGGCACAACTCTGGGCTCCTGTTTGGATACAGGTGTGCTCTGGAAACAGTACTCCATGCTGGAGTCAGAATGTTCCTTGTCTAGAAGGCTGAGAGAGTCGAGACGGCTAATTGAGTTTGGAGGACTAAGAGAGCTAAGACAACTAGGCAAGTCTAGAGAAACTAGATGTCTCAGAGGATTGAGAGAGCCTGAAGTGTCAGAAGATCCCCTAAGGCCAAGGCGAAGAGCCCAGAGAGCTGAGAGAGCCAGATAAGTTGGGTGAGCTGAGAGAGGGGCACAAAAACACAGAGGTACTGTGTGAGATGGTCTGAAGGACCAGTTAAAAGCCCAAAGGCCAGGGAAGCTGAGTGACTTGCTATTATTTTTACTATGCCTGTTTTGATGTTGAAAAAACCCTGTGTGGGGCAACTGCTTTTCTACTGAACTTTGATTTTGTTCAATAAAAATGGGCTGTCAAGTCCCAAAACACAGTTCAGACTGGCATGGACTCACTTCAAAAAACTTGTTAAATTCCCTATATATTTCACTGTATTAGGCTGCCACGTAACAACGGCACAGTGGAAATCCTGACCACCGCTCTTACACAGAGTGAAGCAGTATGGGTTTCCAATACTCCTACACGCCCCCTTCACAGTACTCCCATCAACAATGCTCATGATTCCTATGCAGCACTTTTGAGTAGAGCACTGCTGTGAGATCCGCAATCCATCTCTCCAGCGTACTGCCGACATAAGGCAGCTTACTACACTTAAACACACACACACAGTAGTAAAAAATGCCATATCCTTTACTTGTCATGCAGCCTGATTATCTGCGGTCATTAAAGTTATATGAAACTGAGGTGAACTGTTAACCACTTTCTAGATCGCAATGTGGAGTGAGGCAGAGGCACGAGAGATAAAACATACCCTACATTTCCGCTGGCATCTAGGAAGATCTGTAACTTCAAACACATTTTCTCATTATATATCTCTGTGAGGAATCAGACATCAGTAATCATTTATAACAACATATGCCTTCAGGCAGTCAGGAAGATTATTCCCACTTTCAATGTCTTATAGCACTCACTGTTTAATAACATACATTTCTTTCATGAAAACATTGAAGGAAGACATTAAGGACAGACCTTTTAGTTTCTGAGCAGCCGGGCCATAATTTCATGGAGATAAGTCGCAATGGGAAAAAAAAGGGTTGTGCACTCTGTTTCTGTATTCTTGCACGTGGTCACATGTCAAATATACTCACAATGTTCCTAGTTTTGTTACTTTGCATTACCACTTACCAGCTTACAGACAGCTCTTGAGCTGAAAGTAGAGTGGAGTGATCTTCCATTCATGTAATGCTTGTATTGATTCTCTGTTGGGTCAAATACAGATCTGTGGCTAGTTCAAATGGGTAAAGCTTTGATATCACTAGAGGCTTAAAAATCTGAAGATCTGCTCAAATTTACAAAGTAGAGACTTTCTCATGTTTAACCACTTCAATACACGTTCACCCCCTTCCTGCCCAGGCCATTTTTCAGTTGTTGACACATTTTGAATGCTCAGTCATGCAACACTATACCCAAATGAAATCTTGTTTTTTTGTTTTTATGAGACAGGTAGAGCTTTCTTCTGGTGGTATTGGTGATGGTATCTCCACTACTTTTTTGTTATTGCTATATAAGCGAAAAAATGCTGAAAATTTTGAAAAAACATGTTTTTTTTTTGTTTCTGGTATAAAATATGTAGATAAATAATTTTTCTTCTTAAACTTAGGCCGTCATATATTCTGATACATCCATTTAGTAAAAATAATCCAAATCAGTGTATATTATTTAGTCCCTGTGAAAGTTACAAAGTGTACAAACTATGGTATATACTCGATTTCTGAAAATTGATCAATCCCGATGTAATGACTGCCTATCTCTTTTCTTGAGGACCTAAAATACCAGGACAGTACAAATACCCCCCAAGTTAACCCTTTTTGGAAAGTAAACAGTCTAAAGTATTTAGCAAGAGGCATGGTGAGTTTTTTGAAGTTATAATTTTTTTTGCGATTTTTTTGAAAATTGAAGAAATTACATTTTTTTTTTCACTAAGTTGTCATTTTAACAAGTTATTTACCACATACAGCATAATATAATTACAGCCAAAAAAACATTCTGCTATGCCTCCTGAGTATGGAGATACCACGTGTGAGACTTTTTCACAGCTTAGATACATATCAGGGTCAAAAGTCCAAACAGAACCTTTGGCCTTCTTAAAGCAGAGCTCCACCAAAAAGGGGAAGCTCTTCTTGTTCCCCCCCCCTCCGCTGCCACATTTGGCATCTTTTGGAGGGGGGGGGAGCGGGTACATGGTTTTGACAGGTACCTGCTCCAAATTCTTGGTCACCCAGAAGTTACACATCTAATTTCCAGACTACCCATCACATTTTTGGAGGCCCTGGCACACCAGGACAATGGAAACATCCACAAAATGACCCCATATTGGAAAGCTAACACTGTTATGTATTTTCTGAAGTGCATAGTGAGTTCTTTGAAAACATAATTTTTTGCCACAAGTTTTTGAAAAATGTAGGCAAGAAAATTAAAATGTATTTTTTTACACGAAGTTGTCAATTAATTAGATATTGCTAGCATACATCATAGGCAGACTTAAAATTACACCCCAAAACACATTCTGCTACTCCTCCCAAGTATGGCGACACCACATGTGTGAGGCTTTTTTACAGCTTAGATACATAGGGGAGCCCAAAATCCAAGGAGTGCCTTCAGGCCTCTAAGGGGCATAAATTACACATCTAGTTTCCTGACTACCTATCACATTTTTTGAGGCCCTGGAGCACCAGGACAGTAGCAATAATCCTCTTATATAATATAGCCAGCTTCTTGGTAACATCTATGGTTTAATTCTTTTTTGGCTGCATGGCAAGATACAGCAGTAATACTGAATTTTGTCCAAAGCTTTACTCATAGCTATGATTAAGGCCTCAACCAAAACGCATTAGAAGGTTACTGCTGTATCCTGCCATGTAGCCTTCATTATATTAGAGGATTAGTGCTATATTCCAAAAGCATTTGGGACAGAGCAGGTAGGGCTTGTTTATTTTTGTTGGACAGCACCAGGACCGTGGAAACATCCACAAAATTACGACATTTTGGAAAGTAAACACTGCAAGGTATTTTTTTAAGAGGCAGACTTATAAATACAAACTAAAACAAACTCTACTACTTCTCCCAAATGTGGCAATACCTGTTGTGTGGGACTTTTTCACTTTTTGGACTAATTATATACCAGACATTGTATATTGTGTAGAAATTGTATCAAAACCGATGTACTATGTTGCTTCTGTACAAGTGTTTAGGGAATATAGTTTAGTGTAGAATCACTTATAGCAGTCCCAGCTATTATAAACCAAGCGACCCTAGCCTACTGGTATGTGGTTGCCCCCAGGAATGCCATGGTCACTGGCCAGGAAGTACAGGAGGCTAAAGAAAGGAAGAAAAACCTGTTGTTCCAGGAGTGCAGTTGTCCACAGGGGATGGCTGGGACTGGTGTATCGCAGGAACATACAGTATCTCACAAAAAATGCGTACACCCCTCAAATTTTTGTCAATATTTAATTATATCTTTTTCATGTGACAACACTGAAGAAATGACACTTTGCTACAATGTAAAGTAGTGAGTGTACAGCTTGTATAACAGTGTAAATTTGCTGTCCCCTCAAAATAATTCAACACACAGCCATTAATGTCTCAACTGTTGGCAACAAAAGTGAGTACACCCCTAAGCGAAAATGTCCAAATTGGGCCCAAATAGCCATTTTCCCTCCCTGGTGTCATGTGACTCGTTAGTGTTACAATGTCTCAGGTGTGAATGGGGAGCAGGTGTGTTAAATTTGGTGTTATCAATCTCACTCTCTCATACTGGTCACTGGAGGTTCAACATGGCACCTCATGGCAAAGAACTCTCTGAAGATCTGAAAAAAAAGAATTGTTGCTCTACATAAAGATGGCCTAGGCTATAAGAAGATTCCCAAGACCCTGAAACTGACCTGCAGCATGGTGGCCTAGACCATACAGCGGTTTAACAGGACAGGTTCCACTCAGAACAGGCCTTGCTATGGTCGACCAAAGGAGTTGAGTGCACATGCTCAGCATTATAGTCAGAGGTTGTCTTTGGGAAATAGACATTTTACTGCTGCCAGCATTGCAGCAGAGGTTTAAGGGGTGGGGGGTCAGCCTTTCAGTGCTCAGAACATACGCCACACACTGCATCAAATTGGTCTGCATGGCTGTTGTCCCAGAAGGAAGCCTCTTCTAAAGATGATGCACAAGAAAGTCCGCAAACAGTTTGCTGAAGACAAGCAGACTAAGGACATAGATTACCAGAACCATGTCCTGTGGTCTGATGAAACCAAGATAAACCTATTTTGTTTAGATGGTGTCAAGCATGTGTGGTTGCAACCAGGTTGAGGAATACAAAGACAAGTGTATCTTGCCTACAGTCAAGCATGGTGGTGGGAGTGTCCTGGTCTGGGGCTGAATGAGTACTGCCGGCACTGGGGAGCTACAGTTCATTGAGGGAACCATGAATGCCAACATGTACTGTGACATACTGAAACAGAGTATGATCCCCTGCCTTCGGAGACTGAGCCTCAGGGCAGTATCCAAACATGATAACAATCCAAAACACACATCCAGGAGGACCACTGCCTTGTTAAAGAAGCTAAGGGTGAAGGTGATGGACTGGCTAAGCATGTCTCCAGGCCTAATCCCTATTAAGCCTTTTTGGGGCATCCTCAAATGGATTACATTCATAATGCTGTTGTTTACTGTTGTTATAGCTGTGGTTTGCCACAACTATTACATGATACAGGGCCGCTGTGATCAGTCCTGTATCATGTGATCTCTCTGATCAATCACAGAGATCACAGTATTAAGCAATGGTTTCATGAATGCTCATAGTGGCTAAGTGCAAGGCAGCTTGGTTACCACCCACAGATTGGTTATTAACCTCCCTGGCAGTATTACCGAGTGTGGCTTGGGGTGGAATTTCAGTGCCATTAGCGGTAACCCCGAGCCACAGTCGGGGTACAGCCAGGGAGAAGTCGCTGGATCCTGGAAGAGGTTACTTACCTTGTCCCCAGGATCCCCTAATGTATTCCGGCAGTGTATGGCGGCCGGATCTTCCGCCTAATGCTGTGTGCCCCGGCTTCCGTTTCCTGCGAGCGTCGTATCACAGGGGGGGGGGGTGGGACCGGCGGCAAATTCAAAAAGTAAAACACACAAACACACTGATATACATATACATAACACCAAATTTCCATGCAAAAAATTGTACCGCTTTTGGTACAAAATTCCTGACATAATAATACCGCCAGGGAGGTTAAGGGCTGCTGTATAAAAGCTTAAAGTAATACTAAAGGCAACATTGAAAAAAAACGTACTTGCTCTGTGCAACGATCTTGTACAGAAAGGTAGTTTTCCTCCTCTTCTGGTGCTGTTGACTTCCCTCCTTCAGGTGTCTTCTGTAGCAAGCTGTGTGCTAAGGAGGGACCCATGCACATGCTTCCATTGGGTTCCATGCTGAACTATGTGCATCCAAAGACACACACAGCGCCAATAAGCTACACCCCTGCTGCCTCCTCACAGGAGTTTGACTGTGACTCCACTACCCTCTATTTATCCCTTGAAAGCAGGAAGCAAGGGGAGCTTTGCTGGAGCCCGAGACAGTGCTGCATTGGTCACATATAGTCAGGTAAATGTTTAGGGACGGGGCATTTTTTTTCCTTATTGCTGAGAGTGCATTAAGGTAAAAAAAAAATTTAGACTTTAGTACCACTTTAACTACAGCCAATTTTGTTTTAGTTTTAGCTAGAGTGGGGCAGAGTTACAATGTTATCACATTTTTATTTCTGTCTCTCATCCTATTGGGAGGTTATTCCCTCTCTTCTTGTCCCTGTGAAACCTGTACAAGAAATGAGGGGTTCTTTTTGTTACAGTCTGCAAACCTCTAGCCTCTATGTGTTCATTTATTTATTTATTTTATTACAGGTACCTTTACATCGCTGTCAATTTACACAGCGCTTTACATATACTGTATATTGTACATTTACATCAGTCCCTGCCCTCAAGGAGCTTAAAATCTATGTTTCCAAACTCACATTGACACAAACACGTACTAGAGCCAATGTAGACTAGAACCAATTAACCACTTTGGAGTGTGGAAAGAAACAAGAGTACCCAAAGGAAACTTACACTGGCACAGGGAGAACATGCAAACTCCATGCAGGTAGTGCCATGGTTGGGATCACAAAGATTAGCTGTTTGACTGCATGGCTTGTGATTACATTATTTGTACCAATGCTGATTGGTTCATGATCTTAAGTTGAGAAGGGCTACTGTCAGTGACAACATGGTCTCTGAAGAAGCTGCATGCAAAGCTGCATCCTGCTAGTTCACAGGTGGAGTCTAGACAATTTTTTTCTCAGTATAGAACTGTGCAGAAAATGTTTATCTTCAGACTGCAGTTGTCGAGAGGTTAATGTGAGATAAGTCGAAAGTTGACCATCCTAAATTCATGAAAGCAATACTTGTAAGGTTAAACAATAAACACTAGCAGAGGGGATAGTTCGCACTACAACTGTGGGTGCCCAGCGTAGGATCCTATGTGTGAGTATTAATGCTTTTTTTAATACATCTGACTGCATGTGATTAGGCACTTTTTTTTTCTTTTTTAATAAAATGTATTACGTTTCATACAATTTAGTACAAAAAGACAAACAATTTAATCAAATTATATCTGAAAAGCCACATAGCAAGAATATATATATATAAACAATAAAAAAGCAGTGCACTCAGAGCCCTGAAGGTCTACGAGACGAGTGCCAAACAGAAGATACTGTCTGACAGTCCCAGACCTGATTATACAATTTAAGTCAATATCATGACCCTGCAAGTCTCAGGACAAAAGATGAAGGCAAAATCAAGGCCTATGGTGATCTGTTGTTGGTACCATCACAAAACAGGCCAGCAAGCAGCAATGAGTAGCAATAGAGGAAATAAAGAGGGCAGAAGACAAAACAAGAAAGAGGTACAAGGGGATAAAAAGGTATTCAATCAGGAAGTCATGAAAGCTAACAATCAAGGTAAGAATCCAACACAATAGTCAAAGTAATAACAGAAGTTTGGTCGAAGTAGAAAAATCGATCCAGGTGCTACACTAAAAATGGGGGTGCGCACCAAAAGCCAATTGGAGAGCAAAGACCTCACTTTTTTTAGGTTTTTAGGTAAATGATGGGTAACAAGTATTTGTGTGTATACGTATAGGGTGGGGGGACAAGAGCATTGAAGAGATAATAGGTTAAATATAAAACTTCATCTCCACTATTTCAAAAATAGGGGTTCATCCCTAAAAAATATTTGTGTATTTTTTTTGTATAAAATCCCAGGTAGGGGTATTATTCAAAACAAGAAAAATCTCTCTCTGCGGTACACAACATGAGGGGCTCGTGATGCCAGGCGAAAGATCCTTCTAGCCTCTATTTCAAGAAGGGTCTTGGGCCCAGGCTTGCCAGCTGGATTGCCTAGAAAGACAGACATTTGGGTTTGCCATTATGCTTCAGCCCCACATGTCTGACCATCGATCTGTTCCTTTTAAGAATCACTTCATTAACGTGTCTTAGGACACATCATTGTAGTAGGTGGATTTTTTTTTCCAACATGTAATAATGAACAGGGACATTTTGCCACATACTGTATATATTGATAAATATGTAGTGCGCTAAATTATAAAGCCAGTGCATAAAAATAGGTGTAAAAACCAAATGACTGAAATAAATTGGGATCTTGAACACAAATAGTCCATAAAAAAGTTCATAAAAGTCCTAAAGTGCAAATAATCTCATCCGTGCTTGAATGAAGGATCCCACTTCACAACGAGTGAACTCTACAACATAAAGTGCTTGATTTGAAAGGTGCAGGTGTTCCCCTTACCAGACGGGTGAAAATAAGGTGCAATAAACTCTCCACAAAAACATATAATTTATAATTTAGCGCACTACATATTTATCAATTTGTACACATATTTATCCTACAGGGTAATCAGATTTAGTTGCAGCTTTATTTATTGATTTATTTATTTATTATCAGCGCTCCCTTCACTTTATCACATACTGTATATGACACCTTTAGTGCTGCAATTAAAGAAAGAATTGATGATAATATTCTCTCTATTTTTTGGCTTACCAAGGTAGCACTTTATTTTAGGGTGATGCATGGTTTCAGTAGGATGGGGACTGAGTGGAATTTTCTTCGTAGTTATTTTTGAATGGAGGTATTGGGGATTGATCTATCCTATTTTTGACTGACACCAATGAGTGGCTTGGATGCATGACGAATCCAAAAAAGTAGACCGCACTCAGGAAAGTAAAATGAAAACAATCAAAACTCCTTTATTCTTCTTCGGTGCAGCAGACAGACAGTACAATGCACATAACAGACGTGCCGGGTTAACGCGTTTCACGAATTAAATCGCTTACTCATAACCATACACTGTGACTAACCCGGCACGTCTGTTATGTGCATTGTACTGTCTGTCTGCTGCACCGAAGAAGAATAAAGGAGTTTTGATTGTTTTCATTTTACTTTCCTGAGTGCGGTCTACTTTTTTGGATTCTTCATAGCTTGGACGGCGGATCTGACCAGCACCACCCATTGAACTGACACCTGAGCGGCTCTGCTCTTTGTTGTTATTTGTCTTGGATGCATGACACCATACCAAAGTAATTAGCCAGTCAAATTGACTTTGTTGGGGGGCTGCAATACACTTTTTTTAACCTTATATTACAGTAATTGGTCAGTTAATTGGATGTTGTTACATCACAGCCGGAAGGTAGATTCAATATTACCTGTGAAGCTTTCACCTCCCCCTTTTCTCTCCCACAGTGGTTTTGTGGACCTGGACCAATAAGGGATATAGATGTTTAGCATAAACCGTAGATAATTGCCCATTCACTATTGCTATATCATAGCATGTGGTCATTTTGTTTACAGTTGGGTGGTGCTAGCAACTTCAAGTGTGTTCTTAATATTGTAGAGAGAAATGTTTCTTGTTTCAAATAATACCCCTACCTGGGATTATAAATAAAAAATACACATATTTTTTGAGGACGAACCCCCCACCTCCATTTTTGAAGTAGTGGAGATGAAGTTATATATTTGACCTATTATCTCTTCAATGCTCATGTCCCCTACCCTATACGTATACACACAAACACACACTTGTTTCCCATCATTTACCTAAAAACCTAATAAATGTCAGGTCCTTTGCTCTCCCATTGTTTTTTGGTGTGTGGGTATACACACCGCCATTTTTAGTTTTTCGTTTTTAGTCTATTTGCTTGCCAGCTTAAGAGAGTTATTGAAATCTAGAAGGCAATTTGTTAAGTACCGTAGTGCTAGCCTTAGGTTCATTTTAGTGTGTTTTAAATACTTGTTTTTGTTACATTTTTTTTGCAAAGTAAAGAAAAAAAAAGTAAAAAAAAAAAAGTAAAGAAAAAAAAATCCAGATTGAATGTTTTTATGTTGCAGATTAACTAAAAATCAATGTTAACCATTAGTTTCAATGGGTCTGCCTGTAACAAGATATGAAAATGCTGCACATACTATGAGAAAAAAAAAGCTGCAAAGCATATATGTGAAATAAGCACATAATAGTAAATGGGGTTTTTAGCTGAAGTGAACTTTAATGCAATAAGATACGTTACTGCAGAAAAAATAAGCAGTATAAACAAGCCTTAGTGAAAGTCTGAATGGATTACTCATTTTTTTTTCTCACTAGTGGTTGTTCAAGCTGTTAACTATTTGCTAGCTTTAAATGAAAAAAGGTCATAATGGGGAAAAAAAGCAATAATTGCTTGGGTCACATGGCTGTGGACAACAATATTCTGATAATGCCTCTATAATGACTGGTATTTAGGTATACAAAGGATTCAAAAGATGCACAATATTGAATAGGATACATAATCAATAGGTTTGAGAGTAGGAAATGTATTTCTTTTGAGTCAGAGAAGTGGTGTAATATTAAAAACTCAGGTTTGGTGCTATGAAGGGATGATTCCCGATGATGCTGAGTAAGCGCTGATTATAAATTGTGGGATTACAGTTTTTTCTTAAAGTGTTACTAAACCCACAACAGTAAAATTAGTGTGAATATGCAGTAAAGCATGCTTGTTATACTCACTGTAGAACCTAAGGGGTTAATCCTCTGCATTGTGTAAAAAGACTGCTTGATCCTGTCCTCTCTGATCCTCCCCTTCTTCCACTGACTCCAAAACATGTCCGGATAAGACAGAGCATTTGGAGTCAGGTTGCACATGCTCAGTTTGGTGTGTATTGCTAGAGAGTTTTTTTTTTCTTGGGAGAGTGCATGTGATCAGCACAGGGCCAATCAGCACTGTCCAGACAGAGGGTCAGAGATCCTGCATCCTCATAGGAAAGCTCAGTGTAGTATGAAAACTCCTCCTACAAGCTTCACCAGGAACAGACAAAATTCACAAGACTGCTATATACTATGCTAAAAGGTATTTATCAGTTTATATTTACTAAAATAATCACATTTTCATGTTCTGTGTACTGTGGGAGACCGGATATAGTGAATGCAGTGTCCTGGGTTTAGTAAAACTTTAAAGTGCCCAGGACCCTGCATTCACTATATCTGGTCTCCCACAGTACAGAAAATAGAAGTGCAAAGTAGTTTTAGTAAATATAAACTGCTGAATACCTTTTGTCCTATGAGGCTGCAGGACCCCTGACCCTCTCTTTGGACAGTGCTGATTGGCCCTGTGCTTAAAGAAGAAAACAACTCTCTAGCAGTATACACCAAACTGAGCATGTGCAGTTTGTTCATGAGCCTCTCTTCTGTCAGGAGATGGTTTGGGAACTGTGGAATAAGGGGAGGATCACAGAGGACAGGATTAAACAGCCTTTTTACACAATGCAGAGGATTAACCCCTTAGGTTCCACAGTGAGTATAACAAGCAAGCTTTACTGCATATACACACTGATTTTATTGTTATCGGTTTAGTAACACTTTAATGATAAAAAAAAACAATTAATATTTAAGGCGGAGTTCCCCCCAAAAGTTGAACTTCCGATTATATGTTTCCTCCCCCCCCTCCGATGTCACATTTGGCACCTTTCAGGGGGGAATGGGTACCTGTTTTTGACAGGTACCCTTCCACACTTTGAGGAGACAGCGCTGCGGCGATGTCCCTTGGAAGTTCGACCCCTCCTTCTTCCTCCGCCACCGGGCCAATTAGAGAGCACAGCACACTTCACGCATGCGCAGTAGGGATCCAGCTGTGAAGCCAAAAGCTTAACTGCCGGGTTCCCTTACCCTGAATGGCAGCGGCAGCACCAGCACCCGAGAGCCGGTACAAAAATCGGCTTCGGGTGCCGACCTCGCGGGAACCCTGGACAGGTAAGTTCTAATATTTAAAAGTCAGCAGCTACAGTACAGTATTTGTAGCTGCTGACTTTAATTTTTTTTTCCTGGGGGGCGGAACTTCGCTTAAACTAAAGATCAATCATTGACATTCAAATCCAAATAATAAGCAAGCCTTTCTTTTAGTTCATATATAAATGTAGGAAGTATTTGGGAAGTTTAGAAAGATGAAAAGTATAACGTAATTAACAGAACCAGTATTTGTCTATGTGTACCTTTTAGGGCCTTTTTTTACACTGATCTGCAGCCCAAACCGCTGCTGTCTGCACAGCATTTTGGGCTGCAGATCCGTATGGCAGGGGAGGATGTTATACGTATTTTATCGCATCACACAGATCCCTTTTTTTTTTAAATGAACTTTATTTGAAGTGTACAATGTGACACTTCATTCATGTCACTGCACAGCAGCAATGCGCTGCACTTGCTGTTTGGTGACAGGCCGGACCATGCAGAGAAGTGCGATATTATGCAAACATATTGCTTAATATCGCACCACTCTGGAATGTAATGGAACACTGCATTCTAGTCTGAACATGACACACCAAAAACGATTGTTTTCTGTGTGTCAATGCAGATACCTACCTGGACCTTGCACATAGTGTGAATGGGCCCTTACACAGTATTGGGGCATTGCGCATGAGTATGTCTACAGAAAGTTCCACAACAATGCAAAGAGCAACTAAAACCAGAAGATAAAGAATGGCAGTGGCGTATATCATTTCAAGCTAACACTCGGAAATAAACTGATACAGATGGCAAACCAGTTCCACAACAAAAGCTTTATTAATAAAATCGAATTCCAAAACATGTAATTATACAATCCTCCTTGAATCACGAATAAACCCCAAAAGGGATTTAATTGCAACGCCCCCTACTTCATAACAAACCCATTTAGCACATGCCAACCTAGTAAGCAAAAGAAAAATCAGCTTGAGGTGGATTGATTCTGCAGGCTAAGATTTAAATGTATCTAAAGCAATTTTTCAATTTTCTATAGTTTAGGGAAGGATTAGAGCCTCTGTCAAGTTTTTATTGCTGTGTGTGTCCACTGGGGATTTTCACCCTTTGTTATTTGTCCTGGTGACTATTTTTTAGACAAATCTAAAATTTAAATTGTCACCAGAACAGGAACAGAGGGAACACCTTCAAATTGGAATATTTGTTCTGGTGAAAAATAACAACACATTGAAGATAGGTGGATATAAGTGACAAAACTTTATTGCATTGATTCGTTTTGGTGCACAGCATTATTTAACAGCGATAGTGTACATTTTACCTGAAGTTTAATTTCACTATAAGGCTCCATGTACACGGGACGCTGGAAATGGCTGTTTAGGAGCAGTTGGGCGTTTTTTTCAGAAGCCCCTGAACCCATCTACATTTTATCTTATCTGTCCATGTACATCAGGTCGTTTACAGTCATTTACAGGCAGTTGCGTTCAGGGACTTTTTTTAGAACGCAATTATTTGCGTTCGAACGTGTGTTTCCCGGCGTTTCAAACGCACAAACGCGTTCGAACGCGTCTGAACGCGTCCGAACGCGATGACCCGCGTTTAGCGTTCGCGTTTTTCCATTTTAAAGGGGAATAATTTTTTTGACCTCTAGGAACGGTTCTAAATGCAAACGCCCGCTAAACGCGGGTACAAATGCGACCGAACGGACGTTTCAAACGTCCTAAAAATTCCAGCATTCAAAGGGACTTTTAACAACGTCCCGTGTACATGGAGCCTAAAGCTAGACATCAAAAGCAACATTTCTCTAGACACTAGATCTGCACTGTCGGCTATTGTATTCTTGTTCAAAGTATTTTATTATTTTTATGAACATACAATAGGTACAACAGAAATGTAAAAGGGATACAACAAAAAATGTAAAGAAGACTGAGTCCATATAAAGTGGCCAAGTATAACAAAGGGTATAAAAAGGATTATCTTTGGAAAAAAAAAAATAAATAAAAAGGATTATCAGACGAGAATGAAAAATTGATAAGCATAATAAATGATGATGAAGTGGAAGTCAATGGGGTTGCAACAATAGAAACAACATGCCCGCGTCCACCCTCTAGGTCACCCCTAATGGGTTAAAACTGTGACCCAGAAGGAAAACAGGCAGGAGGAGCATTGCCCAAATAAAAGGATCTCCGAAGGAATACATGTCTCAAATAATAAAGGTATCTCATACAACATATATAGGGCAATCCAATATAGTCATCCAATCTATTAAAAGAGACAGGGACTCAAATATAATAGAGAAAACATACTGTTGCATCAAATGATCATTACAAACCAAAAAATAAAAAAAATATAAAAAAGAAGTAAAAGGAAAGAGAAGGAAACTGAAGGCAGGAAAAGAAAAGAATAAAAAAGAAAGAGAAGAAGCATGAGCAACTCTCGGAAATAAGGCACAGGCTGAAGAGAACAGTATAATAGGATGTATGGAAGTATTGCCAAGAAAGTAAGACAGATTCGTTGAAGTCTGGGGGAAGCATCTTGGAAATCCAAGGCTTCCAAAGAATGTCAAATGTCGGCTATTGTATTCAAGCAGTCACAGGCAGGGCAGATTCCTACAATACCCAAACAGTGACTGAATCTGATTGATGCAGTTACTGTTTGGCCTCCAAATGGCCAATTCAGCACAATTTATGCAAGGTTGCAATTTGTATTCCCCCCCTCCCCATTACAGCTATTGCTGAAATGTATGTAGCTAGGACGTGGCTGCAAAGAGACTAAAGGTGACCAGCAGCACTGACATACAACTGTCAGCACTACTTACCTTCCACATTCCAGTGCTGCTCCTGCCTCTCTGGTGTCTGTGTGCACCTCCGGGTATTACTCAGAGTGTCATGGCTGCATCCAATCAGAGCCTGCCCTGACCACCGATCACCTTTCGTGTCCACAACCAGTCTTGACCTCTTGATTACCCCAGGTGTCCTCCAATTGTTGGTCTTTGGTGCTTAGAACTGGGTGAACCCAGGGATGGCAACTTGCATCTAAGTCTAAACCCTTGTCAGGGGGTCCCTGGTAAATACCAGCTCGCTCTGCACCCTGGGGGATCCTGCATCACCTCCTACTCCTGCGAGTCCTCGTTAAACTTCCAAGTCTCCTCCATTCCAGTGTGATCCTGATTCAGTTCTCCCAGTCCTTATCCCAGTGTGCTCCAAAGGGGTTTCTTGAAACTAACCTGTTCTGTGGTGCTCTGCCCTTGAACCAACTGTTGGGCTACACTTGTCAGCTAAAGCTGGGTATGCACACATAGATTATTTTCATGCATTATTTTCATGCAACCTGTGGCCTGAACAAAAATAATCAAACAGATTCCTCCATTTATGCTATACAGCGCAGGTGGAGGAACCAGTTGTGGCCTGTCAGAATACACAAACAGCATTTGCGCCTGATTGGATGCAGTTGCTCGTTGGCTGAAAATTTTCCACCTGACTTCTTCTTTTTCAATCGAAGGATGTTGGGTGAGAGTGGCCAACATGGCCACCCACATATCAAGAAAGAATGCTTTTAGTAGGATATTTATGTATAAGTAAATATTTAAACACATACATAAATAGAGATTGCTAACAGTGAAATATTCATTTTTCCATGAAACTGTCATATTGTAAAAGTTGTATTTTCATACTTTTCATATTATGTTTAAAAAACACATTTTAAGTTTAGTTTGTGTTTAGGTTAAATGTTCCTTTAGTGCAGGGGTCTCCAAACATTATTAACCACTTTACCCCCAGCCCTATTTCGGACACTTTTTGTTCACAAGTTAAAACCAGTATTTTTCCTAGAAAACTACTTAGAACCCCCAAACATTATATATATATTTTTAGCAAAGACTCTGGAGAATAAAATGTCGGTCATTGCAAAATTTTTTGTCACGCGGTATTTGCGCAGCGGTCTTTAAAACGCCATTTTTTTGGAAAAAATTTGAAAAATCACATTTCACTGCATTTAAAAAATACTAAACAGTAAAGTTAGCCCATTTTTTTTTGTATATTGTGAAAGATGATGTCACGCCATGTAAATAGATACCAAACATGTTACGGTTTAAAATTGCGCCCCCCCGTGGGATGGCGACAAACTACGTTCAATAGAGATCTCAATCTGCGACGCTTTAAATTTATTTAACGGTTACCAGTTTAGAGTTAGAGTGTAGCTCTTTTTTTTAAATTATTGCCCACGCTCTGGCGATCACGGTGATACCTCACATGTGTGGTTTGAACAGCGATTTCATTTGCGGCTCGACTTGCGTATACGTTTTTATTTGTGCGCGAGCAAACGGTGACGGGGGCGGCTACATTTTTTTTTTTTCCTATTTATTTTTTCTTTTTTTTTAACTTTATTACAGGTTTTTTTTAAAAAAAAAATCTGATCACTTTTATTGCTGTCACAAGCAATGTAAACATCCCTTGTGACACCAATATGTAGTGACAGGTACACTTTATGGAGGGATCGAGGGTCTAAAAGACCCTAGACCCCTCCACTACACTTCCCTGTATGCAAAACGCCGAAAACGGCATTTTTGCATACAGCCGTTTTTCAAATCTGCCGCCTTTTGCAGCACAGTAACCCGGATGTGACGTCATGGACGCCGCCTCCGGGTTACGTCATCGGAGACCCGATCGATGCCGTTTCCGGCATTCATCGGGACTCCATCCAGCCGGCGGACGCGCCGGCTGGGTGCTCGGGGCTCCCGTCCCACGGAAGGCGGCGGTAGGGGGGGGGACGTCCCCGCCCGCCCCCCCGGGTAACGATCGAGCGGCTCCCGAGCCGCATCGATCATTACCGACGGAAAGCCGACCGTCGGCTTCAAACAACGGTACCGGGATGATGTCTCTAGCTAGAGGCATCATCCCGGTATAACCACTCAAAGTCAGCCGACGTAGGTCTACGTGGCTGGTCGTTAAGTGGTTAAAGTGTAACCCCACTTTCGTGAGAAAAAAAAATAGCAAATAAAGAAAAAATAAGATGGCGTATAGAATTGCGACACAAATCATATTGTAATTAAATGTTATTACAAATTACCTTTCCTTTTTAATCTGCAGCCGCTGTAATTTTCTGAAAATGCAATACAATATGGCTCCCTGGAGAATGTGTACTGATCACCCCCTAGAATCATCATTTCCTGCTTGTATGATTGGCTCACTGATTTTCCCAGAAGTCTGCACTAAGATACTAATCAGATTTCAGATATCCCATGCAACAAAAATGTCATTTTTGGTGATACTCCCAATAGGAACACATCTACAGGGATGCAAGCCCAGCATATTTCCTCATTAGTGCTCTGCAGCTGCTCAGCTGACTGATATTTATGAAACCACTCCCATTAGACTCACTCAGCACAGAGGCACAGAGGAACAAACAATTATCTCTTCAGAAAAACAAAAGGTAGGAATCTGCAACAAAGGTTGTATTAATCCTTGTAATGTACATTGATCACCCAAAGGGCCAGTTTACTGTCCTTCAGGGCTTTAAGAGGGTCGGATTGTGCCCATCAGAAAAGGTCCTGACTGTGGGAAAAAACAATGCCACATCTTTGGTGTCAGTGGGAAGAAGTGTGCTCCATCGTTGGTGTCAGTAGCAGGAATTGTACTTCATCATTGTTGTTAGTGGGAGGAATTGCGCCCTCATCGTTGGTGTCATTGGGAGGAATTTTGCCCATTCATTAGTGTCACTGGAGGGAATTATGCCCCATTATTGGTATCAGTGCCTCAAGGGCCGGATAAAAGCAAGCAAAGTGCCGCAGTTTGGAGACCACTGCTTAAGTGGAAGGATTTTTTTTTTTGTGGATTTAAAAAAATACAAAAAGAAAAACTATTCATACTTTTCAGTTATATTGCATGTCCTTCAAATTGTTGCTCTCTTGGAGAAAAAAGGCACCAGCAGAATTTTCTGTACCACTAAATTGGGTGTTTTAGATACAGGCGATCCCCTGGTTACAAACAAAATAGGGACTGTAGGTTTGTTCTTAAGTTGAATTTGTTTGTAAGTTGGAACAGGTACAATTTGTTAGTGTAGCTCCAGCCATATAATAATTTTTACGCTTTTTGGATAGCATAGGGAAGGGTTAACACCCCTGAAACATTTATTTCTTTCTGTACATCAAGGGACACAGAGCCATAAATCATAACGTATGGGTTATATAGCCACCTTTAGGTGAAGGACATTGGCAACCAATCAGAATTGATGCCCACCTATATAACTCCTCCCACACAGGAAGTACCTAAGCTGCTCTCACCCCATATGGTTGTTGTTGTTGTTTTCGCCCTGGCGCATAAGCGTTCACATGTTTATCTCTGCCTTGATCGTGTGTCTACTCCTCCTGGAGAGCCAGAGGCATCTTGCCAATCTGAGCCATTACAGTTGTCAGGCATAGTAGCTACTCCTTGTACTTCTGCCGCAACCTAAGTCACTAAGGACGATTTGGCTGTGGCATTGGCCAGACTTGAGGGTAGGATTGCTGATATCATTGCAACATCTCAAGGGAAGAAACATGATAGATCTCCCTCACCTTAGCCACCCCCTGAGCCAGTTTAGGATTGGGCAGAGGATGAGGAAGAAGTAGCTGATGGTGACCCTATGGAAGGTCAAGCTGAGGTTTCCACTTCTGGGGAGTCAAGGTCAGAGGAGTCTCTATCTACCTCTCAGGCCCAGAGATTGTTTATTCAGTCTCTTACTGAAATGGTCTGGTCTGAATAAAAATTTCCTCCCCTAGAGACAGCTGAAGTCTCTTTTTCCTCTCTAGGCTCATTGTCCCCTACTTACAGTCCTCAGACATTTCCCATACATCTGCTCCTGGAGCAAGAAATGTATAAAGATTGGAACCATCCTGATAGGATTTTTGTTCCTCCTAAATGGTTTTCATTATTGTATCCTATGGAGGAAAAGTTTACTAAGAAATGGAATATACCCACTGTAGATGCTTCCATTTCTGTGGTTAACAAGAGTTTAACCTGTCCTGTGGATAATGCCCAGGTTTTTAAAGATCCAGCAGATAAAAAGTTGGAATCTTTATTGAAAGCCTCCTTTGTGGTTGCAGGTTCTGTGATTGTCAGTCTTTAAAAGACCATATGAAGCGAGAGTCCAAGACAGTTCCTTCTCAAGGAGAGTCTGTGGAAGATCTCTCAGATCTACCTCACACTTTTTGTTTTGCAGTGGATGCTCTTACGGACTCCATAAGGCAAATGTTACGATTTGCTCTGATATCAGTGCATATGCGCAGATTCCGTTGGTTAAAGAATTGGTCTGCAGAATTACCATGTAAAAAGTTACTGGCTGGCTTCCCTTATATCGTATATCCTGTATATCCAAAAGATCTGGGGGGGGGGGGGGGGGTATGTTGCTACCCGTGAAAAGGAAGAGCAAGCATCCTTCTTTCAAAATCCCCAGCACTCATACTACCAGTGCTTCTACTTCCAGACAGTGGTGACAGCCTCAACCATCTGGATCGGGAATCAAGCCTTCAGGGCAGGATCAGAAAAAGCCCTGGTCTCAGAAATCAACCAAGTCTTCCACTAAGCCCTCTCTGTGAAGGGGCGCCCCCACTCACATGGGTGGGGGGAGGGCTGCGGCAGTTCTCAAAGGTTTGGGTGGAATCGATCCAAGACAACTGGGTTATCTCCACCATTTCACAGGGGTACAAACTGGAATTTCGGGTGTTCCCATATCCCCGGTTTATAAGGTCAGGTATACTGACAGATCCCCTAAAAAGAAGGTCTCTCTTTCTGTCATTGGACCAGCTGAAGGCTCAAAAAGTGATAATAGATGTTCCAGAGGACGAAAAGTTCAATGTTTTTTACTCTAACCTGTTTGTATTCCCCAAACCAAACATGGATGTGAGACCTATTCTGGATCTCAAAGCTTTAAACCAGTTGCTGAACATTCATACTTTCCGTATGGAGTCAATTCATTCAGTTATAGCCTCCCTGCAGTGAGAGGAATTTCTAGCATCCATAGACATCAAGGATGCATATCTTCACATGCCTATATTCCAGGCTCATCAAAGGTTCCTACGCTTTGCAATAGAGAATTGTCATTTTCAGTTCATGGCCCTGCTCTTTGGGTTAGCCATCGCTCCAGGAGTTTTTACAAAGATCCTAGCTCCAGTATTGGCTGTTCTAAGGTCCCGAGGGATATCTATAATAGGATAACTGGATGATGTATTACTAATAGATCGATCGGCTTCAGCTCTAAGCCAAAATGTCAACCAGACAGACTTGTGGACACAGCACAGGCAAAGAAAAATAATAATTACAGATGCCAGTCTCCCTGGATAGGGATCTGTTCTGCAGGAAGCCACTGTCCAGGGGAAATGGTCTTGGGTAGAGAAAGGTCTCCCCATCAAAATTTTGGAAATCGAGCAGTCAGTCGGGCTTTTAAATTCTGGACGTCCAGGCTTCGGGGTCACCCTGTCAGGGTACAATCTGACAATGCCATGGCTGTGGCTTATATCAACCATCAAAGAGGCACAAAGAGTCAGTCAGCCCAGAAAGAGGTGGATTTCATCCTGTCTTGGGCAAAGAAGTTTGTGCCACTCCTGAAAGCAGTTTTTATTCCTGAAATAGAGAACTGGCAGGCAGACTTTTTGAGTTGTCAACATATTTTTCTGAGGGGAGTGGTCCTTACACCTGAGATTTTTCAATCAATCTGCCTACCCTGGGGGGTCCCAGACATAGATCTGTTGGCATCCAGGTTCAACAACAAGTTGAAGAGATTTGTGTCCAGGACCAGGGATCCACTCGCAGTCGGAGTGGATGCTTTGGTGACTCCTTGGGAGTATTCCCTGATGTATGCCTTTCCTCAGGTGCAGCTGATACCGCATCTGTTGCGCAGAATCCAGCTAGAATGGAAACCAGTAATTCCGGTAGCTCCGGCATGGCCGAGAAAGGTTTATTTTGCACAAATCCAGGTTGGCAGTGACGAGGCCTTGGGCCCTTCCACTGCGTCCGGACCTACTCTCTCAAGATCCGATATTCGACCCTGCTGTACGGTCTTTAAATTTGACGGCTTGGCTATTGAAGCCTTAATCTTGAAAGAGCGGGTTGTATCTGGCCCTGCAGTTCATACACTGATAAATGCTTGGAAACCAGTCTCTAGAAACATTTATTACAGAGTCTGGAAATCCTACATTGCCTGGTGTGATGCAAGAAAATGGCATCTCCACAAATATATCATCGGGAGAATTCTAGCTTTCCTTCAAGCAGGAGTAGATATGAAGTTAGCCTTGAGCACTATCAAGGGGCAGATTTCAGCCTTATTGGTTTTCTTTCAGGAACCGATTGCTTCCCATTCGTTTGTTCAGACCTTCGTCCGGGGAATGTTACATTTGCTTCTGCCTGTGAAGCCACCATTGTCTCCTTGGGACTTGAATTTGCTATAGGCAGTTTTGCAAAAACAGCCTTTTCAGCTTCTGGGGCAAGTTCCCCTGGTTCTTTAGACTAGAAAACTGGTCTTTTTGATTGCGATAACTTTAGCTAGAAGGGTATCGGAAATAGCAGCTCTTTCTTGTAAAGAGCCATTCTTGATATTTCATCAGGATAGGGAGATTCTACGTCCACACCAGGTTTTTTGCCCAAGGTGGTGTCCGCCTTTCATTTGAATCAGGACATTATACTACCTTCATTTTTTCCAGATCCTCACTCAGAGGAGGAAGTTATTGCATTCTCTTTATGTAATGTGTGTACTTAAGTTTTACCTAGAGCTTGGATTCGTAAGACCGAGAGCTTTTTTGTACTGCCAGAAGGGCCCAGAAGGGGGTTGGCAGCATCTAAGTTTATGATTTCGAATTGGATTTGCCAGGTTATTACCCAGGCGTATGGTTTAGTAGGGAAGATTCCACCTTTTCCTGTAAAGGCACATTCTACCAGAGGAGAAGGTAGACTTCGCCAGCAAGCCTCTATGGCTCAGATTTGCAAGGCTGCAACCTGGTCGTCGGTGCATACGTTCACTTGCTTCTTTCGAGTGGATGTTGGGACCCAGGAGGAATCTGCATTTGGTCACAGTGTTCTGCAGGCAGCAGTGTAATACTTTTTGAGGTCAGGTGGCGATATTTTTTGGTGTCCCCCTCCCCTCAGATGCATTGCTTTGGGACATCCTATACATTATGATTTATTGCTCTGTGTCCCGTGAGGTACGAAAAGAAAGATGGATTTTTTAATACAGAGTTACCTGTAAAATCAATTTCCAGAAGTACATCACGGGACACAGAGGTCCCTCCCCTCTTTTATGGGGTCTTTATTGCTTGCTACAAAACTGAAGTACTTCCTGTGTGGGAGGGGTTATATAGGGGGCATCAATTCTGATTGGTTGCCAGTGTCCTTCACCTAAAAGGGAGCTATATCCCATACATTATGATTTATGTCTCTGTGTCCTGTGATGTACTTCAAGAAATGGATTTTACAGGTAAGTCTGTATTAAAAAATCCATCTTTTGCTGTCTGTGCTCCTGTTTCAAAGATTTCACCTCACTTTCTGTCCTCATGCCAATGGGATTTTGAAAATGTTGGGTTGATGAAACAAGGAATGGTGATAAAGCTTCAGTAGAGACACTTTTTTCCATGATTACTCTTTACAGAGTGAATTTCCCTTCCTAGGGGTGGATTTCCTCTCACTTCCTGTTGTCTCCCTCCGTTTGTAATTTGAACATTTGTAACCCAGGGGCCGTCTGTGCTGGTATCTCCTGCCTCGTGCTTTAGTTCAATCTGATGGCCCCCTATGTCAGTACAGATTTTGTTCACAGCTTTATTCTGCAAGGGAGAGAAAATCTGAAGAATGGGTGGCGGGACCTGTAAGCATAAACAGTCTTTTTTTACTAGGAATTTATTGCTTGGTATTTTTCTTTTTTAATTGACAAAAGAGTCCCTTTAAAGAAATTGTTAAACGTGTTAATGTTCACTTCTCTGAGTACCATTTGCTCTGATTACAAACTTTATTAGCACTCACTCCTGTGTCTTGGCTTCCTCTTGGGACATAATAGAGCAAAGTGCAGCGGACATGTTGGCTAAATGGCAGACTTTAGAGATTATTATTATTTTTTTTTAAACTAACAAGTAACATTTTATCTACAAAAGGAGGGGTTACTTCTAGTTTTAAGGGGGAATGGGAACAGAACTTTTTGACAGACTCATTATCATCATCCAATATTGCACAAGATGAACCGTTTCCATGGAGATCCCAAAGTGCTCAGACTGAGGAGCTTTTCTCTACACAGTAACCAGTAATGAAGATTCATGCTGGGTGTAAGTGCTTGTGTCTCTCTTATGATGTATGTTCACCTTCTGCCATAAATCCACAGATGTCCCACACACTATCCAGAACCCACAGGGAGCCTCTGGCGCTCAAATACCTGACTGCATACATGACTACATGCTCTATACAATTAATAAAAACCAATCTATTGGCGGTGGAAAGTTCAGTACAGTGCTAGAATTTCCCTAGCTATGAAATGGACAGTAAAATAAGGATTTATAAAAAATATATTGGCAATATTTATTTGAGCTGCCATTTTTTATTTGGGGAATATAAAAATAAAAATAATTTACAGACCGTAAAGTACAATGGCTGATTTTCAGTTTTAATAGAAAATCACAATTTTTTTTCAAACAATATTTATACAATATGCACCCTGCAGTTTTGAGACTACAGTTAATTTACCTGCTTTGGGAAACTTTGTCCTGATTTTGTACTTATTTTTGCTGGGAAATATCATAGCTCCCAGTACTTTATGAAGGTTTATTTGTACAGTATATTATTAAATATATTACTGTAGAATTTGGATATATATTCCATCAGAAACCAGACGTATGTTTAAAATTCAAAACTAACAAATTAGAAATTTTCTTGTTCAATATTTTTTATTGTTAGTATATAAAAAATATACAGCAATACAAATGCACTTAGTCTGCCCGCGCAGGGGCTACGACTGAACAAACTGGAAATTTTAGGACTTATACTGTTCACCTTACACTGTAAAGGAATACACTATGAGGAAAAGTTTATATTTTTGAGAATGGGTTTTGAGAATAGAAAAAAAGAAATACATTGAACAGACAAGGACTAAAAAGTAAATAATTTAAGTCTTAAATTGAACCTCCAGAAAAACGAAAGTGTACCTTTCATAGAGCATCAGAAATCTTTTGAAATTCATTTTATTTGTAATGTTTTACCATTTACCAATACAGCAATGCAACAAACTTGTCCTTGCATATCCTTTACATGCACACTCATCTCCTTCTGTATCAATTATTTCCGGATCACCTGTAGAGGTTATTAACAATTAAATGTACATACAATTAGTTTCAGTCATCCCAAGCTATCGTGAGCTATGTTTGCTAGACTTTTTCATTTTGGTGGGACATGTTTGCAGGGGTTTTGCTAGGTTTGTCTGGGGCACATTTGGGCACTCTGAAAAGAGTATGTGTGATTGTGCCAACAGTGGGAGTTTTGCACCTACAAAATAATCAACAAATAACGCTCCCAGACACATATAAACTTCAGTACCTCATTTTTAAAACGTTTCCATTATATGTGCTTTTCTGCACACATAATACAAAGCTAACGGTTTGATTGAGCCTAGCTTAAAGAAGAGCTTCATCAAAATATTCAATGACTTCTTTGCAACCAGCAACTGTTGAAACAATTAACTCTTTGGTCAGGTGTTTGTTATTTACACTATAGCATATAGAGTGCAGGGATAAGAAATCTTAGATTGTAAGCTCTAATGAGCAGGGCCCTCTGATTCCTACTGTCTTATAGTGTATTGTATTTGTACTGTCTACCCTCAAGTTGTAAAGCGCTGTGTAAACTGTTGGCGCTATATAAATCCCATATAATAATAATAGTAATAATAATGATAATAATAATAATATATATCTGTAATATACAATATAGCACAGAGGTCAGGCATATTTAATGAACAGAGTGCTGGGGTTAGAGTATGTAATGTAAAGAGTAAAGGATTCAGGAGCATGTACCATACAACAGTGTATATAGTGCAGGAGTCAGGAGTATGGCACATGCGAATGGTGATTCCCTGTTATAGGGGCCCGTCCATGTTGCCATCAACTATGTCACATGATCACACTTTTTCAGGCAACATACTTTTTAGCTCCACATGGACTTTGTTTTCCAGACATGGAAACTATACAGTTTATGTGTTCCTGTATAAGAATTAGTTTGACTTGGTTCTAACATACCAGTCATGCTATAAGTTAAAGCGGTATAATCCCAAAATCAAAAGTTTGATCAAATGCAGTTTACCAATTCTTACATATGATGGTTGCATTCGTTTTTTTTTTCTCAGGCCTTCTTCATTTATTTTCACCTGGGGATTCTGCCAGTAAGTCAGTTATTTTTTAACTTCCTTTAACCCCTAGTTAAAGGAGAGCTCAGAACAGAGCTGGTCTATTCACAACACAGTTCTTCTGCTGTGTAAATGGGGGGGGGGGGATGTTCCTTTCCTCCAATTAGCTCTCACACACCCCCCTTCCTCTCTGCTCCTGACAGATGAAGAATGATTTTACTGCCCTTTTGAAGTGGGGAAGAGAAGACAGCAGATATACAAGTAAAACTTACGTGGGAGGATTTGTTTAATTTCTGTTTATCATCTGAGGCTGTTCACTTCACTTGGTATATGTGAGGGTTTGTTGATGGGGGAATTCCTCTTACAGCGCTATTGTAGTCTGACAGCAGGAGGTATCCCCGCCATCGGAATACAATAATTACTGCTGCCAGCTATAGCCAATGGCAGCAATCGCATAAAAAAAAACAGATAGGCTGTTTCTACTGAAGTTGATCAATAGTTTGACTATTGACTATTTGACCAGCCAGTCCATACATGGATTAAAATGTATCCAGTTCCTGCTGAACTGTTCAAATTGTGATCCGAGTCATGGCCAGCTTTTATTTCTGGTCACCAACACCTAGCGGTGTCTTTATAAACAATCTGGAGATCAAGACCTTACAATAGGATGAGTATTTTTATAATTTTCATAGTAATTCACCCAGAGAAAGTGCACGTACATTTGTTTTGTGCAAGTGACGCAAAAAAAGACTTTTTTTTAGACTATTTCCTGGGCTGGTTGAACATTTTCCATTCATTTAAAAATAAAAAATACTGCATTTGGCTACTAGATGGTGCTAAGTATCATAGGAAATTCCTATGATGTTTTTCTTATAAATACATAAAATAAATACATATAATAAATACATATAAATACTTATAAATACATATAATATGTATTTCTTAAAAATACATAATAAATAAATACAGTACTGCATTTTGCTACCAGATGGTGTTAAGTATCATAGGAAATTCCTATGATATTTTTCTTATAAATACATATCCAAGTGTTAGGTCTGGATCACCCTTTTTTACTGGACTACCTTCTAAGATAGTCTAGATAGATGCATACAGCTCAGTGTGCTAAAGCCCTCTGCATCAAAAAAATTGCTCTTTTTTATTCATTAAAATACTTGCTTTATGCTTTTTTATTCTTTGATGCATCTCGGTGCTGTTGATTGTCCTGCAGCCACTTTGCAGCCACTTCCTGTCCACATTCACTTTAGAGATGGTTGGATGACATTTCTCAGTGCATTCTTCCTGGTGACAACAGTGGACCATGCTTGCCTAATATTGCTAGTGTGACAGGGTGACAGCAGAGAAGAACCAACCATTGTCAGCTCCTTAGCAGGAAGTGTGCAAACAAAAAAATGTAGTGGCAGGATTAGCAGGTATTATTTTATTGAAAGCTGAAGATTTAAATATATTCATATTGGCGGTTAAAATTGCTTTATCGTGTGAGATGTGGGTTTATGTACAAGTAGTTGCTTGCTCAACATCTGGCATTTATACCACACTGTTGTTACAGTTTACACGCTTGTGGCATGTGCTTTTAATAAAACATATTTGAGATGCTTATGTGTTGAATACATTTGTGTCTCGTCTGGAAAATTCTATGTTCCTCTCTCAATAGCACCTATAGTAGGTCTTTACAGATGGACACATTTCTATATTTTTTACATACTTATCTGTGATATATTGAACTGTTTATTATTATTATTACTTTGTGATTGTATTATATACAATAAATTATTTAAGTAGAAATAAACCCATTTTTTTATATTGAAATCGTCGCAGGCGCTTCCATCATTGCCCATTCTTCCTTCCAAGTTTTCTCTCTCCGGCCACTTGAATGACTGGGCCGCGATGATGTCACTCCCGTGCACATGTACACATCATCACTGCATGGAGCTCTCTGCAATCTCGGCACAGCGGTGTGCCATGAATGCACAGTGGACTGCGGGCGTGCAAGTGATCTCATTGGACAGAGCAGACATCTACAGTATATCTCAATGGTGTAGCTTCAGAATTTTTGGGAGGTACCTAAGAATAATGCATATTATATGCTTTAACTACTGGATGACCACCCTATAGTGGTTTTACTGCTACAGGGAGGCAGCTGTGCGCCGGATCATATATATATATATATATATATATATATATATATATATATATATATATATATGTATATATATAACTATATATATATATATATATACATATATATAACTATATATATATATATATATATATATATATATATAAATAAATATATGGGATCCCGCACTTCTAGGTAGGGGGTGTGAATGCATGCCGCCGCAGGTTCATTACCACTGTGATTACACACAACGGAAGCGGATTGGTGGGTACCTGATACTAAATGTCCCCCCACCCCCTGCTGATTGTCAGGCAGATGGATCGATGGGTCACTTGCTTGATGAAGGGGCCCTGCATAGCTCCGAAACGTTGCTGTATGTGTACTGTATGACCATGTGAATAAAGTTTTGGACCCTTCTGAGGAATCTTTGGTGTTCTGATGACATTTCTCCACTCAAATTATATATAAATATACTGTATGGGATCCTGCACTTCTAGGTAGGGGGTGTGAATGCGCGCTGACGCAGGCTCGTCACCACTGTGATTACACACAGCAGAAGCCGATCGGTAGGTACCTGGTACTAGATGTCCCCACCCCCCCCCCCCCGCGCTGATTTTCAGGCAGATGGATCGATGGGTCACTTGCTTGATGAAGGGGCCCTGCGTAGCTCTGAAACGTTGCTATATGTGTACTGTTTGACCATGTGAATAAAGCTTTGGACCCGTCTGAGGAATCTTTGGTGTTCTGATGAGATTTCTTCACTTAAATTATACAGTATATAAATATATGGGATCCCGCACTTCTAGGTAGGGGGTGTGAATGCGCACCACCGCAGGCTCGTTACCACTGTGATTACACACAGCAGAAGCCGATCGGTGGGTACCTGGTACTAGATGTCCCCCCCGGGACCCGCTGATCGTCAGGCAGATGGGACGATGGGTCACTTGCTCGATGAAGGGGCTCTGCGTGGCTCCAAAACTTTGCTGTATGTGTACTGTATGACCATGTGAATAAAGCTTTGGACCTTTCTGAAGAATCTTTGGTGTTCTGATGACATGTCTCCACTCAAATTGTCAGGTAGAGACACAGAACTGCAACCTGCCAATGTAAACAAGGCAGATCGCCGTTCTGACAGGAGGGAAGGGATGGAGTTTCTGTTCCTGCAAAGCAGGGAATAAATGTAAACTCTTCCCCTAGAAAAAGCACCTCACACAGTTCACATAAACACTGGCTAGGCACACAGTTAACCCTTTTATCACTCCTGATGTTAACCCCTTCCCAGCCAGTGTCATTAGCACAGTGACAACGGAAAATTTATATCAAATACTTACCGTAATTTTCCTTTCCTGATGGACTCCATGGCAGCATACGTATCGGGTTTGGCCCCGCCTCCAAACCTACCCATAGGACCTCACTCCCATAAATCTTTGCTCCTGTTCAGCACACGTGTTCTGTAACTATCCTCCACAGAAATCCGGGAGGGAACTCCTGCTGCCATGGAGTCCATCAGGAAAGGAAAATTACGGTAAGTATTTGATATAAATTTTCCGTTTTCCTGACAGACTCCATGGCAGCATACGTATCGGGAAATAACTCGCCGTACACACAGGGTGGGCAGGTGCTAAACAGAAAAGTTTAATGCATTTTGTCAAACAGACAGGACTTGCAAACCGAAATTCACAGAAGAAAGAGCCGCTGGCTCAACACAGTAATGGGATAAAAAAGTGTTAATAGAGGACCACGATGCTGCTCTGCAGATGACTTCAGGAGCCACGTGTCTGGATACTGCCCAGGAGGTAGAGATGCTCCGCGTCGAATGAGCTGTAACTACTGCTGGAGGGGTCAAGCCCTTAGCCCTATAAGCCCACTGGATGGTCTGGATGATCCAAGAGGAAATGGATCTCGTCGAGGCTCTTGAACCTTTGTTTTTTCCATAGAAGGTAACAAAAAGATGTTCTGATTTTCTGAAAGAGGAAGTGGCATCTAAATATTTCTTAATACACTCTCCAACATCCAGCGGATGAACCGAAGATTCTTCCTCTTCCTGTCTAAAGGTTGGTAATACTGTTTCTATGTTTTCATGGAAGACAGAGGTCCTTTTTGGTCTCGCATCCAGCATGGGAATGAGCACCACTCTGTCAGGAAAAAAAGTTAAGAAAGGCTCTTGTGTCCCAAAGGACCCAATTTCCGACACTCTTTTTGCTGAGGTTATAGCTACCAGAAACACTGTTATCAGTGTAAGCTCTCTTATGGTCAAAGAATCAGACGTGTCTTGAATCTGACCCGCCAGGAAATCCAGAACTAGTGGCAGATCCCACTTGGGAAACCTGGGTTTTCTCTGAGGTCTGATTCTCACTGCCCCTTGGAAGAACTGACGAATTAGGGCATGAGTGGCCCAGGAGATCCCTGTAAAAGCGGAAATAGCCGAGACCTGGACTCTGAGCGAACTTACTGATAGAGGCAAGTCCAGTCCTGATTGGAGAAAACTCAACACATCCTGGATCTTAATTGAAGATTGAGGATCAGGCCTTGTAGTCAGCTGTGCAGAAAATTTTTCCCAGATTCTCTGATAAACCCTATTCGTTGAGCTTCTTCTAGCACTAAGCAATGTCGAGATTGCCGTATCTGGACAGCCTAAAGCCTGTAACCTCCTCCTCTCAACATCCAGACCCTGAGATGTAGACGGTCTGGGCACGGATGGAGTACAGACCCCTGGGACAACAGATCCGGTCTGAAGGGTAGCGGGATTGGGTCTCGGACACTGAGTAGCGTCATAAGGGGAAACCATGGCCTGTTCGGCCAGAAGGGAATCACCGCCACTACCTCCACTGGCTCCGACCTGAGTCTCCGAAGAAACTGTAACACAATCGGAATCGGTGGGAAGGCGTACGCCCTGTGGAATCTCCACTGATCCGAGAGTGCATCTATCCCTGATGCTTGTGGATCTCTGAATCTTGAATAGTACCTCGGCAGTTTGTGATTGCAGGGGGAGGCGAAGAAGTCTACCTCTGGAGAGAGCCCCAATGTTAGGATCCAGTCGAACGTTTCCTTGTGAAGGGACCATTCGTTGTTGTCCAGATCCACTCTGGACAAGAAGTCTGCTTTGACATTCTGGACTCCTGGAACATAAACCGCTGAAAGATTCGAGAGATTTCTCTGTGCCCAGGACATAATCGGCTCCACTTCCCTCAATAGGGACCAGCTGCGTGTTCCCCCTTGTTTCCTGATGTATGCCACTGCTGAGGTGTTGTCCAGACGCAGCATGACAGGTTGGTCTTTTGTCAGGTGAGAAAAAACCCGAAGAGCTTGGAATGCTGCTCGGAGTTCTAGTATGTTGGATACTAATCCTCGAGTGGAAAACTCCCACCTGCCCTGTGCCACCTCCGACAGACAGTGGGCACCCCAGCCTATGTTGCTGGCGTCCGAGGTAACCACTACCCACGGAGCTGGCTTCAGAGAGTGGCAGTTCAGCAGGTGGCCTCTGCATAACCACCAGGGGAGACTCGCTCTCATTGAAGGGGTTAAGAAGATGCGTTGATCCAGATGCCACGTATCCCATTGCTGAAGGAATCCCTTCTGAAAGGGTCTCATCCTCCACAGGGCCCACTTCACCATGGGGACTACTGCGACCATAGTCCCGATCACCTTCAGGCATTGACGTGCCTGAAGATGAGAGGATGAGAGGGCAAAGCGAATCCTGTCTCGAAGTGTCCCTATCTTTTCCTCTGGAAGAGAGATAGTCGCCTTCTCTGTGTCGAACAGAGCGCCCAAGTAGATCAGGGACTGAGTTGGAGTCAGGTGACTCTTCTCCTTGTTGAGTAACCAACCAAACTTCTGGAGAGTGGACACGACCTGCTCCAGATGAACTAATAGTTGGTCTCTGTCTTGGGACAACAGGAGGAGATCGTCCAAATAGTGGTGAAGACGGATACCTTTCAATCTCAGTAGGGCTACCACGGCCAATAAGATTTTTGAATAGGTCCGTGGAGATGTTGAGAGCCCGAATGGGAGACAGATAAACTGAAGATGTAATCCTCCCACTTCGAACCGGAGAAACCTTTGAAAATCTTCGTCCACAGGGACATGAAAGTAGGCGTCTTTCAAGTCGATGGACACCATCCAATCTGCCGGCTGGACTGACTGCTGTATGGACAACAGGGTCTCCATTTTGAACCTTTCTTTTTTTATGAATTTGTTCAAGAAGGTCAAATCTATTACTGGTCTCCATGATCCGTTCTTCTTTTGGACCAGAAAGAGCGGAGAATATATTCCTTGGCCTCGCTCGGACTCTGGAACGGAGATGACAGCCCCTTGAGCCATGAGAGCTTCGACGTAAGAAAACAAAATCTGACGCCTTTCTTCTAGGGATGGAATGGCAGTAGGCAGAAACCTTGAGCCTGGCCTCTCCTTGAAGACCCACTTGTGGCCTGAGGACACCGTCCTGACGGCCCAGGGGTCCTGAATCGAAGCCGCCCAGACATGTCGGAAGGAGCGTAGACGCGCACCCACCCGACATGTCTGAGCGGGCCCACCTTCAAAAGGACTTAGTGGGCTCACGGTCCCCCGAGGAGACATTCTTTGTCGTTTTCCTGGAAGACTGTCTGGATCTCCAGTTCCGGTTGAACTCCCGACCAGGTCTATAAGAACGAGCTTCCCTGGCCCGGTCAGGCACAAATTTTCTGGTAGGCTGTCCTTTCTTGACGTTGAACTGGCGCCGATCCTGGGGAAGAAACCCAGACTTACCGCCTGTAGCCCGGGTTATGGCCTCGTCAAGTTTATTCCCGAAAAGGGAGGACCCCTCAAAGGGAATACGGCACCAAACTTGCTTTGATGCCGGATCCGCAACCCAAGGGCGGAGCCAAAGAGCTCTCTTAGCTGTGACCGAGGACAGCATAACTCTTGCCAATAGACGGATCAGGTCTATGGAAGCCTCCCCAAGGAACGACGCGCCCAGCCTAAGCTCCTGGATTGGAGCGCTTCTGGCCACCTCCTCCGATCTGACCGATTCGTCTACCACATCAGCCCAAGACTCCATGGCTTTGGATAGAGCGGCTAAAGCCAGGACTGGCTTACAGGCCATACCTGCTGTAAGGTAGATTCTTTTCAAATCAGAGTCCATCCTTCGGTCCAACGGGTCTTTAAATGAGACCGTATCCTCTAAGGGAAGGGTCACGTGCTTGACCAGTCTCATGACTGCTGCGTCAACTAGGGGAGGAGACTCAAGATGTTTCACATCATCCTCTTTGAAGGGGTAAAGTTTAGCCATCTTGGATACTAAGGAATTCTTTCGTTCCACCTTTCTCCACTCCTCCAAGATGATTTCACCCAACTCTCCCAGGAAGGGAAAATTAACACGCTCCTTATTGAGCTGTTTGAAGTACTTCTTCTGCTTGGGAGGGGGAACAGCTGACTCTTCCCAATTTAAGGTCTCTCTGACCGCTTTAACCAGGGAAGGCACCAAGGTATATTCAAAACCCAAGCAGGGATCTTCATCTTCAGAGTCGCTACCTGACAAGAGCATCGACTGATGGCTTGTGTGGGCCGACTCGAAATCTTCCTGTACCTGTAGTGCTACAGGGGAAGGGCTTGGGGAAGCCGTTGCAGTGTCTTGAGAACGACTGACACCCAGCTCTGCCAAAGAGTCGTTTACCACTCTCTTGACCAAGGCCTCAATGCGTTGATCGGAAGTATCCCTCTCTCCCGCAGCCTGGGAGAAACATCTATCACAGAAAAGCTTCCTCTCCGGGACACTAGCGCCACAGCCTCTGCAACCTGCTTTGTCAGGTCTCCATGCGTGGCTGGCTGAAGTAGACGATTTTCGATGATGTGAGCCCGAACGGGACTTTCCTGTAGAGTGCCGGTGGCGAGAGCTCGAGCGCCTTTCACTTCTTTGAGAAGAGTGCCTAGTCTCTGAACGAGGAGGGCTGTGAACAAGAGAAAAAACAGAAAAAACAGACAGGAAGCTAGGAACACTTGAGTTCCTACCCCCACCCCCTATGACCCACAACCCCACCAGGAAGCCCCAAATACCTGTTAGGGGCGGGCTGACCACCGGAGGGCAAAGTAGCTTCCATTCTGATGCTGACCTACAAGAATGAGCCGGACAGCAATGTCAGAAAACCAGCAAAAGAGGAGGGGGGGGGCGCTCCCAAACTGGGGCCAGTACTCACCAAGAACCAGAGGTTAGCAGGTAGAGCGGCAGCGAACAGCAGGCGTCCAAAAACCGATCGGATGCGGAGTATATAACACCCAGTATCAGCAGTGTGTATAAACACAACACTGCTGACAGTTCTGGGGTTTAAATATGGCGCCTGGTGACGTCATCAGCGATCGCCACCGACGCCAACTCACTGCGCATGCGCCGAGCTCCTACTGCGCACGCGCGAGAGCCAAGCCTCGTTCTCGAGGCGCCGCACATGCGCAGTAGCGTACCGCACCGGCGGCCGGTCAGGAAGTGAACCGCTGACCGGCCCCGGACCACTAGCCACCAGGGAAGGCAGGAAAGACCAGGTAAGAGACAAATACAAAAACCAGGCAATACAAGCATATAAAATAGCTGCCATGGAGTGTACTCACGAACCGCAGACCACCAGGGATGGATGCACACCGGACTTATCTCTTCAAGGGTACCGGCCACCCGCAGCAGCTGGGCTTTTTGGCCAAGGCTGCTACATCTTCGCCCCTACTCCATACCCCGCAGCAGCTGGGGCTTATTGGAGAGCTCCATACCCGACTGGTAGAGCCATCCATCACCCGGAATCCATCTTCAGGTAGGATATCAGGTAATCCTTTGGAGGACAAAAAAAGAACACGTGTGCTGAACAGGAGCAAAGATTTATGGGAGTGAGGTCCTATGGGTAGGTTTGGAGGCGGGGCCAAACCCGATACATATGCTGCCATGGAGTCTGTCAGGAAAGTGCATATTTTAAGCACTGATCATTGTATTAGTTTCACTGGTTCCCAAAAAGTGTCAAAAGTATTTGGACATATTAATTAAAAACAAAGATGGAATCTTTAGTTTTACAAAATGCATTAACAGGTCTATGGGATATCAGTGTTAGCCAAGTTTGTATCGTTTTTTTTCTTAGCGTTGGCATTGTATTTCATTTTTTATCAAAATCATTATTATCTATAAAAATATGTCACATAAATAATTCAGCATAATTGTGTAACAACCTCATATTATATTGAAGTAAAGCTTGTTGTTCTCTGGGCATTGGAACCTTGCTTGGACAGTTCACACCACAAACAGGCACTTCGATGTTGTTCCGGATGCATTTCCAGATGCATTTTTTTTTCCTTTTTTTTTTTTTTTTTTTTACCGTTTTTTATGTATTTTACCGCATTCAAGTACAGTCCAGTGCAGAAAAAATGCAGCATGTTCTACTTGAACTGGAATGCCCTGAAACTGACCACACTAGTGAAAACCATGTCATTGGAAACCATATACAGGCATTGTCCAGGTTACAAAAAAGATAGGGTCTATAGGTTTGTTCTTAAAGCGGCGTTCCAGCTGTTAAAAAAAAAAAAAAATCAAAGTCAGCAGCTAAAAAATACTGTAGCTGCTGACTTTTAATAAATAGACACCTACCTGTCCAGGGAGCCCACGATGTTGGCACCCCCGCCGATTTTCAGATTGGCTGTCACCTCCACCTCCGTTCATTCTATGGGAAACCGGCAATGAAGCCTTTCGGCTTCACAGCTGGTTCCCTACTGCGTATGTGTAGAGCGCACTGCACATTCTAATTGGCTGAGGAGCGGGGGAAGGAGGAGGAGGACGGAAATTCCGAGGGACAATGCCGCATTGCTGTGTCCCGAAAGTGGGGAAGGGTACCTGTCAAAAACAGATACCTGTTCCACCTCCCCATGAAAGGTGCCAAATGTGGCACCGAAGGGGGGAGGAAGCACATGAGTGGAAATTCCACTTTTGGGTGGAGCTCCGCTTTAAGTTGAATTTGTATGTAAGTTGGAACAGGTACATTTTTTAAGTGTAGCTCCAGCCAAAACAGGTATTCTTAAGCTTTTTGGATAGCATAGGGAAGGGTGAACACCCCTGCAACATTTTTTGCTGTCTTTGTCCCTGTTCAAAAGATTTAACCTCACTTTCTGTCCCTAAGACAATTGGATTTTGAAAATTTTGGGTTGTTGTGGCTACCAAGATTGGTGATAAATCTTCAGTGGAGACACCTTTTTACCATGATAACTCTTACGGGAGTGAATTTCCCTTCCTAGGGGTAGATTTCCTCTCACTTCCTGTTGTTTCTCTCTGTTTGTAAGTCAGATGTTTGTAACCTGGGGGACCAGGGCCGCTGATAGGGGGGGACCACCAGTCCTCCTGTAGGGGGCCCGGGCACACTGGGGGGCCCGAACAGCAGAGGGAATCAGTGTGGTCAGATAGAGGGGCAATTGCAGGATGCCCTGTGTGGCTCTCTGCAGCAGCTGAAAACGCTGTGTCTGTGTCTCTCCCTTCCACCGGCTTTCAGTAGCTGAAAACGCTGTGTCTGTATCTCTCCCTTCCGTCGGCTTTCAGCTGCTGCAGGGAGAGACACAGACACAGGGCCCCCCGCGAAATTGTAAAAAAAATAATTAAAAAAAAAAAAGTAAAATAAAATTATTCTAAAACATTTAAACATTTTTTTTTAAATTATAAAATATTTTTAAAAAATGTAAAACAACTATTTAAAAAAAAGGGGCTAATTCACACAGCTTCTTTGTTATCTTTGTGTCCTCTAAGAATGATTTTAGTATATTTTTAGTGAAAATGTTGTTTTGCTATATATGAGGGGAGTCCCTGCCAGGTAGGCTGTACAAGGACCTGTGATTTCTATCAGCAGCCCTGCCGGGGACTGCCTGTAAGCTACTTTCCATGCGTTTTTGATGCAGAAAAAAATGCACTGGACTGCATGTGGTGTGAACTGGCCCTTTAAGCCTTATACACACGCAACGAATTTCCGCCGACCGGTCGTCCGTCTTTTGTCCAGAGTGGTGTCTGTTGGTTGGAATGTGCTCTAGACTGCACACGAATTTTCCCGTACGACAGAATTCTACTTCAGAAGTGATGTCATGTGTTGGATTGCTTTCTTTGTGTTCTTTCATCTCTGAGCATGCCTAGTCTTGCTCATAAGATTTTTCCCTGTCGAAATCTGTACTGACTGCACGAAAATCGGACGTGTTTTGACGGTCGACAAAAATTTTATACCCTGCACACCAGAATTTTTTTGGCCGAAAAGTCGGAGTCGGTTGTCGAGAGCACCATACTAACAAGCCGAAAATCAGCAGATCGGTCGTCGGACGAAAATTCCCGGCCGAATTTCGACTCATGTGTACGGGCTGATTTGCTATTCATCTCTGCTGACAATGCAGAAAAAAAAGTCTTACTGAAGGTGGAAAAATTGTCTGAGATGCACTGAACTTGATTTATAAATCTTCCAAGATTCTGATTGCTCCTTAAAACTATCCCCTAATGTTAGATTTTTTTTCCCCTAACGAAGATGTAATTTATTTCCTGAAAAAAGGTCACATTGCAGGAATAAGCTGGCAGAAAGAGTTAAATGTGAAGCATGGCTAGGATCCCCAGATTCCCATAAACATTTTATCACTCGTCATTTGAACAGGGGCAGGAGGTGGATGGGAAATGTACATCTCAAACCTCCTCGATGAGGCCTGTTTACATATAGATCAGCTCATTACTCTGTCGTATTTTGACATTCCTGTGTAAACTCCTTCTGTCTGATAGACGGCTGCCTGCATTGTTTTGTGAGCTTGTTTTTTTTTTCCTCCACCCGTATATTTATATGGGTCTATTTTTTGCATATTCCATGTGGGATTCTGTTGATTTACATTTTTAACAGCCAAGCCACAAATAGAAAACAGTACCAGATTTATCCAACTTCACTTCCAATTTTTCAACAATGTGTTCCATACATTAGTCACACAGATGTCTGGAATATATGTGCATTGTGAGGGGATGAGACGGATTCCTGTGAATAGAGAAAGGTTATATCTGCATACAGAGTTACACGGCAAACTGCTTGTCAGGAGACATTCAGAAAGTGAGGGCTTTCTTTAAGGCATATTTACAATAGGTATTATGATCCTAATCCCCGAGACCAACAATGGGAGTCAATTAGCCTACTGCAGTGAATGTCCTGCCACCTGCCACTCTGTCCCCATACACTGTGAGAGATGTTGGCACTTGGAGATCTCTGCTCTACCCCTTGCTGTGTGTATGCCCAAGGCTGGAGTGCAGAGAGTAGCTTAGGCCTGTGTTTGACAGCGTTAAGTGACATGCGGCCACAGCGGAGTCATTAAAAGCTTGAGAGAGATGAAAGTGCTGCGGGAGAGAAGGAGAACAGAGCACTTATTGTGAAATGTTTATTGCAGGTGTTCCTGTGATGTGAAATAACCCACTCGCTACCAAGGGGGGACCCCTTTGGCTGGAAAAACCACGCAGGGAACGTATGAAATGTGTTAGTACATGCCAATCAAGCATGAACATTTTGCATATGAACTACCACATGGGACTCCAACTACCTGTCCTGTGGCTCTAGTTTTCAGCCTGGCAATCATTATATAGACCTGGTTTCTAACTAAATGCCCAGGGGATGCTGGTATTATTACTATGTTACACATTTTTTCATATATATTTTATTTAGATCAGTTGGGGGCGAGATGTGCCTATATACTTTGTCCACTTCATGGACTTTATTCTACAACCTGGCCTGCTCTCTTGCTGTCCCCTGGATCTGGATGGGTCTTTTCCACGTTTGTCCGGCTTTTTTCCGCTTTCTGAGCCGACTTGTGAGTTCATAGTTTTTTTTTTCTTCTTTTCCTCTCATATTTATTTTTATTTATAGATACCCCCTGGCATCAAACTCCTGATGAAGCGGACAGTGATCCACGAAACGCGTAGAGTAGTCCAGGTTTTTTTGTCTGGTACATCTACCTCAATCATGTATTTTCAATCTCTCATGTATATATTTTTGTGTATTAGCTCAATATGAATCTATTCAATAATTATGAATTTTTATATGTCAGCTTCTTTTTAGATATTTGTTTCATATATTGAAATTGTCACTGTGTATTGTGTATGATCGTGTTATTGCTCAATGATCGAATGTTGCTCAATGACTTTATATTAAATCTGAAACTATATGTATCTTTTATTTTTATTCTTATATTTTTGCAAAGTGACCTGCCTCATTTAAAGTCCCATGACCTTGTATTTTTGTTTGTATTATTATTATGTTGCTCTTCAATTTGAGTGTGTCAAAAGCTGGGGACCATGGTTCTAGCACCACCTTATTGCTGAGCCATTGGCAACCGCTCCCTTCCCACTTTTTCCCCACACACACACCTGAACATTAAAAGACTATATAGCAATGATAGTGAACCTTGGCACCCCAGATGTTTTGGAACTAAATTTCCCATGATGCTCATGCACTCTGCAGTATAGTTGAGCATCATGGGAAATGTAGTTCCAAAACATCTGGGGTGCCAAGGTTCGCCATCACTGCTATATAGCATACAATATTGATGCATCTGTAATTTTTTTGTTATGATTTATTTATTTTTTTTTCCTGAGAGGCTGCCTTCATCTTTCTCACCTGGTGGGCAGTTCTGAATGCTGCAAACAACATCACTCATACATATACTGACTGAGCGCTGTATTTTGCAGGATTCTTTTGCGAACCCAGTGTGCCTCCCTGATGTGCTGCCAGGAAGTGTGTCCATGAGTTTCTAGGCTTACAGGGAGTGGGTAAACTGGCTCCGGGCATAGCTCAACCTCAAAGAGGAGCAGTACTGGATCGCAGAGCAGACAGCCCCAGAGATAGGGTGAGTAGTACAGCAAAGGTCACCTATAAATTTTAGGATGCGCATGGCAATTTTTTTTCTTTTTTTAAGTGGAACTATAGTTATCTTTACTCAAAAGCTGCGGTGTCCTAGAGCTCCCTGCCTACCACTGACACTTATGGGCAAGTCTTCTTCTGTATACAAATGTTTGTCCATTTTTATTGGCAGGATTAAGATGACGTCACTCCTGCACATTCACAGGAGTTCATTGATCTCAGCATTGCCAAAATTGTTCAATGAGCTGTGCAGCTGACCGTACAGTGTGGTCAGGCAGATAAAAAAGACATTAGAGCAAAAGAGACATAAAGATGGAGATTTACTGAAACTGGTGGACATAGAATTTGCTCTGTAAGTAGGACCTTACTTCAGTGGAGTAGTGACAGTTCAGGGACTTTGTTTGACCTGCTTTGAGTTGCATTTTTTTGGATGAAGTAGGTCCTATTGAGCTTTGTTTGAGTTTCCTGTACAGCACATCTACCAGAGGGTAGGGAAAACAGTGCAAGGAGCCAATCAGTTGTGTTGCACGTAGAATGAACTTGCTGATAGGAGGGGAATGCAAAGTGATTAGAGAGATGAACTCATCAGTTTGCTTCCTCTCCTCTTACTGTCCAGTCACAGGCTGATACAGGACACCTATACTGTAAGTGTTAATGAATGGCAGAAAAGAAAAATCAGGTTTCATGTCCTGCCAGCCGGCGCTGTACAGTGTGACATAGCTGTGTAAATTACAAAAACGGATGGACAGAAACACAAATCCTTTGGTAAAAAAATTCTCTTTTAGGTAATTTATTTGTGTATTTATCTGTTTGCCTGGAATTCAGCTTTTAGTAAGTAAGAGTAAGAGCTGTTGAGTAAACAGATCCAATTTTTTTCCCAAGTGGCTAGTATTGTCTTCCTGAGTCTGGAGTTTAATTCCCAAGAGAATACAAAATGTTTTCTTGTGTTTAGGTCAGTTTCCTCCAGATGCACCAAGTTGTATTCACCTTCCAAAAACATGGCGGTGAATGAACTGCTTTCTGTTTAGCTGGCCATGTATTGTGAATGTGTGTCTATAAGTAGGGACATTCCATTGTAAATGATTCTGTGACAAGGACATATACACTTTAAATGACTCTGCAAATGTTTAACCAATAATAATAATAATATGATAATAAATTGGAGTAATACGAAACACTAGACTAACCTGGACCCTAAACGAGGACATATTTTATAATAACCTAGTGCATGATGGGTTGCGTCCATGTGGATGGCAACCCACATCCACTCCTGGACATTTATCCTATGGATCTTTTACCTTCAGACTTGATATGGAAATGCATAGATTTCTTGTAATGGCCAGGTTCATAGTCTCCTCACCTTTTGTTACTCTTTTTCTTTGAAATCTACATCTCTATTCATACTTTGTATTCATACTTTGTTACATCCTTTGATATATGAAAAGGTTTCTACCTTTTCTCTGTTCTTCTCCGAGTTTCTATTATTGCCATTTATTCTTCCTAGGCAAAATGTTTGATGTAGACCATAAAGCGTTTTTGATCATAACATTTTTGATATATATATATATATATATATATATATATATATATATATATATATATATGCACACATATATAGACAGTATATATACTGTATTTTCCAAGCTAATAAAATGTGATTCTTTCTCATTTTAGATTTTCTAAGCTGTAGATGCTAGCATGGTATTGAACTTAGACAATGTTGATTATTAAATATGTTTCTTACTGCAGAAATAAAAGAAAAAAAAAAGAGAAAAGGACATTCGGATAGGGATTTCATAATAATATTTGAAACTATTTGAGTTAACAGTAAAAAATTGCTTAGCAAAGTATTTTATGTTAACCTATGTGTTATGAATAATAAAAATCATTGTTCAAGAAAACTTTAATTGCTTAGACATTATTTGACAAATGTAAATTTGCATAATGATCATTTGACACCGAAAATGGTAAATACATGCATAATTAATGGAGATCTATATTTCATAATGTCTTGGATGTTTATTCATAGAGGGGTTTTAAAATATTTTGCCTAAAGGGTATTACTCCTGTAATTCATTATACTATCCTAGAAATCCCAATTTTATGATATTTATTAGTGTACCTAAACAGTGTACAATAGGTGCACTATTTCTCAAAGTGAAGTTAGGTATATATTAAAGCAGATATTGTACTAAGAATGCAAGATTTGCCTATTAACTGAGGGTGCCCTCCCCAATGCTAAAAACTCCCCACTACAAAAAAAAAAACCCCAAGGTAAAAAAGTTAGGTAATACTGTATACTTGTAGGGTAGGGGCCAGTGGTGTATTTAGGTTTTGTGCTGCCCTAGGCCTGACTAAACTTTTGCACCCCCTAATTTAAATATGACCCACCCCTTCCTGTAAAGGCCACACCCCTTCCTGTTTCTGACCCGTTCTGTCATCTGTAAACCACAGATCACATCCACAGTGTATCAGTGCCCATCAGCGTAGCCTCATCAGTTCCCATAAATTCAGCCTCATCAGTGCCCATCAGTGCAGCCTTATCAGTGCAGCCTCATTACTGCCCATCAGTGCAGCCTCATCAGTGCAGCATATCAGTGCAGCCTCATCAGTGCAGCCTTATCAGTGCAGCCTCATTACTGCCCATCAGTGCAGCCTCATCAGTGCAGCATATCAGTGCAGCCTCATCAGTGCAGCATATCAGTGTAGCCTCATCAGTGGCCATCAGTGCAGCCCCATCAGTGGCCACCAGTGCAGCCTATCAGTGCCCATTAGTGCAGCCTAAGATATTTGGACTTGTGTTAGCTGCCACTGATTGTAATTACAGGAATATTTTGCTTATTTGTATAATGACTAGGAAGTCCAGACTCATTACACAAATAAGTGAAATAATCAGTGCAGCAAACACAAGTCCAAATATCTTTATAAGATTGGAGTAATCTTACTAATCCAGTGACATATTGCGATAGTACATATAAGGTGAGCAGGTCCAAAATATTATTGCCATCATATACAATTAAAAGCCTTAATTGTATATGATGCAATTCAGCATGCTCACTCAAGGACAAGGATGTTTAAAGAAATTAAATTATATTATTGACATGATGTCTGCCATACCTGGGGGCGGAGGAGGGTAGGTGGAGCATTGGGCTGCAGTGCTACACTTATTAGCATTGGGGGCCGTCTGGTCAGCTGTATGAAGTGTGGTGGGCGGCCTGCGGTCTGACCGAATGTCCTCACCCACCGGTATTATCATACTGGCAGGTAGCAGTGTGAGTGCTTTATGTGGGTGCCAGACTTATTTGCCTCCTGGACCCTGCCCTCTTGCCCAATTCGTCCCATAAGACTGATACTATACCAAAAGTGTAGCAGCAGGGAGGAGGAGGCTGTTTTTTTTTTTTTTTTTTTTGTGCGGGGTGCAGCTCTTTTTCTGCCCCCCCCCCTGCAAAGTGCCGCCCTAGGCCTGGGCCTTGTTGGCCTAGGCCAAGATACAGCACTGGTAGGGGCACACAAGTTTTGCTGGGCTTCTAATGTGCTAATGTGCCCCTGTGTCTCTAAGAAGGAATGGGCTGCCTCCAGGCATGCTCAAGGGGCTCTCAAATAGTTAGGACCGCACTTTACAGAGGGGCGTTGATTAGGCAGTGTGGCTTCGATATATATATTTGCAAATGTGTGCAACTAAAACCCTCTGTTTTTAACACAAGTTGTTAGACAGTGCATTTTTGGTTTTCTTTTTGCAGACTAGCTGGTAATTGTGCTAGGGTCACAGAGGTGCTCAGTGTAGTTCCCCAAATTGGCCACTTCATGTTGCCATAGTTAAGCTCAGGAGCCTTTGTAGTGAGATTGGGAGTGAAGTAGGGTGTGACCATAGATAGTAGTGTGCCAACTAGAGTCATCACCTCATCCCTTTAAAATCGAACACATATTAATTACACAGGTTCTGTGGCTAATTTAAAGCACTATGCAGATAAGGCACTAAGTGAGTTTAATTACCACCTTAATCAACCACAGAACCTGTGCAAGTGATATGTGTTCAGGTTTAAAAGAATGAGGTGGCAACCTTAGTGACAACCCTGCAGTATGGAGCATTTTGGAAAAGAGAGCTCAGTATAAAAAATCTAGTAGGTGTCTGCCTGGGGAGATGGCTGCCATTTGAAGGGTTGCAAGGACCGGCGCAGAGATATAATCTTTGAAGCTCTAGCTTCTGGGAGCTTCCCCTTAGGGGGAACAGGGAAGGCGAAGTGTAGAATTAATTACTCACATCCCCTTTGCAGGGAATGCAGGACTTTGGCTGAACCCCAAAGGTATGTCTGCTCCTTGATTCAGCTTTCATCTCTCTCTATAGGGGCTACCAAAAGGATAATAATATGTAATTAACTGAATTTCAGTAAAATCCTAAATGGCTTCTGGTGTGTGGACCATTCCTTCTTCTAACCTCAAGATGCAATACATTGTAACAATGCTGATGTATTAGAATGCCCAAAAAATGAAGCAAATACCTAGGAGCTTCTGTAAGTTATGCTTTAAATATTTACTATTTGCATTAACAGCAAATTAGGCACAGGAAAATGCCCATATAGGGGTTTCAGAGGTATGGAGCAATATGGGTAATGCTAAATATCATCACTATTAGATGCACCTTATTACTTGTTTCAAAAAGCTTGGGTATTGCTGTTGTACAATACCTATGAATTAAGAGTTTATTTTAATCATATTATGGAAAAATGACACACAGGATCTGACCAGCTGCAAAAAACAAAACTTTCAATTTCATTGCTTGTTTTTTTTTTCTACGGAACCAAATTTTGCACATTTGCTACTATCTAAGATTCTTATACAGCTAATTTATAATATAATATATACAGTCTTTACATTATATTCTATACATATAATCCTTTCTTTAAAAAAAAAAAAAAAAGGTGTCAACAGTTTATCTGTTTACAAGCCACTTTAGTATTCTTAGCAAATTCCTGAAATGACATAGAGCAGTTAAAAACTCTTGAACTCTCCAAGCTACAGTTGATTTATTAAGATCTCGAAGCACTGGAACCCACCCAAAGAGCAAGAATTTGGCCCAAAAATGTTATTGACAAACTGGCAGCAATTCATCAGCTGAGAATGCCATGTAATGAGGGTATTAATGCGTGGAGATAGCCGCTAACAAGGTGTTAGACCTCAGTGGACAGCAACCAAGTAGGAATGGAAAAAAGGATTAGGAAATGCATTGTCCATGTAAAAAGCAATTCCTTTTACCAATGGCCAAGGATGAATTTTCTTTTATCTTAATCCTATCCCCGACAAATAGTCTGGGGCCATGAATGCTCAAAAAGGTGTTAGAAATTGCAATACGAGAAAACAAAAATGCAATAATAAATTATAGAAATCCATGTTTCTGTCGTTATTTCTATAAATTTAATTAAAGTAGCATAGGAGGAGGAGGTCATAAAATCTGCATGCGGTTAAGCAAGAATGAAATAGCCCAGTGGTGCTAATGCTGAATTTGGAACAAATACCTCTTTATTGATAAAAAAAGTGGTCCCAATAATTATTTTTGGTCCATCAGCCTTTTAAAGTTGGCTATATAGTTTGCATTCTGACTGTACAATCTTGTATAGTGGCTTTGTACATATTTCTTCACTTATATGGTCAGAGCAAAAAAAAAATAAAATAGAAAAATGTTTTTCTTTTAGTTCGTGTTTTCATACAAGAAGTGTCAGTCTGAAGATGTAAGAGTGGTGTAAAAATGTTCAGTGGAAGGACAGTAATAGTCAAAAATAAAAAAATTGGCTGAAACAAGCTGAGGGAGAATAAGGCTGAATACAGGGATGATGGTATGGGGGAAGAATACCATGGGAATTGATTATAGGGTGGGATATTCAGGTGGCAGAGAGTAGGGTAGAAGAAAGCAAAGTGTAGGTTTTAATCTTCTTTGTATAGTGTATAGAAAATATTTTCAGGGTATAGAGAAGGTGGAAGTGAAGTTTGGTAAAGGAGAGGATGACATATGGGTTGGGGTATAATAAAGATAGATGCAGGTGGCTGGGAATGTTTGAGGTGGAATGCAGGGGGCTGGAGAATCCCACACTTACCTTGAAATGTATAGGGGTATACATACCTCCCAACAGTGCCGTATTCACCGGGACTGTCCCGGGATTTGATTTAAATCCTGGCATTTCGCGAGTCTAAATCCTTGAGCAATGAGGGTATTACCAAGTTCCGGCACTCTTCTCCACTAACCCTTCTAATGCTGGCAGGCTACTGCGGGCACCTGGCACGTTTGCCCCCCATCTCTTGCCCCACATGCTCACCTGCTCTATGGCAGTTGGCATCTCTCCCCACCACCGGGTGCCTTTAAATTCACTTGATGCAGAGAAGACTCACACACACTGCAGAACCCACCCTCTCCTCGGCTCTCTGATGATGTCATGTACACAGGGCAGAAGGAGATGCTGGAGAGGATGGACACTGCTGTGCAGAACTGATACGAGGTCTGTACAAGAGGGGAGAATAGAGCGACCGAGAAGGGGGAGAAAATAGTGACTGGACAGAAAACAGTGACTGGACAGGAGAAAACAGTGACCGGGAAAGGGGAAACAGTGACTGTAGAGAAGAAAACAGTGACTGGGAAGGATTGGGGTGGGGCAGGATTTGTGCTGGAATGGAGGTTGTACCAGGAGGAAGGATTTGGGGGTGGAAGAGGATTTATTTTGGAAGGGACGACTTGGGGGGTGGGTGGTATTTATGTTGGGAGTGGGGAATTGAAGGGAGGTGTGCTGTATAAAGCAGATGAATGCAGTAAGTTGAGCATTGGTAAGGGGGAATTGAGGATGAGATATGATGCAGGGGAGTTCAGAGGTAGGGTACAGGGAATATAGATGAAGAGAGTAAGAAAAGCCTACAATGTAAGCTGGTGTATATAAACAGTATGGGGTATGTGGTAGGGTATAGCGAAAGAGGATGTATTGGGAACTAATTTGTGGGGTGCCATTACTGGGAAATAAGGATTTAGGGTAGTGGAATGGAAAGAGTGGTGTATGAAATGCTTAGGTGAGGAATAAACAAGAGGGTGCCAATAGGTGGGGTATACAGGAGGGCACAGACACGGAGATGTGGTGTAAAAGAGAGAAAGAACAAAGAGTTAGTGAGATTGGTGGTAGTGTAAGGAACTTATGATCTATTAAATATTTTGGGGTAAATAAGAAAAGTATGCTATGCGTGAAGGGATGTTGGGATCTACAATATATTGGGACAATGACTTGTGGCTCTGATGAGCAAGATTCCGGTTTCTACACTTTGCTTAGCCATTGCCCTGTGCTTCCATAGGACTATACCACTTCGTCCAGGAAGGACTATATCAGTGAGTGGCCCTTGGAAAGTGCACCTAGGGCAGAGACAGAGATTTTTCCAAGCACACATCTGAAAGAGTATCTAACCTCTGCCCCCCCCCCCCCAAAAAAAATATATATCTATATTGCAAATATTGCAGATTACAAGTCCTCAGATGTGTTTGCTATATTAGTTTTTTTTTTTTTTTTTGGTGGGGGGGGGGGGGGGTTTCCTTTATTGTGGTGAACTGGTGATCCAGCATTAACATACTTCATTACTTCGAGTGGCTACTCTCACTCCTCCACTGTATTTTTTTAGGAAGTAGTAAACTATTCACCATTGGACAGCAACATTGTTGACCTGTTGAGAGAGTAGCTAGTATTAGATGAATACATTTAAGACAAAATCCAGCTATTAGTTTTTAAACAGTTACAGATCAGTGTTTCTCAACCTTTTTTCAGTCAAGGCACCCTTTAAAATTCTGCACATCCTCGAGACACCCCATTTTAAAATGTAAAAAGGAAACTAATAGTTGTACATATTACAGCAGCATCTATATGCATAAGAAATCCAACATTAGAGGTGATTTATTCTTTAACCACTTCTGGACAGGAATTTTGCCCTTAATGACCAGACCATTTTTTGCGATACGGCATTGCGTTATTTTAACTGACAATTGCGCGGTCGTGCGACACTGTACCCTAATCAAATTGATTTAATTTTTTTACCCATTAATATAGCTTTCTTTTGGAGGTATTTGATCACCTGTGCAATTTTTATTTTTTATGCTATAGACAAAAAATAGCCAAAATTCAGAAAAAAAAACAATATTTTTTACTTTCTGCTTTATAACACCCCACCCCCAGAAAAAAATAAAAAATAAATAAAAAATAAGATTTTTTCATCATTTTAGGTCAATTTGTATTTTGCTACATATTTGTAGTAAAAAAAAAAAAATCCCAATAAGTGTATATTGATTGGTTTGCACAAAAGTTATCGCGTTTACAAATTAGGGGAAAGATTTAAGTCTTTTTTTTTTTATTTATTTATTTTTTACAAGTAATCGATCTGTGATTTTTAGCAGGACTGCGACTGCGGCAGACAGATCGGACATCTAACTGACATTTTTGACACTTTTGGGGGGACCAGTGACATCACTACAGTAATCAGTGCTAAAAATATGCACTGTTACTGTACTAATGACACTGGCAGGTAAGGGGATAACACCAGGGGTGATCAAAGGTTTAAATGTGTCCCTAGGGGGTTCTTTCTAACTGTGGGGGGGGGAGGGTGGACTTGCTGCATGAACACAGAGACCTGGGTTCCTAAATAGGAGGAACACAGGATCCCTGTGTTCATCACTGACAGAACGGCGGTCTGCTGTGTTTACAACGGCAGACCGCCATTCTGTCTCCACGTGGAGCGATCGCAGGTGCCCGGCAGCCATCATGGCCACCAGGCCTGCAAATTCACTTCCTCTGTGGTAAATGGGCGTGCACGCACCTCCGCTAACGGCACTTGCTTAGCAACGTACAGGTACGTCGTTTCGCGGGACGGAGCCGACCTGCCACAGTATATGCATGACGGCTGGTTGGCAAGTGGTAAAAGCAAATATATCTTTGCACACTGGTAATGACTAGTATTCTAGCCATAAGTGTGCATAGCCTATTGTGTGTGCCCATGTGTACATTAAGTATACTGATGGTGTCAGCAGAGTTATGGACGTTGTCAGTAGGGCAGAGATTAGTGTCTGTAGGGCATTGAACAGTGTCAGTAGTTTTCATCCTAATTATTTTTTTACAATTTATTTTTTAGGAGCCCCCTTAGGGGGCCTTGCTGAAACATCAGGGGTCTAAACAGGGGGAATCTGCACCACACAGGGTAAATAGGCACACCTGGCACCCCCTGTGCGCATGTCTATGATTCTTGCATTTTCTTAATTTTCTCTCCCCCACGCAGCTGCCATGACTCCAGTGCTAACATAGAGGGGCATGGGGGGATCAAACAAGGATGGTGTGCAGGTGCCCAATGTACTCCTTTTAAACCAAGGACGTCAGCTCACTGCCCAAAGTTGTAATGCTATAAAATGAAAACCTGTGGCTTTGTTTATCAAAAACAGAAGGCTGATCCCCTTGCTGGCTTGGCACCCTGGTTGAAAAAGGCTGGTATATGCTATAGTATTTTCTTTTTATTTGCAATTTTTTTCCTATGAAAATAGTTATCCTTTAAGACTTGTCTTTGTCTGAATCAAATCCATGACTGTTGGTTACCGCAGTCTAATAATAACATTAATGTTAAAATCTACAAATACCGCAGCTCACTAAAAGCTGTGTATCTGCTCTCTTCTACAAAGTTTGTTTAAGACATAATAAGATTGATTGGGTCTGTCTATATTTTGGATAACTATTTCTTTGTGTACTGATTTGCTGATTAAACTTAACAGTGTGAAACTAATGAGTAAATATTTAGCATGCTGACATACTTAGGACAAGGGTATATTATAAACACTGACCTACTGAGTAATATCAAGCCGCATTCCTTTTATGGATACAAATTGTATATCTGTGTTGAGTTGCTAAGGATAAAGGTTTAATGTGCCTGCGTCTGTTTTGGTGCTGCTTTTAAGCTTTACCTTAAATGAACTAAAGCATGTACAACTTCAGTGTTTTATATTAGGATATTTGGGCCTGAAGCTGCTAAATATCCTATAAACTCTTCAAATACTTAATGGATTGTGAAGGGCAAGTAATAGTACAATCGGCCTTGTTTAATATTGCAATGTAGAGAACCAATGAACATCTACAGCAACCAACTAACAACAATAAGATTAAAGTGGTCCTAAAGGCAAGAGATGCATGTTCTAGTGTGAACAAACCCACAGGCTGGTGTGCCCTGAGATTGTAAAGAGTGTTTCAACTGAAAGAAGGTTGAAAAACACTGCTATAGGGTGAGGGGTGTAAACGGATATGTGTCCATTTATACCCGCCTACATCCAATTCGATCCACTATAACAGACGGAGTGCGAGCCGTCTAGCAGATCAGATCAGATGGCAGTTGGATGCAAAATGCACAGATGGTCCGTGTATATCCAACCGGCCATAGAGGAGAGCAGGCTGTGTCTGTGTCATGGAGTGGGCACGGACCAGTCACGCAAAAGGGTGCCGGCATGATTTTCAACATTGCTCAGCACCAAAACACATTGTACTATGGTAGCATACATTTTATCAGGCTCAAATGTATGCATATTTGCTAGATGCGTGGAAATGTATTTAAATTTAATGGCCCCCACGTGTCTGCAAAAGGCAGCACATTTTTGTGCAGTGTGGGAAAACATGCAATTTCACACCTGTTACTGCACTGCACCTGGTGTGAACAAACCCTAAAATTTACTCTGTGAGGCATATTTCAGTGGTCTGTAGGTTGAAAACCCCCCTCCTCCCCAAATCCCCCTTCTAAGCACAAATCCCGTCCCAATCCCCCCCTCCTAGAACAAACCCTACCAAATCCCCTCTCCTAGCACAACCCCCCTAAATCCCCCCTCCTGGCACAACTCCCCAATCTCCCCTCCTGGCACTACCCCCCACCCACTTCCAAATCCCCCACCTAGCACAACCTCCCCAAATCCCCCTCCCACAAATTATGTCCTTAGAGTATTGACAGCAGCAGAGAGGAGGAGAGAGGCAGGATGGGGTATGGGTTGTGCTCTCTATAACCCCCCAACTCCTCCCCTTTCTGTACATTTGAATCTAAGTGATCCTCTGTCAACTCCTGTGCTACAGGAGGGAGAGAGCACTCCTAACTCTTCTGTACAGAGAAGCAAAGAGTGGGAGGAGGTGTGGGCACATCTCTTTGCCTACTCTGTACACTGGAGTTAACAGTGCTGTCTCCGCCCTGTAGCACTGGAGCTAACAGAGAATCTCTCAGATCAGGCTGTTGCTGCAGCACCCCTGAGGAATCCTCACGGCACCTCAGGGTGCTGCAGCACCTTGGTTGAGAAACACTGCTCTATAGAGAAGAATGGAGGGTCTGATTGGGCTAAAAAATGACAGGTGGACCCAATCAAACCACTATTGTGAAAGGGGGCTTACTGATTTGGAAGCAAAATTTATACTCCTATATTGATCCTTTTGGATATTTACACATTTACATTATTGCAGCTTATTGGTGGATAAGTAAAAAAAACAAAAAAAAACCTGTTGGTCTTGTCATAAATTCAGATCTTTTCTGTGCTCTGTGCATGCAGTTTTATCATTGGTGATGAGCTCAGGTGTGCTTGGGCATAAGTCTAAACCCGCCTGAGATATCCTGTAGAGAAGCTGTCAAAGCTGACAGCCAAGCATAGGCAGCAGAGGCATTCCCTGCCCCTCCCCCCAACTGCATGTATCAAACACCTTGCAAATGTGAGGCTGCGGGATGGGGAATGCCTCTGTGTCTTTGACTAGATGTTGGCTTTAACAGCTTCCTGGCGGGATAGCTCAAACTGATTCAGACTCGTGTCTGGAGAAGCCTGAGCAAATCCCCATTCATCATGGACTACAGAACTATTACTCTTACTCTCTACTCTTTCGATGTTGTTGAGATGAGTAGAGGCGAGGAATTCAATAGTTCGATTGTACATGGATTAATAGGCATGTCACTCACACAGGTTTACGTATTACAACCTTCTAGACCAGTAAACACCAGGGGACAACACATTCAGTATAATTGTGATTTGATACATTTTTGTCTTTTTCTGGGTTAGAGAAAATTGTCATTATTGGATTCTTTATGAAGTAAGATGCCTTTCTTACTGTATCATTTGAGGTATGTAAATACAAAAATATGTATTGTGTTTGTAAAAAAAAAAACCATTTTTTGTGATGTTGTACTGGCAGACAGATTTTCAGCACCTTGGCTAGCTCCTTTGATGTAAATGCAAGGTACCTTGTAGGTTACAGGAATAGCTACAGATCCTTTTTATAGCAGTCTGTGGTTTGCATCATCTAGGCATGTTTATAAGTTTGAAATGCCACTGCAGTGTAGAAATGGGCTATACAAAATATTGAGTCCACATATCCTCTTTTACTCATGAATTAACTTATATGTATATGAAGCTGCCATTTTTCATGTACATAAAGCTGAAAAGAATATTATGAGATATTTAAATGTAACGTATCGACTAAATGATCCAAGGTGATAAAAGACATGTTACTAGGTTCTTTTTGCATATGTTCTGCTGGTTCTGATTCTTTTGTACCTAAGTTGGCTGTGGGAACAAAAGGCCCCCACCACACAGATCCCTTTCCCGTACTCAGGCTTGGGCAACACTATTGCCAAATTTTACCTAAATGATGGTGTATTACTTAGAGGGTGGTTCACTGTGTTGGCATTTTTTGACCATCCATGGGGTGCTGTAGAACAATCCATGAACAAGTTTACACATTTATTCAAAGAACAGGAAGGAGACAGAAGAGCAAGGACAATGCTACTAGTGACAGTTTATTGAAGGGATGTAATCAGGATGGGTTTTCTATTTCCCCCGACAATGCCAGGCTGGTGGCACCCACATAAAGTTGTATTTTCTAATATTTCCATAAAATAGTTTAATAAGGCAACCATAATTTATGACCTTTTTCAATGATGGTATTATTCTTAGTACCAATTAAAATGTAACCACTCAAAAATCTGGTACTGGTCTGAATTCAACAGTGTGGACCCTCATTGGTTTGTATTGGTTACTACACATAAGAGTGAGTATATAAGCATAAAAAATACTTAACTGAAGAGGAATAGTTGGGAGTCTACTTATGGGGATGAGGAAATTATCTTTTACATTTTTAATTTGTCTGGTTCGCAATCACCCTAGCTGTACCACACATGTGACTGTAATTGTATAGTCACAGCCTAAGGGTGGGGATCGCTGGGATTTTACTGCTGGTCCAGGTGTAAACTGACCAGTGTTCCTTGGCTGTAGCTGTAGCTCTATGGATGGGAGGTGCTTGTCCAAGTGCCTTTGAGACCAGTTGAAGTTCTGATAAAATCTTGTTTTCTCCTTCTTTTCTTTATTGTTCCTGGTCGGTCAAGGGTCTGGTTTCCTACTTTAGACTTGGGGATACTCATATTGTTCTGCTAGGATGCTGTAGTGTCAGTGACCAGTGTCCTGTGATGTAACACATATACCCGTATAGGTAATGATTGTGTTTATTCCCATATAGCTATACTGCCTGCGTATAGCATAGTGTGTTTTAGACTTTTTACCCACTCTCCACTGCCAGATCCTGTCGCTTTTTTTTAAATTTTTTTTTTCATTGTCTTAATTTTTTTTTATATTGTTACTCTAATAATTGCGTTCTTCTTTTCTGTACTGTATATGGTTGTCTGAAAATTTAATAAATATTTATTTAAATTTAAAATAATTTAAAAAAATTTTAATTTGTGTCCTTTCACACATGCATTCAATCTTCTAATCAGTCAGTCAGCCTATTTAGGGGCTCATGAACACGAGTATATGAATTTCATGTATGTTCTTGCTGGCAGCAAGATCCTATGTAAAATCTTGCCTGTATGTAGTAGCACTGTCACCGTAGGGCTTGCTGTGCAATGACTTCTTGGGTGCCCTCTTATTACTTACAGACAGTCACTAAGGGACAGTTCACATATCCATCCTTACTCCCAGTTGCTCATTACTAAATAAACAGTCCAGGGGATTTGGTTTTTATATTTATCATGGAACTTGGATGGGAGAAGGGAATAGTGGGATACTTTAACTTGAACTAATCACAATGGATGAGGACAACTCTCACTTGGCCTCACCAGGTTATTTGTAGAAGCACAGACGCTGCTTTAACCATACTGCCACTTGTATGGAAGAATTTAGGTCCTCTTGCTCTCTATAGCAGCAGACTTGATGCAACACATTATCTTCAGGACACTCTCTAGCATCCACTTGACTGACACCCATCCACTGACTCTTCTAGCAGAAGGGGGTGGCCCTCTCAGGAGATTCCCCACAACACAGACCTGTACTCACCGTGGGCAGAATCAGATCTTTTCCAGCATCTCCCTTCCAGTCAGTTCTGCAAGACATCTGGGTTCAGCTTCTCTCTGACTCTCAGGCCCTCAGGTCGACTACCTGTGGCCGCATGGCAGCTCCTACAGAGCAGGGGCAGCCAGCCCCTCCTTCTCTCCAGCTAAAAGGCCTCGAGCACAGCATCGCAGCATGCACCAAGGCACTTTCCTCTGCCAATCACCAGGGCTGTAGTATATGCCTGTGCAATCATTTGTCAGGTTTCCTCCCACTGTCCAATATGTCTCCCTATTGGTCCAGTATGAAACACTTCAGGCAAGCAGAGCTGCACCTGAGCACACCTCAGTAACAGATCCTGCTTTCTGGTAGACAGAGAGCAATATAAGTTTACCTGGCACTCCTTCTGGTAAGCAGAAAGACTCAAAACTATACTCTTCTAGCACATACCTAGGAGGGTGCTACATGTACACTATACACGTTATGGTTGTGCTAAAGTTTACATGCATACAGTGTACTGTGCAAATGAGGATGCATGTGGCACCCAGTGTCCTTGATTTCTAATACGCAGGTGGCTTCTGCTGAACAGTGTCCTAGGTTGCTAGGATGCAGGCTGAAAAAGCCACCCAGTGTTCTCCATTGTTAGGATGCAGGTGGAAGAAGCCACTTAGCATCCTATGTTGTTGGAATGGAGGCAGTAATAGCAGCCTAGTTTCCTTGCTATTCAGGACCAGAAGTGTACATATATACGATAAATGCTGTAGGCAGGCAAACATTTACATTTGTGAAAACCTAAACCTAGAAGCAACAACAGGTCTTTTAACATTAACAATAGTGTTCCATACCCATAGACCATTCCCCAAATCAGGTGTTGTCACCGTAACCAAAAACATACATAAGGATCAAGGGAAACCTGGTGCTAGATCACCTGGGAAGCAAAGGGGTTACTTTGGTGGCAAAAAGGTCATAATAGGGTTTAAACATTTGCAAAAACCTTTACATGAATACAGCATTAAATATGTCCATATGCAGGACTGTGGTAGCAGATTTTTTTTTTTTTTTTTTAACATGAGCATTAGCCTGCAGCATAACCAGCTTTGTTAAGAGCTGTGAAATACTGTATGTGAATTACAGAATGCATGCAGAGTGTTTTTCTCCCTAAAAATAAGGAAAAGTAGTCATTCTGCTATTTGGTAACATTGCGTGTACCACACCCAGCATGAACCAGAGAAACAAATGTAAAAGTTGTCTGAGGAAATCAGAAAGAAAATTTTAGGCCAGCTCTTCAATGGTATAAGCTATAAGACCATCTCAATGCAGCTTGATGCTCCTGTAAATGCAGTTTCAAATATTATTAGGACATTTAAGGTCAAGGTCAACAGGGAAATTGATGCCAGTTTGAATAGAATGATAGCGTGAATGGTAGAAAAAGGGCCAAGAAGAATATCAGTGTCTGATTGCACTGATTGTCACTTTTTCAGTAATAGTGAGCTCAAAGGAAGAAGACCAAGAATCACTGCACTTTTGAAAGAAAAGCATAAAAAAGCCAGATTGAAATTTACTAAAATGTGTATTGACAAGCCACGATTCTTCTTGGAAAACGTCCTTATGGCAGATGACAAGAAACTAAAGCTTTTAGGTAATTCACATCAGGTCTATGTGACCTTATAAAGATAATAAAATGAAACTTTCAAAGAAAAGAACGCTGTACGTACTGTGAAACATGGAGGAGGTTTGGGTATGTTTTGTGGCTGCTATGCTACATCTGGCATGGGGTGCAGTGTAATAAAAATGGACTAGGCAGTGAAATCAGCTGCTGACAATGCCTGTGCTTGCAATCACACTGGAAAAACAACTTTAAAGATCTAGTTCACTTCTACTTTATTCACATTGTTGTCAATCAAGCCCCAGAACCCCCAAAAAGTGTTTGCTACTTTTGTATTGCCCCTCTTACTTATATTGGAATAATTATTTTAATTATTTAATTTTCAATAATTATATTGTTTCTAGACTTCATAGCAGTGGTGTGGTGCTTCAATTTCCATTTTTGTTACATTGCTCTACAAGCCAAGGAGACATGCAGATCTTTTGGTGTGTAGAAGCTGCCTGCCTGTGAACCAGGTCATTTACATCAACATGAATACTTTAGGATAGCAATACCAGTGAGATAACCCTATGGGTCCAGCACTATTTGTCCACTTTCCTCAACTGTTGGATCTGTGCAGGACACAATGAAATCTCAAGATTTATAAAGATCATATTAGCGCACATGAAAAATTTGATACAGTCTCAAGCTTATCAAGCAATTCTGCAGAGAAATATACTGCCCAGTGCCAAAAAGTTCTGTCTCAGTTGTTGGTCATAGGCCCTCCAACAGGATAATGGTCCAAAACACACATCTAAAAGCCCCCAAAAATAGTTAAGAACAAAATATTGGACTATTCTATGAGACCTGATCTGAATCTTATTGACTAGCTACAGAGAGGGTAGAAACATGCAGTCTAGAGAAGACACCTTTTGATCCTGAGACAGCTGGAGCACTTTCCTCAAGAAGAGTGCCCCATACAGTTCATTGGTAGGTGCAGACGTCTTATTGAGAACTACAGAATCACTTGTTTGCATTGATTGTCTCTAAAGGTTGTGCAACACAATATGAGGTTATGGGTCCCATAATTTCTGTCCATGCCGTTTTAATTTGTTTTATTATTTATTTTTAATATTTTGTTAAAGCAGAACTAAAGGGGTTAATGCTCACCTTTCCAATGGTCCCTTTCCGGCATTTTCTCCTGTGTGTCATGCTTCCGCCATCTTCTTTGGCTTGCATGAGATGACATCACTCCTGCCCATGCACAGGAGGTCGTTATTTTGACACTCAGAGACCGGCCTGGCATTGTAAGCTGAGCTAAACATGTGCTGCTCAGTTTACAGCATCAGAGAAGACAGTGAGCAGATAGGTAGATTTTATTGCAGAAGAGACATTGCATGTGTCGTCTGCAATAAAACCCTGCCTGCTCACTGTTTGTTACAGTGGAACTTCAGTTCCTCTTAAAATTAAACATTAAAATCAAAGTCTGATTTTTTTTTTTAAATGGAATAAAAAATTATAGATGCAAATAACTTTGTTATTTAAGATAAAATCACAGCATCTTTTTTTTTTCATGGAAGGGTTACAACACGTTTGCCCATGTCTGTATATTTAGACGAAGTACAAAATCTCCATATTAGCCATAGAAACCAATTTAAATGTCTCTTTCACTGATCTAAGCAAACTAAAATCTTACTGGTTTTCATGAGCTGCTACATTGTGTGCCTTACTACATACCGCTCTCTTAGTTCTGATCCCACAGCATCTATTTAACAAAAACGACAACATCTATTAGAGCAAGGAAATGGGGGTCTGGATCAGAAATCTGTGTAATATCTTATGGTGACACATCCCATTATTCCAGTTTTTCACCATCTTCCTAAAATACATAGGCTAGACACTCCAGTAAAAGTCCGCTCCATAGTTGCTGGCACAGGATCATTACTGGAGAGACTGGCAGAATGGACAGACCAATTCCTCCAACCGCTTGTTGTTCGTTTACCTGGTTATATAAAAGATACTGGTCATTTGTTAGTCCACATGCAGGACAGAATGTACTTGGATTACCATTGATGTTGGTATTCTTGCATTCCCCACTCTCTTGCACTGCTAGCCTTTAAATATCATCTCTCGTGTTACAGTATTTACATTCCTAATGTACAGGAGTTCATTCGTATAGCAGTAGAATTCCTTTTTACACACAATTTTTTTTATGTTTAATGAACGATATTATATACAGAGCCAAGGTGCGTTTATTGGGGCAAACTTTTTCCCCTCCCTGGCAAACTTTTATATGGGCTGGTGGGAAGAATTATTTTTATTTACCCATAATAAACCATTCAAAACCAATCACCTGGTTTGGTCACTACATTGATGACCTGATTGTAGTATGGCATGGATCAGGTGACGCCATAGGCAAATTCATGAAGTATCTCAACACCAATTCTCTATATTTAGAGTTCACCTGTGTGCACCATCAGACTCAAATAGACTATTTGGATTTAACTAATGTGGGGCATCAACACAGTAACACAGTGACTTCTAGAACTTTTATAAAGCCCTGTGCAGGGAATTCCCTTTTACAGGCTAATAGCTGTCACCCCAGTCACACCATTAAATCTTAGCATCATCAGGGCCAGAAGGAACTGTTCGACAGAGGAGGATTTTCTGCAAGAATGTACAGTAATCCAAAACCGACTCAAAGAAAAGGGACTATAGTGTAAAAACAATAGCTAGAAGAAAAAACATAGCTCTTGATAGAGATCGGGCAGAGATTATACGGAATAGTAGTACAAAAAAACACAAGCATTGTAGCAATTTATAACAAAAATAAAGTTAACTCTGATACAACATTTTCTTTACAATACAACAAAATAGTTGCAATTCCTAAAGAACATCTTCCCATTCTGTATGCAATGCCAATAAAGATCTGTATACTGTCATCAAGAGTGGATGCAATTGTCTATGTAGAAGGGCCCCTAGCTTAGGCAGCATGTTGTCACCTAGTTTGTTTTGCTCACGGAAACCAAACAAGCCACAGACTTGGCTTTCCATTACAGGATCCTATATGTGTGGCCTAAATACTTGCAAGCAGTGCCATAAGCGCAAAAAAGCACCTTAGTGACTTCTTTTACAACTAATAAAACATATACCATTAAACAAAATATTAATTGTAGCTCTAAATCGGTGGTTTATGTAATTTAATGCAGTGCCTGTAATTTGGAATATGTTGGGTGTACTTTATGCCCGCTGAGAGTTAGAATCTTGGAACATGTGAATGACACTACTAATATTAATGCCAAAAATATTTCAAATGTGTCAAAACATTTCCGAGAAGTATATCGCAGCAATCTTGACACTTTTACTTTTCTTGGTGCTGAACAGGTTAAAAAAAACCCCAACAGGAGGCGATACTCATTATATTTTGCTTAACCACTTGCCGACCGCCGCAAGTACATATACTGCGGCGGTCAGCCCCGGCCAGGCAAAGTGACGTACCGGTACGTCACTAGCCTGTCACCGGCTTGTGAGCCAATAGCGGGTGAGCACGCGCCCGCTGAGGCGCGCGCCCGCCGCGGCTCATTCCCTGGGAAGTCTGTGCGTGTGACTGGCGGACCCGATGTCCGCCGGTCACTCGTGATCGTTCGCCGGGAAGGGAGAAAGGCAGGCGGCTAATGTAAACAAGCCGCCTGTCATTCTCCCCTGTGTAAAAATGACGGTTCTACTATGTAGGACTGTTGATCTCTGTTTTTACACTAGTAGCCATGTCCCATTACAGTTAGAAACACGCCCCTAGGACACACTTAACCCCTCCCTCTCCAATACAGTTAACCCCTTCCCTGCCAGTGTCATTTTACAGTAACAGTGCATATGTATAGCACTGATTACTGCAGTAATGTCACTGGTAACCCCAAAAGTGTCAAAAATGTCAGTCAAGGGTCCGATCTGTCCGCCGCAATGTCGCAGTCCCGCAAAAAAAATCGCAGATCGCCGCCATTACTCGTTAAAAAAAAAAAACACCAAAAATGACAAAAATCTTTCCCTTTGTTAGTAAACGCGATAAATTTTGCGCAAACCAATCAAAATACGCTTTTTGCGATTTTTTTTACCAAACATATGTAGCATAAAACATATTGGCCGAAAATGTTAAAAAATTTTAATTTTTAAAATTTTTTTTGGGGAATTTCATATAAAAAAATGTGAAAAATATTGTTATTTTTGCAAAATTGACGCTGTTTTTTTGTTTATAGCGCATGATCAAAAAATCGCACAGGTGATCAAATACCACCAAAAGAAAGCTCTGTTTGTGGGGAAAAAAACTACGTCAAATTCGTTTAGGTACAGCGTCGCACGACCGCGCAATTGTCCGTTAAAGTCACGCAGTAAAAAAACGCAAAAAAACCCCTGGTCAGGAAGGGGGTAAAATCTTCCGGGGCTTAAGTGGTTAAACGTGAGGTTTGGTGGATTCATACCCTCAATACTAGAAAACAATTTGGCTTGCATGATAGGGTGGATATAACTCTTTTTTTAAACGGAAGCTTATTGTTTTGCTACATTAGTTGGAATAATATGAAAACATGTTCTAAGTGCCGGTTCACACTAGGGCGACCTGTGAGGCGACCTGGTCGCCTCACAGGTCGCCGTAGGTCGCCTCCCATAGGGAAGCTGCGGACCCGTTCTAATAGGAGCGACACAAGTCTCTCCGACCTAGAAAAAGGGTGCGGAGCTTCTTTCGGGCGACCCGGAGGCGACCGCCATAGACTTCAATGTTATGAAGTCCGTGGCGGCCACTCCCAGGTAGCGGCGCGCTGCTCGCACCGCGACCTCGGAGGTCGCGGTGCGAAGTAGCGTCGCCCCTATGTGAACCGGGGCTTAATGTCCATGATATGTCTCTCATATGTCTGCTGTGTCTTTTCCTTTTTTTTTTTTTTTCTCTCCATGTGTTTTTAATTGACTTAATTGTCTCTAACTAGGAGTTTTCCCTGTCCCTCTTCTGAGGGCTTGTTTTGCTATAAAGGTCAGTTTTTAGATCAAATATGAATGCTTTGATGAAGGCTCCATAGCCGAAACGCGTCAGTATATAGCATGTGCCTGTATACTCATGTAACAAATAAAGTACTTTTATTTAAGTGCATCTGAGTTTCCAGCCTTCCTGACTTAAGTACATTGTGTGCCTCTTTCATGCATTTTGAACTAATTTATTAGGAAAGCCTGTATATTTGCTTACTTGCAAGAACATAAAGGAAGTTTCTTTTTCAACAATCATTTTTTGCAAGTGTATAATTTAATACTTAAGCAGAGCTAATTACTTCAATTTAACACCTGCTATTTTCTAGAAAATCTTGGATGAAATATAGGGCTGCTAATATATCAAATTCTGCTAATCGATGGAAGAAAATCTAGATGAGTTAAACTGACACTGTAATATCACATTTCTTCAGCTAATGGACTTAGGAGGGATATGTCCTCTTCACATATTCTTTAGCTCTGCTGATTGACAAATTCTTCTGTCCGCACCAACATAAGATACATTTCCAGATGCTGAGTGAATCATTTTTACATTGGTTCTTTCTTGTTGTCCTTAATCCAGCCCTATATGGCAGTTTGTTGAAGCATCAATCATACAGTAACTTTCCTTTTTATACAGGTAAAATTACTGTATAGAAATAAAATCCAATGCAATAAATAATAGATTTTTTTTATTTCAAGTATTGTGAAAACTGAAGTTTACAGTACAGGACATTCTCATTGTAATTTATCAAAAGAGCCATTCTTCCACTGGAACAATACATAAAAAAAAAAAAAATTGTAGGCTAAATCCAAAAATTGTGGGCAAAATCCCAAATTACATGTGTGATGTAATCTGCAAATAGATTAAATATAGTAATTTAAACACTTAAAACCAAACCAAACAACGGAAGTGGTGCTTACAATTTTCAGCATAATTGAAGTGTGCTCAAACCTTTTTTTTCTAGGGGCTTGTTTACTCTCTGTGCGTTCCTGCACCTTGTGAGTGATCTACTGTGGGTGTCAATAAAATCCTAACAACACCCCAAAATAAGATTGCAAATGCAGTGCATTTGCCTGCACTGGATCCCATTATACCGCAGTACCATGCGATCTGGTGCAGTGCGTTTATGAAAAGTAGTGCATGCACTATGTTTGGTATGATCCAGTGCAATTTCAGCTCATTCAAATTACTGAATCACACAGGAATTGCACAGGAGTGCAATTCTGGTGTGAAATGGCCCTAAAAGCAGGAAATCCATTGCTTAAAAGCATTAGTCTGAGTTGGATTTTAATTTTTTTTGTTACTTTTTAAAAATTAATTTTAACCACTTGACCTCTGAAAGGTTTTACCCCCTTCATGACCAGGCCCCTTTTTGCTATTCAGCACTGTGCTACTTTAACTGGCAATTGCGCGGTCATTCAACACTGTACACAAATTATATTTGTATCATTATTTTCACACAAATAGAGCTTTCTTTTGGTGGTATTTAATCTCCAATGTTTTTTTTATTTTTTTCTATATGAATTAAAAAATACAGAAAATTAAAAAAAAAACATGTTTTCATAGTTTCTGTTATAAAATTTTACAGACAAATATTATTTCTTCGTGCATTTAGGCCAAAATGTAGTGTGCTACATTTCTTTGGTAAAAATACCCTAAATCAGGGTTTTTATTTTTACACTATTATTGTTTAGAACAGTAATGATCACTGTTATAAGTAATAGATTTAGTTGTAATAAATGGCTTTCATTTATGACAGCTTGATTACTCTTGTGATTAGCTACAGCTCATCACATGGTACCGGGTGCTTTGATTGGTCTAGGTACTATGTGATAGCTGTGGGCCTATCACAGCATCACAGTAAGCAAAACAGTGTGCTGACATTCTAATCATGTCACAGCATGTCACAGCAGCCGGGTACCGAACACAGTGATCTGCTGTGTCCACCAGACACAGTTGTCACAGAATCGTGCCGCAGGGGGCGCACCAGTATGTATGCTCACTGTGATGTACCAGTATGTCACGAGGCCTGCAGCTGCTGCTAGGTCACAGTACATTTATTATAAGTGAGTCTGCAAGTGGTTTAATTACATCCACCCTATCTACAGAATATACAGAGTGAGAATGTTTCTGTGTGACTTCAATACAGAAGAAAAACGCTGTTACCTTTCACAGTAAGCGCCACTTCACACCACACCAGAACGTACACATTTCCCACACCGTGTTAATTACAGGATCAGAGCTATAGGCATAGTTTCTGATCATGTGATCACCATGGTCTTATGGTTTGCTTTCTTTTATCATAAAAATATTTGCCTAGCTTTAATAACTTGTACAAATTACTGTGAGATTGCGTTTTTGGGGGCAGCATGCTGTCCGCTTTATGTCCACAGCTATGTTTTAGCTGTATGGATTTAATGATCGACCGATATTGTTTTTTTTACCGCCAATATGGATACCGATATTTTGGTCATTGGATATTGGCTGATATTTTCGGACATTACATTTTTTTTTTTTTTGTAATGTCTACAGGTACTGTGGTGGAGGGATCTGGTGGTCTAAAAGACCCCAAACCACTCCTCTGCACCTAAAAGCATTCAAAACGCCAAGTTTGGCTGTTTTAAATGCTGTAAGTTTTTTTAATTCAACACCGCCAGTACCCGGAAGTGATGTCATGTCATGACATCACTTCCGGGTACTCAGCGGCGCCAAATTCAAAGAAATTAAGACCCGGTCAGATGGCGGCGGTGCAGATGGAGACCCGGTCAGACGGCGGCGGTGAAGGTAGGATGCCCATGTCTCCCGGTGGGACAGAAAACCCGGGCGAGCCGCGGAAGGCGGCGGGAGGTGGGGTGTTCCCTCACGCTCCTTGGAATGACAGCTGAGCGGCTTCTCAGCCGCATCGGTTGTCATTACAAGACAGCCGACCGTCAGCAATGGACACTGGTACCGGGGTGATGCCTCTAGCTGCAGGCATCACCCCGGTACAAGCACTTTCCCGAAATATCGGCAATATTGGTAAATCAAAAGGCCGATTTGGATATATTGGGCAAAGTGCCTATCGGCCCTTGATAGATCGGCTTTGCCGATAATCGGTTGATCACTAGTATAGATCCCCTACAAGCCCTTCTCTCTACAGATGGTATCAGGTTTTGTGAAGAATCGTCTAATGGTGTTGCTGAATTTAGCCACAAGTGTCGAGAGATAAGCAACACATGAACACAGGATCACAGATTGCAAATTTTGAAGCTTGTTGCTTCCTCCTTTAGCATTCATTCACATGGGTGCTTAGCTTCATAAAGCATGATGTATGGGTGAGTCCACACAGCCAATGTGTGTCCATTCATTCAGCTCAGTGCTAGTACAAACAGAAATTCACTCTATACGAATGCCCATGTGAATAAGCCCATAACCCTGCAGCCCCAGGCAATGGACCATTAGTGCCCTTATGGTACATACAAATCTTCAAGGTGGCATTAAAAAGTTGACTTATTATGAACCTGAGCACAGAGCTTTTATCACTATGGACTATAGACAACTTAATGTTTTCAGCTGTTGTTTTAAAGCACATCTTTTATTAAAATAAAACCAATTCAGCATGCAGTATTGCTTATTTTCAATACATTCACATATGAAAAAAACTATTGCAGGTGAATGTTAGATTGGATGAAAAAAACAAAGTGATCCCATTTGATTGCACAGAACTGCTTATCTTTTCACAATTTACCAGGTCACTTCCTGTGCTTTATATCCTACAGGGAAATAATAATGTAAGCACCATTTTCCTAATTAATTTTGCTCCAAAGGCAGCTACATTTGTAGTATGGCTGCTTTCAAAGAAATATTGACACATTATAATGTGTATTTGCATTCACTCCAATTGTAGACATGATATATACATATCATTATAACAAGAGAAGAAGAGATAGTCTTCTGAAGTGGAAATTATGTAGAATTACTGGTTAGATCACTGTGATCATAGGCTAAAAGAACATTGCTAATTTTATTTGTCATTTATAAGTAAAAAGCCGATTATTTAGAAAACATAAAGTATAATGAAATACTCCCATAAAAATGTCTATTCTAATACAGATTGTCCCTAAAAGGGATGAGGTTTGGGTTGGCAGCTACCATGGGTTCCAGATAAGCCCTGCATGTTCATGGGTCCAGTGAAATATTGTGGGAACTCACCAGATCAAATTCTTAAAAAAAAAATGACATACAGGCTAGCCTTTAAAAATAGGCCAGCTGGCAAAAAAGGCCCAATGGGGGGGGGGGGGGGGGTTGTATAAGCCAGCCCCTCCACTATAAAAAATATAAAAAGGTGATGTCACAGCAGCTATATTGACAATGTGCTTTATCCGTGATTAGCAATGAGATTCATGTGTTAGGCAAGCATGGTTTTGAGGTAATCCCTACGTGTTCATAGTTTGCAGAACTAGTAAACTAATGTGGCCATTCACCGCTATTGCAATATGTAGGCAGGTGCCTTCCTGTTATGGTATTTGACACAAATAGGTTAATCTTTGGTAACTCATTTGTTAATGGTATACCTTTCCCCTGCATGACTCACTTCCCATTGAGAAGGTATATATGCATGTGGAGGTGGGGCCTGCTGATCTTTTGGGAGTTGGGAGTGAGGCTATACACATGGAGATGTAGTAGTTGCACCAAGAGTGGGCTTACCCTGATAAGGGATGATAGACTGAATCTTTAATATCCACTTATTAGAAAACACACAACAAAAACAGCCACAGCACTTGAGGAAAGAGCAGTTGACAATGCTATATGTATTTGAGATGTTTCACTGTTCTGTGATTATTAACTAAGGAACCGTATGTACAACTGAATTACTTCAGTAAAAGAAGTTCTGATCTCCTAGTTGACAGCTGCAGAGCGCAACACGCTAACGACAAAGACTTTAGCTATTACTCGAGGGTCCATGATGTATACACACGCATTTATCTTTTGTATGTGGATCGTCATGCCTTAGAGTTATTACAGGATTTATCGATTGAACAAATTACTATCTCTGATCATGCCCCAGGGACAGCTACTATTTTATTGCCACAGGTATCCACAAGGGTTGGACTTGGCGATTAAACAAAAATATCTTAGATGACTTCACAGTAGTTGCTAAGGTCATTGATACCCTAACCCATTACTTCAGGGAAAATACCACTGATGACCTTGCCGAGGGGATGGTGTGGGAAGGCCTTAGGGCTGCAGTGAGAAGTGAACTAATTTTATCTGGGCTCCAAACTAAAGAAAGACCGACAAGCTGACTTCCATAGAGTGCTGACCACTCTCGCCATAAACGTCACAGAGATCCTGAGGCGCTTCAAAAGCTGACTGACCTTAGAGAGCTCTTTTCTCTTTTTTTGCAGACAATTACGTTACCTATACCACAAATATTATGAACATGGAAGCAAGTGTGGCCGAATGTTGGCTAGAGCTATCAGGAAAAGACAGACTTTGACATGCGTACATAAGCTCCGGACACCTACAGGGAATGCTGCTCTACATACCTCTTAGATTGCCTCGCTGTTCCTGGACTACTTCGCCAAACTAAATGACCAGGATGCATCCCTCTCTCCAACAGTGAGAGACTCTAAACAGACAGGTATTCATGACCACTTAGCCTCGGCAGGGTTACTATCTTTGACAGCAGAGCAACAGGCAGACATAGAGTCCCCTGTCACCTGTACAGAGGTGGAAGCCACAATACAATCCTTACATTGTGGTAAGAGTCCCGATCAAGACGGTTATACAAAGGCTTACTATGCTAAACTCCAACCACTGCTGCTGACACCGATGTGCAGATACTTTAATGCGATTGCAAAGAACAGCCCAATACCACACTGCAGCCTTGATGGCCCATATTTCGGTCCTTCCAAAAGATGACAAGGACCACACTTTGCCTCAAAATTATCGCCCTATCTCTACTGAATGTAGACCTCGAAAACTTTGCAAAAATTCTTGCAAATCGCTTGAAGTATCTTATATCGTTGGTGGTACATCCAGATCAGACGGGCTTTATAGCAGGTCGAGAGACCAGGGATAACTCCCTCCACGCTATTCAGTTAGTTCAATGGGCATAGGTCTGTCAGCCATCCTTGTCTTACTTAATTTTGTCTACTGACGCTGAAAAGGCATTCGACCGCCTAGATTAGTTGTACCTTTTCACAGTCTTGGAGTCTATGGGATTGAGGCCGAACATGATGAGTTTGATCTCTGCCTCATACACTTCCCCTAGTGCTCAGGTCAAGGTTAATGGTAGACTATTCCAGAGGTTCCCTATTAGGAATGGCATGGGACATATATATGTATATATATATATATATATATATATATATATATGGGAAAGCCCATAATATAGATACAATGTCAGAGATAGTGGACACAGAAGCTCCGACGCGTTTCAACCTGAAGTCTTCTTCTGGGGGTAGATGTCTACTTTACACAGTTATGTACAACAGTTATATCAAGAGAGATAATGACTATGCAAACATTTAAATAGAAAACAATAAAACAGCAATAATAAAGCAAAATACAACAACCCATCAAACACTGCTTACAGTGAATAGATCAACATATAAAAAGAAATCTGTATATATGGTCAGGAAACCAACTGTGTGTCAGAGACTCCAAGAGGACCTCAAAGAGATGACAGCCAAAGTTCCCAAAACTGCACAAGGGATCAAGAAGCAAAGAGGCAACAAGATCTCAGATTCTGGAAGCGTAAACGTAACAATTACAAAAAAAATAAAAAGATATTTTGCACCAAAAGTATCCCAAATAGAAGCAAAACCTCTATAGGGGAGAAAAAAATAAAAAAAATAAAGGAAGTAAATACATTTTATATATACCTGTAGTTAGACCACACAGGGGAAGTGAGTCTTCCCCTAGTAGGGAAAGAATGTGACTGAAGGCTTCAGAACCAGTATATAAGGATACACTGAAGATACACAAATGAGAGAAAAAAGCTAATCCGATCATGGGAGTGTCAAAACCTCATACCTGTAGTGTGGTAGCCTGATTGCCTTATCATGGAGACAGGTTTGTCTCCAAGTATCCCCCTCTGAATTCTACACCTCCCAGCGTCTGTAACAACCTGCATCAGGTCCAGGTTAAGGATCAGTGCGGGCGGAAACGAGGCTTGGTTATGTGACTGCCCACAGGAAGTACAAAAACCACCATGATGGAAAAAGGCAGGAGGTGGAGAGCAGTGCCGACACGGATAACCTGTGAGACACCAGGGACCAGTGTTCCACAGGTGCATCAAGAGGGGCCAAAGGCTCCACATGATGCTAAGGTGCCCCTGCAAAAAAGAGGGGCTACACGTGCCGGGTGCAATCAAGGGGACAGGGCATCATCCCAGAGAGCCCATCAGGTCCAAGACACACAGCAGTTACAGAGGAAAACTGATAAACATATTGATTTAAATATATATATACATGCATAAAATAGATGTATAGTAATAAAAATCAATAAATCCAAAAATAAAAGGGGGAGGATTCACTTGAGATGTTCAGAATGGCCAGGGGGACAAGTAGCCCTAAGAGAGTATATCCAACGGGATTCTTTCTGTAGAAGAAGTTTATTCCAATCAACCCCCCCCCCCCCAAGGTCAGGGGTGATGGTTTCCAAAGCCAAAAAGAGCAGATGAGGCAGAAAATGGTTAGGTTCGTATTTGCGATTATTAGGTAAAGTATACGATTCAGCATTTCTCACATATTGGCAGCATTGGCAAGAATTGCACGAGTAGGTGCCACGAGTGGGTATCAAAGTCACAGGGGATGCAAAAAAATTACTAGATACCAACTTGCCTTTGATGGAAGGAACTCGTCTATAAAAGTTATAAAAGAAATGGGAGAGATCATTTTAGCAATCTTGGCGTCAGATTGGAGCAAATGCCAGTATTTGGAAATTTGTTTCCTAACTGAGACATGTTGAGTATTATAGGATGTGATAATTCTGAGAGGTTGTTGAGTGAAGGATATACAATTTCTAGACCTGTTTATTAGGAGTTTGGTACGAGGTTGTGAAAAGGCCTGGTTATAAGCCTTACGTAGACATGTTTTGGAATAACCTCTGGCTAGTAAGTGGTCATTCAGTTGTGCAGCTGCCCCTTTAAACTTGATATCATCACTACAATTCCGGCGGAGCTGTAATTATTCAGACTAGGGTATAGACTGAAGAAGGGGCTTAGGGTAAAAAATATCAGCTCGGAGGATGGTATTGCCTGCAGAGGGTTTGGGGTATAGATCACTCACCAACATACCCTCTGTAGTGGTCTCTATCAATACATCCAAAAATGTGACCCTATAGGGGTCAAACATCATGGTAAACGTAAGATTGTAGCAATTGGAGTTCATAGAGTCCAGACAGCGATGAAGTAAGTCAACTGAGCCGTCCCACAACAAAAAAAATATAATTTATGTAACAAAGCCATAAAAGAATGTGCTTGGAAAACATAGAATAATCATCAAACAGTAGAAAGTGACGTTCCCATTCCCCCAGGTACAGATTGTCATAGGACAGGGCACAACATGTCCCCATCCCCGGTACCTGGAGGAACTGGGAACCATCAAACTAAAAAACATTATGGTTAAGGATGTGACTAAGACATCTCCCCCTGGCCTTAATGAAATTCTTAGGTATAGACTGTTCTTGTTTTTTTATAGACTGTTTTTTTTTTTTTGGATTTATTGATTACTACTATACATCTATTTTATGCATGTATATATATTTAAATCAATATGTTTATCAGTTTTCCTCTGTAACAGCTGTGTGTCTGGGACCTGATGGGCTCTCTGGGATGATGCCGTGTCCCCTTGATTGCACCCGGCACGTGTAGCCCCTCTTTTTTGCAGGGGCACCTTAGCATCATGTGGAGCCTTTGGTCCCTCTTGATGCACCTGTGGAACACTGGTCCCTGGTGTCTCACAGGTTATCCATGTTGGCGCCGTTTTCCACCTCCTGCCTTTTTCCATCATAGTGGTTTGTGTACTTCCTGTGGGCAGTCACATAACCAAGCCTCATTCCGCCTGTACTGATCCTTAACGCGGACATGATGCCAGACTTGTATAAAGTACTCAAAATTTCTACTTGAGTAAAAGTACAAGTGCTCGATCAAAAAATTACTTGAGTAGAAGTGGAAGTGCTCGCAGAAAAAGTTACTTAAGTAGAAGTACTAAAGTATTCAACATTTTTTTTACTTAAGTATTGCAAGTAGTTTTTTCAAAAAATTTGCTACTTAAGTACTAAAAGTAAAAAGTACCAGTAGTTTTGAAAAAAAAATTCTACTCAAGTACTGAAAGTAGAAGTACAAGTACTGTGTTATGTAGTTATTAAAGAAAGAAGTCAAAAGTATGAACATCATATTGTTTTTATTATTTCAAATGATTTATTCAAATGATTAACCTGTGTTTGTTAGTAGTTTCTTGATGCACTTTAAGCGCTGTAGCACCATTTATTTGTTTGTTTCATATTTTCTTTTTATTGGAAAGATTTGGTATAGCAGCTTTTATTATACACAGCCTTTATTTTCTTATGCGCTGATTTACAAATTACATTATACACATTTTTTTGAGCTTTATGCAACCTGGCATCTACTGTTCTGGCAGTGGTAATTTTTTTAAAAGTAACGAGTAACTATGCAGCACAAAAAAAAATACTTGAGTAGAAGTATCGAAATCATCGAAAAAATGTAGTGAAGTAAAAGTAGAAGTAGGAGAAAAAAATTCTACTCTAGGAAAGTACAGATACCGCATTTCGGTACTTAAGTACAGTACTTAAGTAGTTCTACTTCGTTACTATACATCTCTGCATGATGCAGGTTGTTACAGACGCTGGGAGGTGGTGAATTCAGAGGGGGATACTTGGAGACAAACCTGTCTCCATGATTAGGCAACCAGGCTACCACACTACAGGTATGTGGTTCTGACACTCCCATGATCAGATTGGTTTTCCCTTATTTGACACTTCAGTGTATCCTTATATACTGGTTCTGAAGCCTTCAGTCACATTCTTTCCCTACTAGGGGAAGACTCACTTCCGCTGTGTGGTTTAACTACAGGTATATATAAAATGTATTTACTTCCTTCATTTTTTTTTTCCTTATAGAGGTTTAGGCTTCTATTTGGGATACTTTTGGTGCAAATTATCGTTTTTTTTTTTTTTTGTAATTGTTACGTTTACGCTTCCAGAACAGACATGGTAATGTACAGTACTAGAATAGGACTAGGTAAATAAAGTAAATGTTAAATAAATTAGTACATAATTTACACCATTTATGTTTATATTCTCTTGGTCTGGGTTGGATGCCTTCCTTTTTTAGTTGGATAAATATGAAATGTTGCATTAATTTATATTATGAATTTAATAATAATTTATTTATGATTTATATTTCCCAATGTTTGTATACAAGGTAGGTGCTAGGCAAAGTATAGTGGGCCTTGGCTGCTTAACAGCAGGGCCATGATTTTCAGCTGGGCTGTCATGTCTCCCAGGTGTTGCTATTGAGACTGGGGAGTCTCCCCACTGGCTCCATGAGAAGGGTTCTCATTGGGCAGTGGAGGAAACCCAATCAGTGGCACATTCAGGCCTGTACAGTATCTACCCCAGAAAGGCAGATTCTGCCGCACAGGATTCTGGGAGTGGGTATAAGTTTGAGGGGAATGCATGACGCAGCATCTTTGGTGGGAAGCAGAGTCCCAGGAGAGAGAGTATGGCTGTCTCTCCTCCTGTCAGAAGGATCGGTTGTCTCGGGTGGCTTGCCTGGGAATACAGAGAGAGCTGAGCTGCAGAGAGGATCCAGTGTGCCGAGGACCAACGGAGTTGAGGGGCCCAGTTTCAGGAAAGCATTCCAAGTTCGTGAGTACTGTAACTGCTCATGGGGGTCTGCCTAGCTGACAGGGGACCGCTCCGGTGAAGGTCCAAGGGACCCAGGAGCTAGCTAGCGGTAAAGGGGGTGCCTAGTGAGAGGACCCTGAATTGTCAGAGGGGGTGCCTAGTGAGAGGACCCTGAAGTGTCAGAGGGAGTGCCTAGTGAGAGGACCCTGAAGTGTCAGAGGGAGTGCCTAGTGAGAGAACACTGAAGTGTCAGAGGGGGTGCCTAGTGAAAGGACCCTGAAGTGCAGAGGGGTACCTGGTAGAGGACCCTGAAAATGTAAAGGGGGCACCAGTGTTTGGGCCCTGAAGAGTTAATGTGTACAGCATGCAGTGTACAGTGTTCAGAGTTGCAGCAGCACAAGCAGTTACAAGGAGCTATCTCAGTCAGTGAAGGGCTGCAGGGAGCTGCTTACAAGACTTTTGAGCTAAGAGAGTGTCAAGAGTCAAGTTCACTACAGTACAGAATCTTTTGAGTTAACCAGAGGGTATCAAGTCAAGTTCTAGCACAGTTCAGTAATAAAGCAATCTTCAAGCGTCAGAAAGCGTTGGTCGGCATCCAGCTGGTGTCAAGACATCGCTAACAGGCATTTTTCAACAAAGTGTCCCAGTTGTACCTAGTTGAGCCGGAGGAGTATCCCACTCATTCCCTTCTCCTATCCCCAATATAAAATAAACAAAACAAACCAAAGATGCCGGAATGGTCATTGTCTCAACTTTCACACTTGGGTATTCAGCTTAAATGGGCTGAAGGTGTCACCGGTAACAATGGCAGACCCATCTTAGGCCCAATGCCTGGAAAACCTGCTATATATATATATATATATATATATATATATATATATACACACATAAACTATATTTACTACGGTATGTATATCTACAGTATATTATACATACTAATTTGAGAGTTTATATGGTTTAGAATTAAGGAGCAGCTTTGCAAGGCAGCATGGCTTTACATGCATTTATTTATGGATGCCACAAAAAAACTTCCGCTTTGAAGGAAAATTGTAGGGTTTAATCAAGTATATATGGGGTACATACAGTATGTTGCCATTTTCTCTTTTTTTTTTTATAACTTTAATTCTTTTTCACACTTCTGGGTGTATTTTATTGGGTTGTGGGACTATTATTCTGAGATTGGGGTCTGGGGCATCGCAAACTAATATTTACATTCTTAAAATAAATGCAGTATCAGTAACACTCCAGGCTTATGTCATAGAACATTGCTATGCTTTTGTAATAAATATGGATGCCGTGTCACCGATACATAAAAAAACAATAATATACATGCATACATCAGTGACAATAGGATTTCATCTCGGCCGGCTCCTCTAGTGAAAAATAAAGTCTTCTCCCTAGTACAACCTGCATGTACAGACTGTTGTGTCATATTTATGGCTCTGTTTTATATATTTTGTTTGCAGAGGCTTAGCTTTGGAACAGATGCTGGGTTTTAAAATGAAGATTATAATGAGATTGTAAGCTATGTTCAGACAAGGATTCCAAGTCTAGATATGAGACAAGTAAAAAGACGGCAGCAATTCTGCTGCATGCAAAAATTCCACATTAAGATCTACAATACACTTGTAAGAAGAGGACTCTGGCAATAGATCAATATAAACTATGTGCAGGATATTACAAGAAGATCCTATCTTCAGAGTCATATACTGTATATCCTGTATCCATCTAGTGTTAACCCTTCGTTCCTGACTACTCTACACATAGTTTGTGATACAGAAGAAAAAATGTAAGAAGGCATCTTGGGATTTGTAGGGTGCAGTATTGCCACATTACAATCTTTTAACACTCCATGTGCATAACTCTCTTGCGTGCTGTGATTCTGTATTATTAGCAAGCGCTAGCATCAAAATCTGACTTCTAACTGAAAAGGGTGATTGTGTATATAAAGTCAGAAGAATAAAAAGGAGAGCTGGTACTCTATGATTTATTTTTTCAACCTAAATTAAAAATGACAGATGAAGCCTTTAAGGCAGGGGTGGGGAACCTTTTTTCAGCCAAGGGCCATTTGGGTATTTATAAAATCATTCGGGGCGGTACAAAATTATCAACTTTAAAATGTGCCTGTTATATTTGGTCAAAAATGTAATTAACTCACCCCTAATGTGATGGCTGCAACTGCTTCTCTTTGGTGAGGTGTGTGATGTTAGCTAGTATTGATGATGTTGCTACTCGCAACTGGTTTTCCAGGTTTGCTTTGGTCAGTCTGGAGCGCAGTCGACTTTGTGGTGGTAAGATTTCAAAAGAACTGCTGGCGGGTAATGCTGGTGGGTATAGCTGGCTGGTACTGCTGTGGGTACTGCTGGCTCAGGCTGGTACTGCTGGCTTGTACTGTGCTGTGGGTACTGCTGGCTGAGGCTGGTACTACTGGCTTGTACTGCTGTGCTGTGGGTACTGCTGGCTGGTACTGCTGGCTCAGGCTAGTACTGCCTTGGGTACTGCTGGCACAGGCTGGTACTGCTGGATGGTACTGTGCTGTGGGTACTGCTGGCTGGTACTGCTGACTGGTACTGCTGGCTCAGGCTGGTACTGCTGTGGGTACTGCTGTCTGGTATTGCTGTGAGTACTACTGCTGGCTGGTACTGTGCTGTAGGTACTGCTGGCTGGTACTGTTTTGGGTCCTGCTGACTCTGGCTGGTACTGCTGTGGGTACTGCTGGCTCTGGCTGGTACTGCTGGCTCTGGCTGGTATTGCTGTGAGTACTGCTGGCTCTGGCTGGTACTGCTGTTTGTGCTGCTGGCGGGAAATGCTGGCTAGCAGCGGCGCCGCGCTGGAGGAAGAGGCAATGTTTCCTGTATTGGTCACAGGCGGAGTGCATTTGTTATCACTCCACCTGTGACTCACTCAGACTGTCAGAACGGAGCCGGACCTATACAGGAAGCATTGACAGATTAGCTGAGAGACTCAGACTCAGCTGCATGGGGGGCCGGACCAAATGACTTTGAGGGCCGCATATGGCCCCCGGGACGTAGGTTCCCCATCCCTGCTTTAAGGGTATTGCGGGCTGCAAAAACACTAAAGGTTTCTGCAGATATTATGGCTAAGGTTCTTTAAACCAGTTCTCATTTGCTCATCTCGCAACTTACCAGATGTGTACATGTAACCAGATGCTTGGGTAAGAATGGAGAGTGAGAAAAACACTGGCTGCAGCTGTTCTCTGAAGGTGCTGCCCCACATTGCTTAACTGGTTGACAGCTTTATCAGAAAAAGGAGGGAGCTGCTGAGGAAAAAGAGTTCAATAGACAGAGTCAGGCAGCACTGCACTGTGGTAACTGTAGTTCAGAGGAAAGATACTCTAATGTAATCAAGAGCTTTTGAAATGCATTTACCAGAGGGAGATTGTCAGGAGGAGGGGAAAGAGATGCATTTTCTCAGGCTGTAGTGGACACAGCTTTCACTTGTCCTGAGGGAGCCTGGAGAGTGCACATGGATTCCCAGTGTGCACCATCCCTATTGAGCAGGATCCAGAGTATTGAAAAGCCAGAGTCATCTGGGTACAGAGCAGGGAGATGGCGACCAGATGGCGAGCTGAAATATTGCTGGGACTGGTGAGCTGCTGCTGTGGGGATTTAATATCTGCTTCTAGAAAAATTGGGCTCTTTAGGAACTGACTATACAGCCATCTGATAAACTTACTGCTGCCTGCATGCTTGACTAGAACTATGCTCACATGCACCAATGGTACAACTGGGCCCCAACACTAGCCAGCTGAAGAGTTACAGTTATTGCTTATGCTAAGAGGTACCTCTCAGGAGACATTGCACCATATCCTAGTCATTCTTCTAGAGTGCACTCTAGACCTGTTATAGTATTATAATACACATTGCAGTTAATGCTTGTACAGTATGCACTGTTTATTGTTGACTTTGCTGATTTATTAGTTTGTCCCAGTCTAGTGGTACAGAACTCTATTCTGAGTTACCTTAGCTTAGTGATTATTCTGTCTAGTGGACTGTATCTGAACCTACCTTCTATGTATGCATTTATGCATTCATTTATGCTCAAACTACCATTTATCCAAACCCATTTACCACTAAGGGCCTTGTGTCTATTTCCTGGTGCTAATTCACAGATGAGTTTAAGGTATTTACAGTGAGGGAATGCTGATAATTTTATTGGTAGGTTTATTTTAACAGTGGGAGACAGAATAACAACAGAAAAATGCATTTCAAAAAAGTTATAAATAGATTTGCATTTTAACCACTTAAGCCCCGGAGGATTTGGCTGCTAAAGGACCAGGGGTTTTTTTGCGATTTTTTACTGCGTGACTTTAACGGACAATTGCGCGGTCGTGCGACGCTGTACCTAAACGAATTTGACGTCCTTTTTTTCCCACAAACAGAGCTTTCTTTTGGTGGTATTTGATCACCTGTGCGATTTTTTGATCACGCGCTATAAACAAAAAAAGAGCGTAAATTTTGCAAAAATAACAATATTTTTCACATTTTTTTATATGAAATTCCCCCAAAAAAAAAGTAAAAATCAAAATTTTTTAACATTTTTCGGCCAATTTGTTTTATGCTACCTATGTTTGGTAAAAAAAATCGCAAAAAGCGAATTTTGATTGGTTTGCGCAAAAGTTATCGCGTTTACTAACAAAGAGAAAGATTTTTGTCATTTTTGGTGTTTTTTTTTTAACGCGTAATGGCGGCGATCTGCGATTTTTTTTTCGGTACTGCGACATTGCGGCGGACAGATCGGACCCTTGACTGACATTTTTGACACTTTTGGGGTTACCAGTGACATTACTGCAGTAATCAGTGCTATACATATGCACTGTTACTGTAAAAATGACACTGGCAGGGAAGGGGTTAACTTTATTGGACAGGGAGGGGTTAAGTGTGTCCTAGGGGCGTGATTCTAACTGTGTAGGGACATTCCTATTGGTGTAAAAGCAAAGATCAACCGTTCTACATAGTAGAACGGACAGATCTTCACTTTTACACAGGGAGAACTGACAGGCAGCTTGTTTACACAAGCTGCTCTGTCTTTCTCCCTTCACAGGAGCGATCGCAGTGTGACTGGCGGACATCGAGTCCGCCGGTCACACGCACTGACTTGCCTGTGAACGAGCCGCGGCGGGCGCGCGCCTCGGCGGGCGCGCGCCCGCCCGCGATAGGCTCGCAAGTCAGTGACAGGCGAGTGACGTACCGATACGTCACTCTGCCTGGCCGGGGCTGACCGCCGCAGTATATAGTCGTGCGGCGGTCGGCAACCGGTTAATGGGTGAAATAAGTATTTGATGCCCATCAATCAGCAAGATTTCTGGCTTCCAATTGTGTTCTATACAAGTAACGAGCTGAGATTAGGAGCACTCTCTTAAAGAGAGTGCTCCTTATCTCAGTGTGTTACCTGTATAAAAGATACCTGTCCACAGAAGCAATCAATCAGATTCCAATCTCTCTATCATGGCCAAGACCAAAGAGGTGTCCAAGAATGTAAGGGGCAAGATTGTAGATCTACGCACGGTGGAAATGAGGTTCAAGACCATTGCCAAGCAGCTTGGTGAGAGGGAGACAACAGTTGGTGGGATTATTCACAAAAACAACTGTCATTCTCCTTCGGTCTAGGGCTCCAAGCAGGATTTCACCTTGTAGAGTTTCAATGATCATGAAAACAGTGAGGAATCAGCCCAGAACTACATTGGAGAATCTTGTTAATGATCTTAAGGCAGCTGGGACCATAGTCACCAAGAAAACAATTGGTAACACACTACACAGCGAAGGACTGAAATCCTGCAGCACCCCCAAGGTCCCCCTGCTCAAGAAAGTCAATGTACAGACCCCTTTTTTCTGCTAAAGGGACAGGACAACTTCACTGCATCAAAGAAATGATGGACCGCGCCATGTACCGTCAAATCTTGGGTGATAACCGCCTTCCCTCAGCCAGGGCATTGAAAATGGGTCATGGATGGGTATTCCAGCATGGGAATGACCCAAAACACATGGCCAAGGCAACAAAGGAGTAGCTCAAGAAGAAGCACATTAAGATTCTGCAGTGGCCTAGCCAGTCTCCAGACCTTAATCCCATAGAAAATATGTGAAGGGAGCTGAATACTTTTTCCCTCACTGTATATTCATGTTCTGTGCATGCAGTAACTTTCATTCAACCAGATGTGTCAGAGGGGCTGAGGTTGTTCTTGGAGTTGAGGCAACATAACAGAGAACCCAAATTACCACTTGCGTGAGTAGTGCTACAGATAGGAGGGGTTAATGATAGGTATAACTATGCTTTGTATGTCACAGGGTCAGGAAGTAAGGGAACCTTTCTAAAAGGGTCACAGACTGAAATAAAATCCTGACAGAAAATGCTCAACTGGATCATTTTTCAGGGGATAGTTGACAGGTGACTGGGAGGTGATATATCACCTCCTCATGACCTATTTTACTCATGAAAAGCTCACACTACTGGTTGGTTCACACCTGAATCACACAGGAGTGTGGTCTGTGTTTCTGTGCAATTCAATGCAGTGTGAATTTCAACCTATACAGTTAAATGGGCTGAAATCGCACTGGATCACGCTAAAAGTAGTACATGTACTACTTTGAAATACACGCTGCAACTGAATTGCATGGCACTGTAGGCAAATGCACTGCATTTGTGATCTGTGTTTGGGGCGTCCTCAATAATACACTGATACCCACAGAAGATCGCACACCCCGTGCATTTTGAAGGCGGTGCAGGAAACAGGCACAGAATGTGGGTTTTCCGCACCCCTTTCAGGTGTGAAGAGGCTCTTGATCATTTTGAGCCACTAAAGCTAGAACACGTATGCAAATAAGGACATTTCACTTTTCTCCTACTTTCCTGATCCCCACACCTGTTCCAGGTCAATGATTTGGAAAATATTGAAGTTAATGGATGAGTATAATAGCTGGAATGCTAGCATTTTCAAATGGAAGTCAATAAAGGCAATTTCAATATTTCTCTTATATCAGATTTATTCTAACCTCAACTTAAGTTGTGAAGCTTACCCATAACATGGCCCTTACCCATAGGTTTAAGATGATTTAAAAGGACTCAGCACAGGATAACTTGTAAAGAATTCTGGTGGCCCATTTGTTGATACACCATCTCTTCACTGCTGGCCACCCATTACAACTATTTGACCATACATTTTCCCCACTGCATGCAACAGTTAAGTAAGCACAGAGCCTCTTTATTACCGGTATGTAATACTTCACAAGTAACCCTGTGTGACCTTGAACACTTTAAAGCTGTACTTTAGGCAGATACAAAAGATGCAAGTTAGCTCTGTATTTATTGATGACTCATTACATTTTTTTTTTTAATGCCACTAGTTTAACTATCTGAATTTTACTCTAAAGGCAAGACTGAGACTGGAAAAGGGAGGGTCTGGAGGAGTAAATCGGGTGTGCTGCATACAATGGACTAACAAGGAACAAGCTGAGTTTAGAGATGGCTTCATCGGCCTTCTGCTTCAATTTCACTGTCCAGAGGTAGAGTAAAGCCTCGTACACACGAGTCGAAATTCGGCCGGGAATTTTCATCCGACGTCCGATCTGCCGATTTTCAGCTTGTTAGTATGATGCTTCCGACAACCGACTCTGACTTTTTGGCCGAAAAATTCTGGTGTGCAGGCTATAAAATTTTTGTCCTCCATCAAAACACGTCCGATTTTCGTGCAGTCAGTACAGATTTTGACAGGTAAAAATCTTATGAGCAAGTCTGGGCATGCTCAGAGAAGAAAGAACACAAAGAAAGCAAACCAACACATGACATCACTTCTGAAGTAGAATTCTGTCGTGCGGGAATATTCGTGTGCAGTCTAGGCACATTCCAACCAACAAAACACAACTCTGGACAAAAGACGGACGACCGGTCGGCGGAAATTCGTTGCGTGTGTACTAGGCTTAAGGACACAACTGTGTCCTTTCTAAAGTGTTGCCATCTACCCGGCTGCTCTTTGTGATGGGGCTGTGTAAATCTTAGGACTGGATGTACAAGGGAAGAAATCCTTTAGCAGGAAAAACGGCTACATCATACAAATCTCATTTGTGTACTTAGTTGTCTGCTTAGAGTTCAGCTTTGAACCATGGCAATTAAAGATAAGCACAAAAGTATACTTAATATACACCAGTTTGCCCTATCCCCTGTCAGTGTCAGCTTTGCTAGACTAGACAGCTTGGTCTGTATGTAAATGTGGAGGAAAATCTTACCACAGGCATGCGAAGAAAAAAAAAAAAAAAGAAAGAAATACATACACTAATGCTATCCTTGCATGTATTAGTCACATACAATTATCAGAATACAATACTTTTTGTGACAATGGTCCACCAATTTGAATGTAACCTTTATGTATACTGTCAATGCAATGTATTTTTACTAGCATGGCAATAAATACAATCTTGGCAAAAATACTGTCTCATTAAGTATGTAACATGATGAATGCTTTGAAGCATATGTGCCAAATTGTTGATGCTGAAAACTCAAAATCAAATGATGCACTAGAAGACAACAGTCAGTTCCTCAAAGACAAGTATCTCAGGTTCAGATAGTTAAACTTTCAGCAGCAATTAACTTGCCTTAGGCAATATTCATTATTGTGTGCATTTTTCCAACGGTAGAGAAAAGCTATTTTAATATAATAGGACTTAAGTTTCCATGACCTCTTCATAGCCTTGTATTGATTGCGCTCTCTCTCAAGGATGTGGGAGGATAAAAGATGACGTTTCACTTCCATTGTCATAGGGTGTGGGTTTATAAGATCTTATACAGTGTATGGGGCTGGTATGAAGCATTTACAGCACTGTGGCAAGAAGAATATGTGTTAGATTCATGATATATTACTATAGAGTAACTGTATTAGACCACGTTATTACTTATTAAACGTGACAGTAGTAATGCTTGGATAGCTCTGAATGCTGTTACCTACTTTATTTAGGGTGTTATCTACAGTATTTATTCCTCGTTGTGCCAACTCTTCCCTATTTCCATCATTCTGGGTATGCCAATGTGCCACATTTAACTCTGAAACACGAAGTGCACCAGGTTTTAAAATGCTCAGGTTTCTTTGGGTGCTCTGGAGCAGGGGGTCTCTAAACTGCGGCCCTGGGGCCACCTGTGGCCCTTTGCTTGCCTTTATCCAGCCCTTGGGGCACTATTCCATCCACTAACACCAACAATTGTGCATCATTCTTGTTACTGAACCCAACAATGGGGCACTATTCCTACAACTGACACCAAAAGACGACAATTACTTCTATTGACACCAATCCAATAATGGGCACAATTCTTTCCATTGACACAAATGATGGGGAACTAGTCTTTCCACTAACACCAAAGATATGTAATTGTTTACTCCCACTGGACACGCAGACATTTTCTACTCCCAATGGCCCTAGTCTGGCCCACCTAAAGTCTGAAGGACAGTAAACTGGCCCTTTTGTTAGAAAGTTTGGTGAGTCCTGCTCTAGAGCAAAATTAAAGTTACTTGCAGTACAACTTCTCAAATGTGCCTTCTACTGCATTCAAGTGGTGGATTACTATCATTAAGAGTACAATCTTTACAGGTTGCTGTAAAATTAAATTCTGACTTGAACTTTACTTTACTTTAGGTCCATTTGTCCCCCTTGCTGCTGCAATAAAAAAAAAGTTGCCTTTTTAGATTTTCTAATTTTTTTGTATTAGATTGTTGTTGAGATGTGGGTTAGGTGCAGGATTTTGTGGCGGCCAGTAACAGTGTATTGTTGTACAGTTCGGTAAGAGCAATAGGCCCAGTGGGGGCACCCCCTCCCCCCTGACTGGAGCCACTTACAACTGAGACAGTGGTGGACCCACAAGATACAGAAAGGAAGATGGCAACAGCGTCTGCCACAGAGAAACCAAATGCGACCTAGCTGCTCCAAACTCGGATGGGAAGGCTTCCAGGAAGGCAGACATAGTCCCTGCACTGTCCCTACTCCTCTGTATCCTTTTCCTATCTCTTGTACTGTCCCTGACAGATGAGGTTTCTTTCCCTATGCTAGCCACTCGCAAAAAGCACACCAAGCCTGGGGGGCGGAGCCTTAAATAGACTTTGTCTGACCCTGGATGACCACCTGAGTCACATGGGGCATCAGCATCCAATCGAGTAGCTGCATCCCTATGACTAAGCGAATCATCGTAGAACCAAGTTCCTCTCAACTTCCTCCCTCACCTGCTTTGCTGCTGTGGTCGAGCGCCACCTGCAGTGGAGAACACAGACTGCACTTGCCTTCAGGGAGGAATTTGATGTGAAAAAACAATGCATTGCTGACAGTAATACAGTATAAAAGGATTGGATCAAAGGATTTTAAACAATAACACATGTTGGTCCAATATCTTTTGATATGCTGAAAAATGTATTGCAAGTGAAAGACAGTTGCCCCCTTTTCTATAGGAAATTGGAGATATCCCTTCATTTTGCAGATGCTAAACAGGTGATTTGGAGTTATTAATGTGGTAAAAGCCAGATTACCAGCATTGTGATAACTGAGCAACATTTAGAAAGATTGTGGTTTAAGGCAGATCTGGGGAGACACCATTGGCAAGGATATTATCTGCTGCTTGTGCTGGATGGATCCAAATAGACCTAAAGCTAAAATGATCCCTACGTTGAGATACCTCTTAAATTCTTCCATCCACTGTTAAGAAATGCAGTACATAATCAACCCAGATTAAAGCCATAGGCTCAATTCACGAAGCCTTAAAGTGTTATTAAAGCCATTTTTTTCACATTTAAATAACAAACTTGTTATACTCACCTGCTCTGTGAGCACAGAGTGGCCCCAAACTTCTTCTTTTGGAGCCCCCCCACTGGCACACAAGACATCTCCTCCTCTGTGACTGCTAGGGGGGGAGATGTGTGGGCTTGCCCCTGAGCTGGGCTGTGTGTGTGGCCTGCCCCTCCATTCCCTCCTGACAGGATTTGATTGACAGCAGTAGGAGCCAATGTCTCTTGCTGCTGCCTCTGTGCCTGTGAGAGGAAAGAGAGCAGTGATGCTGCTCTTGGGCACAGCACTGGATCGAAAGAGGAGCCAGGAAAGTATTGGTGGGGGGGGGCTGATACTAAAAGGTAAAGAACCTTAAACCTTTATAACCACTTAAATACAAGGATAAGGAACATTATTTTAAGCAATATGACTATAATTTTCAAACCTCATTGAACTGAGTTGAAAATGACAGTCACTTTTAAGAACCCTTAACCTGGTGTGTTAGCTTTGTGAATTTAGCCTTGCGTCAACTATCTGCTGAGGAGCCTCAAGCACAAATGACTGACTGAATTTATAAACACAGATCTGCCAGCTCATTAGAGAAATTTAGGCAAAATTCACTAAGCTATAACACAATATAGGAAAGGGGACCATTCATTTTATTGAAAATTTAGGTCACGTGGCTGAAACTAGCGATAAAGAAAGACATTGAGGAAAGTTGGCTCAATCCTGTAAGTGTGAATTGTAGATTAGGTAGAAGATTCACCAAAGCATGTGGGAAGCATGCCTTGCTTCATTCACTGCATCATTTGTAGCTCTGCTCAGTTACAGAAACATTCCGCCATTTTGCTTGGCACAAGCATCTATTTTAACGTAATATCCCATAAAAAAGCAATATGCTAATAGGTGAATGCTTAGAATTGTATTCTCATCGAGAAGTCTCTAAATAATTAAGTGTTTGCTAAACATATCTTGATTTGTGATAGCGTGCCGTTGCATGAATAAGTGCTTTCTTATTTCTGCAACACTTTGATAGGCTGCTAAATGCCAGCACAGCTAACCCTGTTAATGTATATTCAATGTCACTCTGTACTTTTATGTAAAAGAGCTGAATCCACTCCACATATCCATCCTTAATGGGTGATGTTTCAGGCAAATGGTTTCTAAATTGCTGTAATGCATTGCTAAGACTTAATATTCATGCCTTATCATCTTTGCCAAATCAAAATAATGTTTTCCTTTAAAAGATTTTGTACATTTGAAAGTAGTTTTTTTCAGCTTTAAAATGTTCCCAAAACCTGGATAAAACTAGAGATTTTAATTCATGTGTCCCAGCCTGTGATTTGGGGCCTGTCACAGATAAACCCAGGCTTCTATGGAATGTCGGGGGAATACTTAAAGGTGTGCTTGATTTAGTATAAAAATCATTACCAGTAAATATAAGTTAAGTGCACTTTTCATTCTGTCTTTTTATTGTTAGCTGCAGAAGTACAAGTAACAATGGTTAAATGGAGGCTTCAGCAAGTGTATATATTTGCCACAATAATATATATATATATATATATATATATATATATATATATATATATATATATATATATAGATATATATATATATATAGATATAGTTTGGTTAACCGGGGGGTTAAATTGAATGCAAATGAGTTGATATTTTGAGTGCATTTTCTTGATTTTATCATTTTATATTGATGTATTGTCTTGTCCTCACTTTCTATGTGTAATAAAATGTACAATTTTTGAGAATTCAGATTTTTCTCCATCATTTAGCACCGTTAAAGTCCCACTTGCCCCCTTCTATTGTAGTTACTCAATTTATGGGATGTGGTGCCTCTCACTTCATCTCTAGCAATATCTCTTCAAAATTGAATGCAAAGTTTAGGTTGCAGCTTGAAAATGTTTTATCACTTAGCAAGCAGGCTTCTGTTATTTCTACAGGGCCACACACTGGGGTTGATTTAATAAAACTGGACAGTGCAAAATCTGGTGCAGCTCTGCATAGTAACCAATCAGCTTCCAGGTTTTTTTTTTTTGCCAAAGCCTAATTTAACAAGCTAAAGTTAGGGCCCTTTCACACTGAGGAGTTTTACAAGCGCTTTTGCGTAAAAAAGTGCCTGAAAGGCTCAGGAAAAATGCTTCCCTTTAGGCACTTCAGCTTTGGAAGGTTTTACCCCCTTCCTGACCAGGCTGTTTTTTGCGATAGGGCACTGCATTACTTTAACTGACAATTGCGCGGTTGTGGGACGCTGTACCCAAATAAAATTGATGTCCGTTTTTCCACAAATAGAGCTTTCTTTTGGTGATATTTGCAGTTTTTATTTTTTGCGATATTAACAAAAACAGACCGACAATTTAAAAAAAAAAAAAAAGAAACAATATTTTTTACTTTCTGCTATAAAAAATATATAATAAAATAATGTAAGAAACACATTTCTTCATAAATTTAGGCCAATTTGTAGTCTGCTATATATTTTTGGTAAAAAAATAATCCCAATAAACATATATTGATCAGTTAACGCAAAAGTTAAATTGTCTACAAACTATGGGATAGATTTAGGGACTTTTTAATTTTTTTTTTCCATTTTTTAATTAGTAATGGCGGCAATCAGCGATTTTTAGCCGGACTGCATTATTGCAACGGTCAAATTTGACACTAAGTGACACTGTTTGACCAGTGACACCAATACAGTGATAAGTGCTAAAAAAAAATGCCCTATTACTGTATAAATGACACTAGCAGGGAAGGTGGTAATATCACTGGCAATCAAAGGGTTAACTGTGTTCCCTATAAGTGCTTTCTAACTGTGGGGGTGTGCTTTGACTAAAGGAATACTGAAATCCGTGTTTCTGCTTATCAGAAACACAAGATCTCCATTTTCCTCTCTGACATAACGGCGGTCTGCCTTGTTTACATAGGCAGACTGCCCTTCTGCCTCTCCCTGAACGATCATCGGGTTTCACGGCATCGCATCTACCGGACCCGCTGATTGGCTCCCGCTGTGATTGGACACAGTGCACACGCCTCAGAGCTGAAGAGGAAAATCATGTGCGCGTGCCCCAGAGCTGAAGAGGAAAATCATGTACAGGTACGTGATTTTGCACTTAAGGGCCGCCCTGTCGCAGTACATGTACATGGGGCGATCCTTAAGCGGTAAAATCAATGAATGTTTTCACACTGGGGCGGTGTGCATCAGTTGCGGTGCAAAAAAAATCCTGCTTGCAGCATCTTTAGAGCATGTTTGGGGAGCTAAAAAGACCACACAAAAAGCACTCCTCTCTATTGAAATAAATGAGAAATTATTTTTTTGAGTTATATGTCCTTTAAAAACCGCACCGCAAACGCTGCAAAAGCACAGCAAAAATGCTCCATTACCACAAGCTGATCATGCAGGGCTGCACCAGATTTTGCACTGAAGTCACGCTGAAGTACAGCAACTGAATGGCATAGTGTGAAGGGGCCTTTATGCTTTTTTAACCATTTCCCGCAAACTGACGTACCTGCATCAAACCTGTACCGTTTTTTAGAGCCAGAAGTCAGTTTTCTGGAGATTACAACCGATACGGCTCAGCAGTGGTTTGGCCACTATCCCAGTGAGCGGGAGGGGACATCCCCCACCGCCTTCCGCCGCTCTACCCTGATCTCCTGTCCCATCGGGAGATCTGAGCAACCAGCCGACACGTCCACAGGTTGGTTAAAGTCCTGAATAAAGCCTTCCAATTTACTCGGCTGCCAACGGCGCTAATTTTAAAAACTGTCAGTATTCAAAAATGCCAATTTTGGTGTTTTGAATACTTTGAAGTGCAGTGGAGGGGTCTGGGGTCTTTTAGACCCCAGATCCTTCCATAAAGAGCATCTGTCACTGCCTATTACTGTCACAATTACACTATTACATTCCTTGTGACAGCAATAAAAGTGATCAGCTTTTTTTTTTTTTTCAAGGAACAGTGTTAAAAAAAAAAAAAATAGGAAAAAAAAAATGTAAAAGCGCTACTGGCTCCGTGAGCTCGTGCATCAAAGAAAATACATACGTAAGTTGCGCCCCCAAATGTAAACGATGTTCAAATCACACATGTGAGGTATTGCCGCGATCGTCAGAGCGAGAGCAATAATTTTAGCAAAAGACTAGAGATTTTAAAGTACCATAGTTTGTCACCATTCCACGAGTGTGCGCAATTTTAAACCATAACATGTTAGGTATCTATTTACTCGGCGTGACATCATTTTTGACAATATACAAAAAATTGGGCTAACTACTTTTTTTTTTTTTAATTCAGTGAAGTGTATTTTTTCCCAAAAATTTGCTGGGTTTATCCTCCAACCCCTACTTTACTACAGGTAACAATAGTGACATAGGGACTAGCGAAAGGAACTACAGGGTGTAGAGGGGGATCAGACTTCAGACACACCCAGAAGTGTGCCAGATGCTGGGGATTCTTCAAGAATCTTATCCCCTTTACACAGCAGAGTTCAGTGGGGCAGGCAGTGGGAGGAGTAGTTATTAACCACTTCTGGACCGCCCACCACATATTTACGTCGCTACTTTGACATTAAATACCGGGGTTATGACAGCAGCTAGCTGCCATTACCTTGGTATTTTTCGACACAGGCGGGTGGATAGGGTGACCACAGGTCTTGGATTGCCTGGGACAGTCCCGCAATTGGCAGGTCTGTCCTGGGTCCCAGGCTACTTCATTCTGGGACAATACAGTGTCTCAGATTAACACCCTGGCCCTGGGCCGATCTGATGCCCCCTAAAATAGCCCTCGCTTTGTTGCTGTCACTCACTTTCAGCCTGTGGTGGACTGCTGGCCGGCGGAGACCCCTTTTCACCACTGGCCACTGGCTTACTGCCCAAACTGGTTGCTAGCCACGGTCCGTCTGCTGTCTAGCAACCAGTGACGTTACGAGGAGGAGAGGGAGGCCTGAGACCCCAGCATTCAGAGCAGAGCTCAGAGTGTGTGTATCAGCCTGGAGCCACTAGCAAGCCTCTCAGTGCAGGCTGCAGAGAGGATGGTCAGCAGATGTGTATGCTGGCAGAAGAGGAAAGGACAGATGATATGAATCCCTGAAATGGAAGGAGGAACATCCTTTGTTATCAGGGCAGAGTTCATGCTGGGACTTCACTTTTGGGGAATATGATCCCCCAAAAGTAAAGGACTACAGGTCCCAGCATGAACCTCTCAGAGCTGAAGATGTGACACCCCCCCCAACCCCGTGTGGGAGGAGTCACATCAGCAGCAAGCGGTGGGAGAGGCGTTCACCTTTGCGAGCTCCGGTGTATCGGACTGGTGGCAGGTAATGATGGCAAGTGGCACACTGCATCTGGTGGCAGGCTATGAATGGCAAGTGGCACACTGCATCTGGTGGTAGGCTATGAGTGGCAAGTGGCACACTGCATCTGGTGGCAGACTATGAGTGGCAAGTGGCACACTGCATCTGGTGGCAGGCTATGAGTGGCAAGTGGCACACTGCATCTAGTGGCAGCTATGAGTGGCAAGTGGCATGCTGCATCTGGTAGCAGGCTACAGGTGGCAAGTGGCACACATCATCTGGTGGCAGGTTATGGGTGGCAAGTAGCACGGCTGTGGGTGGCAAGTGGCACACTGCATCTGATGGTGCGCTATGAGTGGCAAGTGTCACACTGCATGCATCTGGTGGCAGGCTACGGGTGGCAGGTGGCACACTGCATCTGGTGGCAGGCTATGAGTGGCAAGTGGCACACTTCATCTGGTGGCAGGCTACAGATAAAAAGTGATACACTGCATCTGGCGGCAGGCTATGGGTGGCAGATAGCACACTACATCTAAGGGCAGGTGATGGTGGCAAGTGATACACTGAATCTGGTGGCAGGCAACAGTGACAAGTGAATATGAAATAAAGATAGAGTGCGCTAACCTGTAATTAAGAATGGCAGCAATTATACAATGAAATATAGATACAACCATAAAGTGCAAAAAAGTAAAAGGGTGTGGATACACAAATCAAGAAAAGATATATATATATATATATATATATATATATATATATATATATATATATATATATATAATTGTATCATAAACCATAACAGGTGTATAATAAAGGTATCAGGTCCAGTGCAATAGAAATCGTGAATGAGTCTCTATATGTGAAGAACAGTTCCTTCAAAGCAGTCAGCTGACTCAAACTTCTCATGTAACACCACGTGATCCAAATGCTGATGGTGAAATTGCTCCTTACCAGCTTCACACTAATAATTAGCATGTGAATAACCTCATCAGAGGAACGGTATAGTAGCCTTGATATTGTCCCCACACTCCGTGTGTCACAACGTGAAAAATCAATGGATAAAATAACTTCTTACCAGATTTGCCATAGAATAAGCATTGCACCCCATAGTCAGCAAAAGGGTTTTCAGAATAGATACTCCTTCAGCTCGGCTTTCAAAGGAAATAACCACAAAGCTAGATGGCTTCATTATACTGGCTGCCGTATCCCCCAGGATGGATAGTCAAGAGTCTGGAAGTGTTAACCTCCTTATGTCATGCTGCGCATTGTGTGGGGGAAAAGCCTGAAGACAAGCAGACTAAGGACAAGGATTACTGGAACCATGTCCTGTGGTCTGATGAGACCAAGATAGACGTATTTGGTTCAGATGGTGTCAAGTGTGTGTGGCGACAACCAGGTAAGGAGTACAAAGACAAGTGTGTCTTGCCTACAGTAAAGCATGGTGGTGGGAGTGTCATGGTCTGGGGCTGCATGAGTGATGTCGGCAGTCAGGAGCTACAGTTAATTGAGGGAACCATGAACGCCAACATGTACTGTGACATACTGAAGCAGAGCATGATCTCCTCCTTTCAGAGATTGGGAAGATTGGAAACACACCTCCAAGACGACCACTTCCTTGCTAAAGGAGCTGAGGGTAAAAGATATGGACTTGCCAAGCATGTCTCCAGACCTAAAACCCTATTAAGCATCCTGTGGGGCATTCTCAAATGGAAGGTGGAGGAGCGCAAGGTCTCTAACATCCACCAGCTCCGTGATGTCATCATGGAGGAGTGGGAGAGGGCTCCAGTGGCAACCTGTGAAGCTCTGCTGAACTCCATGCCCAAGAGGGTTAAGGCAGTGCTGGAAAATAATGGTGGCCACACAAAATATTAACACTTTGGGCCCAATTTGGACAATTTCTCTTAGGGTGTACTCACATGTAGCACAATTCCCAGCCGTTTTGCTGGATATGGGCCCCCCTGGGTCACCGGGTGCAACAAAAGTACCTTTGTGCTTGTTTCTCCAAGTGTGAGCACTGAGACAATGACCAGTCCAGTATCTTTGGGTTTTTGTATTTATTTTGTAACTTGGATAGGAGAAGGGATGAGTGGTATACTCCTTTGGCTCAACTATGTACAACTTGGCAGAGACACTTGAAAAATGCTGATTGGCGCTGACTTGACCCTGGCAGGATGCCGGTCAACGCCAGTTAACCCTGGTTAACGCTGGCCTGATGACTGTTAACGCTGAACTGACTTGTGACTGCTTTTCTGCATAAAGAAGTCCTCTTTAAGCTCCCTTAAGCACTCATTGCCAAGGTAGCTATCTGTATACACTGCTGCGCTGCTGAACACTTTGGGGCCCACACTGGTTCCCTCTTTCTCTCACTTCTCCTCAGGGTTTAGACACAGGCACCCCCTTTCTCTAAACCTCTCTACTGGTTAGCTGGCTCCCGGATCCCTTTGACCTTCTGGAGTGGTTCCCTGTCCTAGGCAGACCCCTGGGCAGTTTCGAGTACTCACAACACTGTTTTTCCTGGAAACTTCTGCCCAGCAGCTCCACTCGGTCTACAGCACTCTGGATCCCTTCCTGCAGCCCAGCTCAACCTCCGGTCCTCTAGGCTGACCGCCCAGGACACACTTGCTTCCTCTGACAGGAGGAGTGACAACCATCAGCCTCCTCCTGGGACTCTGCTTCCCGCCAAAGACGCTCTGTCATGTGCTCCCCTCAGACTTATACCCCATCCCAGGGTGCATTGCGGCAGACTCTGCCCTCTGGGGTAGATACAAGCCCTGGTGTGCTGTTGACTAGGTTTCTTCCACTGTCCAATAAGAGCCCTCATTGGACACAGTGGGGAGACTCCCCAGACTCAACAGACACACCTGGAAACACATGACAGCCTAGCTGAATGATCAGGCCCCCCTGATAAGCAGACAGGGCCACAATATACTTTTCCTAGCACCTACCTAGGAGGGTGCTACACACTTTTGTTGCTAGCGGTTTGGACATTAATGGCTGTGTGTTGAGTTACTTTGAGGGGACAGCAAATTTACACTTTTATACAAGCTGTACACTCACTACTTTACATTGTAGCTAAGTGTAATTTCTTCAGTGTTGTCACATGAAAAGATATAACAAAAAATTTACAAAAATGTGAGGGGTGTACTCACTTTTATGAGATACTGTTTATGTACATTGCATAGTCCCACATAGAAATTCACACCAAGAGTGAAAAGTAATTCCACATGAGGTTTTTTTGCTATATTGTGACAGGTGTCCCATTTGTTTTGGGGACATATTTGCAGTCAGAAACAGTGCATCCTTTAGACACACATTACCTTAGAATTAGCTGCCAAAAGACGGCAATGACAACAAACTGGACCAGCATTGTTTTCTGAGTACAGCACACCACATCACAAAGCATGTGGTACACTGTAATTGGGCTCCGTTGCAACCTACTGTGTTTGTGCACCAGGTGCCATTTTAATTTTTATTGGCACTACAACGCACCACATAGAATGCCATGTAGTACTGTATGTTAGGATGACATTTATTTTTTTTTTACCATATGTTACTGCAACGCTTAGGTTTGAGGAGAGGCCTAAAAGAACATTGGCAACTTTTATAAAACATAAGTCAGAATTTCACTACAGTTCGTTGTTTAGTAAATTAATACAAAATGCAGTGAAAATACAGCATACCATATCTTCCAAAATATTTTTGCTTTACTGTAGGAAGACCAGTGCTGTTAATAGGTTTCACGGCATTCTGCACAGTCCTGCATTTTACAATGCTTCATGGAGTCAGCCTCTATAGGGTTCAGCAGGTATTATGAAGTGAATTTGTTATTTAACTAACATATTCACACTGTTGCCAGAGCAAAGCCTGGGCCATTAAGGTTAAATAACAAACCGTTGAGGCACATATCGTATTCTAACATCACCCGGATCAGACGTACACACAGTCAACAGGATCGAAAATAAGTCTCTCACAGGTGTGTGTAATTAAAATATAATCCCCGGTGGCACAGACCTTAACAAGCTTCTGCCCTGCCATTAAGCCTGAAGCTATTAGCCATAATAAATGTTGAATTGCTATAGAATTACTGTGTATGAAATCGGTACATTCAGTACAGGGACAATTACAAGCCAGAACCCTGCATATAAATTAAAATGAATCTACTGTAAAATGATGTATATTGAAACCTCTTTTGTTTAATAAGGTGAACATGTTCATATCTATCTATCTATCTATCTATCTATCTATCTATCTATCTATCTATCTATCTATCTATCTATCTATCTATCTATCTATCTATCTATCTATCTATCTATCTATCTATCTATCTATCTATCTATCTATCTATCTATCTATCTAGAAGCTGCATTTTCTCCCCTGCCACTTATAGCATCTGAATTATGACATGCAGCAAGGGAATCTGTTTTTCGTGTTTCCTGAATAACATTCTTCTATAACATAAAATGCTTTCTTCCATAATAGCTAAAACAGAGTCATGAAGGCTGGTGACCTTTATTTTATGACCAGGGTCATGATCAACATACAGTATTGTTGGCCATGGCTTAATATGTTTAAGAATACTTGTTTTTGCTGGGAAGGGTCGTTAAACAGGTTGTATAGGAATAAAATATGTTTTTTTCTTACAGCTTATCTGTAAAATCCATTTCTTGTAGTACATCACGGGACACAGAGCAGCCATATTCATTACTTTATGGGTTATACGCCACCTATAGGTGAATGGACACTGGCAACCAATCAGACAGCAAGTCCCCCCCATATAACCCCTCCCCTACAGGAAGTACCTCAGTTTTGTAGCAAGCGATAAACATCCCAGACAAGAGTGTCCCGTGATGTACACCAAGAAATGGATTTTACAGGTAAGCTGTGGGAAAAATCCATATTTCTTTATCGTACATCACGGGACACAGAGCAGCCACATTTATTACTATATGGGACGTCCCAAAGCAATGCACTTGAGGGTAGGGGGGACACCATAAAATACCGCCATCAGACCACAGAAGATCTACATCTGCAGAACATTGCGCCAAATGCAGACTCCTCCTGAGTCCTAATATCCATTTGATAGAATCTTAGTGAACGTATGCACTGACGACCAAGTCGCGGCTTTGCAAATCTGAGCCATAGAAGCTTGATGGCGAACTGCCCAAGAGGCGCGTACTCTTCTGGTAGAGTGTGCCTTTACCGGAAAAGGTGGAACCTTCCATTTTAAATCATACGCCTGGATAATAATCTGGCAAATCCATTGAGAAATAGTAGATTTAGATGCTGCCTGCCCTTTCCTGGGCCCCTTCCGGCAGCACGAACAAAAGGTCGGCCTTACAAATCTGAGCTGACCTTTTCAAATAAATCTTGAATGCATGTACTACATCAAGAGAATGTAATAACTTTTCCTCTGCTGTTTGAGGATTTGGAAAGAAGGAAGGCAGTATAATGTCCTGATTCAAATGAAAAGCGGACACCACCTTAGGCGAAAAACCTGGGTGTGGACGTAGAATCCCCCTATCGTGATGCAATATCAAGAATGGCTCTTCACAAGAAACAGCTGCTAATTATGATATTCTTCTTGCTGAAATTACTGTAAACAAAAATAACAATTTTCTGGTCAACAAAACCAGAGGGATATGCCATATGGGCTCAAAAGGCTGTTTTTTTTAAAGCTGCGAGCACCAAATTTAGATCCCAAGGACACAATGGTGGGTTCACTGGTGGAAGCATAAGTAGCACCCCTTAAACGAAGGTTTGAACTAAGGAATGCTAAGCAATCGGTCTCTGGAAAAAAAAATGATAAGGCTATAATTTGACCCTTAATAGTGCCTAAGGCTAGTTTCATATCTACCCCTGCTTGCAAGAAGGCTAGAATTCTCCTGATCATATATTTGAGAGGATGCCTCACACCAGGTAATGTAAGATTTCCAGACTCTATAATAAATGCCTCTAGAGACTGGTTTTCTAGCATTTATCAGGGTAGAGACTGCAGGGTCAGATATATCCCGCTCTTTCAAGATCAAGGCTTCAATAGCCAAGCCGTCAAATTTATAGACTGTAAAGCAGGGTGGAATATCGAACCTTGAGAGAGCAGGTCTGGATGTAGTGGAAGAACCCAAGGCCTTGCCACTGCCAATTTTAGAATTTGTGCATAAGAAAACCTCCTGGGCAATGCTGGAGCCACCAGGAATACTGGTTTCCCTCTACACGAATTCTGCGTAGAAGACGTGGCAGCAGCTGCATTGGAGGAAAGGCATAGATCAGGGAAAACTGCAAAGATCTCGGGGTGTAAGGACCATTACCCTGGAAACATCTGTTGACGACTCAGAAAGTCTGCCTGCCAGTTTTCTATTCCTGGAATGAAAACCGCTGATAGGCATGGAACAAATTTCTCTGCCCAGGATAGGATGAGATCCACCTCCTTCAGGGCTGACTGACTTTTGGTGCCTCCCTGATGGTTGATACAAGCCACAGCCATGACATTGTGGGATTGTACCCTGACAGGGTAACCCCAAAGCCTGGGCGTCCAGTGCTTTAAAGATATTGATGGGAAGACTCTTTTTTACCCAAGACCACTTTCCCTGGACAGTGGCTTCCTCCAAAACTGCTCTCCAGCTGGAGAGACTGGCATCTGTAGTCACTACTTTCCAGACTATTGGAAGAAAGGATTCCCCTTTTTCCAAATTTCTGGTTAACAGCCACCAACTTAGATTCTGACGTACTCTTGGTACCGGAGACATGCATCCATCTATGGACTGGACCTTTCTGATCCATGCTGACAGAATTTAGTTTTGTAAAGGTCTGGCATTGAATTGAGCATAAGGAACCGATGTGAACGCAGACACCATCTTCCCTAATAACCTCATGCAAAAACTTACAGAAGGATACTTTTTCCTTCTTAGAGATCGATCCAGATCCTTCAAGTCTGTGACCTTTCTTGTTGGCAAGAATACCTTTGCCTGTATTATTTCAACAAGGAAACCCAGATATTCCAGACGCTGGACTGGCTGTAATGCTGACTTTGCCAAGCTCAGAATCCAACCCAGACGTTCTAATAACTGAACTGTCCAGAACACATTCCAGCTTAGAGCCGATGCCGATCTTAGTAATAGATCATATAGAAATCCTATCACTGATATCCCTTGAGACCTTAGAGCAGCCAATACTGGAGCTAGGATCTTTGTGAACGCTTTTGGAGCAGTGGCCAACCTGAAGGACAGAGCCACAAATGAAAATGACGGTTTTCATAAAAACATTTGATGAGCCTGAAAAATAGGCACATGTAGGTATGCATCCTTGATGTCTATGGATGCTAGAAACTCATCCCCCCGCAGGGAGGCCATGACTGAGCGAATTGACTCTATTCGGAAAGTACGAATGCTTAGAAACTGGTTCCGAGCTTTAAGATCCAGAATAGGTCTCACGTCTCTGTGTAGCTTGGAATATGAAAAGGTTTGAGTAAAAACCCCTGAATCTTCCATATTCCGGAACCTCTGTAATCACTCTTTGGAACCTTAAATGGTCCAGAGCCAGAAAGAGAGATCTTCTTTTTAAAAGGTTCTGCAGGTATGTTTGACTTTACAAACCGAAGATGCTGGAACACCTGACATTCCAGTTTGTACCCCTACGAGATAGTGGAAATAACCCAGTTGTCGTGAGTTATTTCTACTGAGTGGGGGCGCACCTTCACATGGTAGGTTTAGAGCTAGACTTGGTAGGTCTCTGGGCCCAGGGTTTCTTCTGCCCTTGTCCTGAAGGCTTGGTTCTAGATCCAGATGGCTGGGGCCGTCGCAACTGCCTGGGATTAGAAGCACTGGGAGTCTGAGTGCTGGGAATCTTAAAAGAAAGGAGGTTTGCTTTACTTTTTAACAGGTAGCAATGCACTCTCCCCCCCCCCCCCGAAACCTTTTGGATATATTTACCCAGATCATCTCCAAATAGGTGTTCCCCCTGAAAGGGAAAACCAGCCAGCAACTTTTTACACTAGGATTTAGGCAAGACAAACTTGAGCTTACGTGTGCTCAAGCTTGTCACACACAGCACTGATTATCCCAAAGTAACAGAACCTGTCTGTGCCTGTAAACATGCACTCATATACCAAATGTGCCTGCTGGAAACACTTCCTTAAGAAATTGTGCCGTTTGTGCTTGTACTGCTCATGCGGGGCATGTTACGTGTACGACTACATCCACGTGAATGCCAGTCGCGTCATGACTCACCCCTCTTGGCTCCACGTGCATGATTGTGCTTAAATAGCGAATATTCGTGCGCGCGCGGACAATTCTTTACCACAGACACACACCACTGGAGGCGCTGCCTGATCTGCAGCCTTCCGAGGAGACAAATATGCTGGCGCTTTCGCGCCAAGGTGAAAACCTGCACACCAAACAACATGTGGTGAGAGCAAATTAAGCAAGCAAGGTGTGCTTTATCACAGCTGATACACCTTCTGTTTCAGGTGAACAAGGTGTGCTTTGACATAACTAATACACCTACTGTTTCTTGTAGAGACCCAACATGGCACAGGGAGAGAGCAAAATATATGTTCAAACAAACAAGGTGTGCTTTGACATAACTAATACACCTACTGTTTCTTGTAGAGACCCAACATGGCACTCAGTATCTGTTATTATTAAAGGGAACAGTGCATAAAAAATATTTTTACAAATATTTTTAAAGTGAACTTACCAGTCCCGCCGCAGGATTCTGCCTTGTAACAAGAACCCAATCTTCAGCCATCACGGTAAGTTTCTGTCACTTGCCGACCTTCAAGGACTGGGTCCCCTTGTTTTGAGGGGCATCTCCCTTGGACCTGTAGGGCACCCTGCCGGAGCGCCTTTGGTGTTTGGTTTTAGCAAGGGTCCGAATCCCAGGGTCCAGTGCCTAAAAAGGACAACATTACAGGAAAAACCTTGTATCTCCTTTCCGAGGCTCAGGTACCATCCTTTTAGTCTTTGACTCTTTTGGATGGATCTGATTGCTAGATTCAGAGATCTTTGATCGGGGTTTGTAGCATAATGTTCTTTCTTCTTCTTTGGAAAATAAATAAAAATGCAGAGAGCTTTTCCACCGTGACCATCACCTTTAAGACACTGGCGAAAAAACGGAGGTACTTCCCGTATATGAGGGGTTATATGGGGAAACTTCCTGTCTGATTAGTTGCCAGTGTTCATTCACCTATAGGTGGCATATAATCTATATAGTAATGAATATGGCTGCTCTGTGTCCCGTGATGTAAGATAAAGAAAAAATGTTTAACTGCTTAGGAGAAATATTATATGTTGCACTCTAGGTTTTTCTCAGTTGATGTTTTTAGGGCTCTCCTGGTCTTCATCCAGTGTACCCACTTCCTGGCATCCTTTATGTACAGTAAAGCTGGTTAAAGACAAGTGATGGGTGAATCCTGTATGCCTAATTTGATTAACAAACATGTTTCCTCCAAAAATGCACAATTGCATCACTTAAATGTCAATATTGGTGCATTAGGCAGACACCACCACAGCCCAATGCCAGAAGAGAAACAACCATATGCCAGGAAAATCTAATCCAGCCAATAAACTTCCTTTCCCAAGATCAATTGCCTGGTGTGTCTATTGACATTTGTCTTTCAATACAGGTGTGGTGGGGTTTCTACTGACATATGTCCTCCAAGATCAGTTTGCTGTGAGTGTATACTAACATTTGTCACCCAAGACAGGTTGGCTGGGGTGTGTCTGGGTATTTTTAGCACCTAGGATAGGTTGGCTTGGGTGTCTACCGACATTTGTCCTCAAGACCATATGGCTACAGTGATCTACTGATATTTGCAAATGCCCATTGTCATTGTTATCAGAGGTCACAGGTCAATTAGTGATCACTTGTAAACCTTATTAAGCTGCAACTTTAAAGTAAACCTGCTCTTTACTCATGCAGGGCAATGGAAAATGTTCAGCTAATTGCCTGCTTCCTTCTTCCTACCTGCTGCTTATATTCACAGGTGAAAATGTCTGGGACTGCTGATTGACCACTCACCCACAATGTATGTGGAAGGAAAGGGACATGCTTTCCTATATCCGGAAGTACTGGGTATTTAACATCATTTTAGGGTATGGGGGGACTAAAAGAGTGGGGGAGAATAAGCAACCTGTGTATTGTCAATGCAGGGAAAAAAATGGGTCAACAAATCCACAAATAAAGCACAGGTTCACTTTAAAGTTCAGGTAGCTCAAGTTCATATAGTCTGTAAATGTTACATTGCATTGTGTTGTTGGAGCTTGCTGCATGAAGTTTTCTTAAAAAGATTTATCATCACGATACAGCTCCAGCTTCTTCTTTTTCTCTGACTAGACAGAATCCACATCTCTGGAGATTCTTAGAAGTCTGTGGTGAAGTGCTTCAGTTTTTAGAGAATGGAAGAAAATGAAGCACCATGATGGTCTCATTAATAATCTGCAATCAATAGATGAAGTCAAAAAATCTGTGGCACATCATAGGCAAGGCAATATAGACTCTATACAACTGAAACTAGTATATGTCTGTTGAGTGATGGGAAAATCAGCCAATAATTTATGAAAGCTTTGAGTGATATTTTTGCAGATTTTTTTTCTTGTTTCTTTCCATGCTTTTCTTGCTTTAGGCTTTTCACCAATGTAAATTAGAACACTGCTGAATAATACAGAAAAGTAGGCCATACCAATTATCTGTGGCAAACACGGCCAATGTATATTCCATATTCACTCCTGATAATAAAGTGTCACCCAGTGATATACCGGTCCATGATTGTAAACAAAGTGGTTATAAGAACTTTACCTTTAATGATCAGCTAATCACACTCTTAACACATGGTCAGATCTTATGGCAGTTTCCTTATGTATCCTATGTATACTGTATTTTTGGACAAGGCAAACTGTTATTAAGTATGTTCTCCAGTGTGGGCATGACATTGTCAGTTGACATTTACATGTTCTGGATTCTGTTAGTTCTTGTGAGTTTATGTATTTGTCCTCCTCGACTCTGATGTCCTATGACAGACCACAGGAGGAGGAGCCAGGGAGAAAGAACATTTTCTACCCGCATGGATCCTAAGCCCGCGCTGTATCGGAGGTCTGTGTTGGGAGATAGGGAGGAGGAGATACAAACGTATTTTTGGAAGGGGACGACAGTTTACATTAATGGGAGGCTTGTGCTGGAAGAGGGATGTCAATCCTGTCTAGGATGAGGATTTGGGGTGGAAGACAATTGTGGGGGGGTCAATTTTTATTTAAAGTGGCCAGTGAGAAATGCAATTCTGAACTGTGCTTTCTGTACATAGCATGCACCTTAACTCTGCAATGTGTATGTAGCACATTCCTGAACCCTGCACATTTTACACCACACACTTCTGATCTCTGCCCTCTTACATCCTGCTCTCTGTACACCACACACTCCTAAACCCTTCACGCTGTATACTGCACACTCCTGACCTCTGTACTCTGTAAATCATGCACTCCTAAACCCTGCACTCTAAACACTGTGCACTTCTAAACTCTGCACACTGTATGTAGCGCATTACTGAACCCTGCACTCTTTTTACCACGCACTTCTTAACTCCGCACTCTGTACATAGCTGCTACCAGATGGGTAAATCTAAGGGCTGAAATCTGAAAGCAGGACAAAGTGAAATCCATTCATCTTTGCAAAAGAGACAAGATACACCTTAGACCACTGGATTCCACTAATAAATACTTGCCTAATTCATCTGTATCACCAAGAAGTAAGCACTCAAGAAACTAAGCAGGAGCCATACTATTAAGGCATTCAAGAATAAGAACAATAGTTAGGATCAGCAGCAAACCACCTTTAGGATTTTTGCAGCTACTCCCCTGCCTAATCAGTGCTCCTGTGGCTAATCATGCTCTGGCATCTTTGTTATGGATCCTTCTATCTCCATATTACAACAGACAACACAAGGCCTGTTTAGGCTTTTGAATCAGTGTCAGGTGTAGTTATAGCTACAGATATAAAATGTTCCTTTTGAATAGGCTATGTTTTCTTATAAAATGTCTCTAATATCTGGAGTGGCTTTAGCTTAGACTTAACTAATATGGAATGGAAGCAAACCTTGTATCTGTGATCTTTCTAACTTCCTGGAATGGTGAGCTTCTTTGTGGTACCCAAATTCAGCAATTTAGCCCAAATTCTCTATCTATGTGCAGCGTTTTCACATATTAGATTTGAAAAAGCTATACTAGTACACCAAAGCTTTCTTTGGGCAGCCCACTCTGTTCATATTGTTGTTGGCAAATCATTAGAGAATGGTAAATACTTTTTTTGTGGCTTGCACAACTTGCACATGCAACAAGATCAATGTGAAGATATTACAAAGATGACTAATATCTTCCATTAACAGTTCCCAACAATCCAAGGTTATATATTACCATTGATTTCATTACAAATCTCTCAGAATCCAGTGACTGTGTGGTAATTCAGAGGTAGGCTGTTTTATTTGTTCATTTTGTTCCACTGAACGGGTGTATTAGTTTCATTTCCATTTCAATGTCACACATGGTGTCACCAAAATATAGTGTATCACACCTGAACTGTTATTCTGAATGGGGTTAAGTGAATCAATGAATTGTACAAGAACATGCACCAAATTTTTCCACTTTGCTAGCAAATTGGGTTTGCTGGGAAGCTGTGATACACTTCACAGCTGAACCCATATCTAAAGGAGCACTTGAAGGTCACTATAACTCTGCAGATGCCCCTAATTTCACTTATGTGTGATGAAGTGATATAGGTAGCATTTGTCAATTAAGCCACGGCGAATTAAAAATTTCCATCAGAGACTAGGGATCGCGGGAGGAGCAGATTTTACAGTATTTGCTCATTTTGTTTTTTTTTTTTTTTTTTTATGAACCTAACATATGATCTTTTATAAACTGTTGTGTAACCCCTAAACGTATCAAGTGACCTCAACCTACCCCCCTAACCACATTCCTAACCAAAACTCATCCCCTAAACCTAACTTTGTACCTGAACCTAATCCTTAAAACTTTATTCGTAATCTCTGGTATCCCTTGACTTAACCAGTAAATTTCCTTTAAAGGAAACGTGACATGAGGGAACGCATGGAGGTTGCCATTGCTGACCTTGCTTTCTAAATATTTTGCCAGCATACCTTTGTGCTGTAAACTGATGCTTATTTTTTTTTTTTAAGCAGATAAGGGCTTTTCTCTTCCTTTCCTTAACTGTGTGCTTTTTCAAAAAAGTGACTCATGAAGTATTGAAACTCAAAGATGTGCAGACCAGGCCAACAGGGGTAATCCCTGTATTTGCGCACATAACAGTTTACTTGAGCCTGAAGATTCTCCTAAACCCAATCCTTAAACTGGACTCCCAATCCTAGTATTAGAAGGAGAAAACGCATATTATCACAATCAAAGTAAAACTGTATTTATCATTTCAAAACTTTTTGTGTTTAAATAAAGGACACAGAAAATGTTTCAGCGTAAAGTTGAAAACTGTATCAATGCTCAAAAAGGCAAGCAATTGCTGTTCAAAAATTGACAAGATTATTTAACATTGACCTTCGTCCTTTCTATTTTTTTCAACAATAGTTAGATAGTCTGGTTGAAAAAAGACACAAGTCCATCTAGTTCAACCAATAACCAGGGACAAAATTCAATCCTATATACACAATCCCATTCCCACAGTTGATCCAGAGGATGACAAAAAAAACCCAGCAAAGCATGTTCCAATAATTCTATTTTGAAAATGTAAAAATGTGCTATAAATGTAGAATAAAGGCAAAACAGAACCACATTGACATTTCCTTTTATTTTACATTATTGGTGTCCCAGTTTAAAAGAGGAATATATACTTTTTGAATGAACTTGCACAATAATTGCAGGTACTAGAACAAAATTGTAAATTATGTCGGAAACTAACCTAAAGAAAGTAGAGATACTTGTATAAATGTAAGGATACAGTCATATAAGAAATTCCATCCATTTTCCCCAAAAACATAATGATTTTGAAATAATAATTTATCCATCTGTATCCTCATATGCTCAGTGATAAAGCTGTTTTCTTGTTACTTCTATTTGCTGAACTAGAGTTTGCACAAGCGAGGACCTAATATGCTTATCATTAAAGGGGTGTTAAATGTCCATATTTAGCCCATTAGTTTTGCTATCACTGATTTGCCAGCAGGGCGCATAATCTTTTTAACACTTTCAGCACCAGGGCATGTCTAATCTCCAGAGGGGTTAAGTGCATGTTGTTTGTATTTATGAAGCAGTCCTGGAGAACATGCTGATGACAAGCATTTAAAAGCTCTGTCTTTGTGTATCTAGAGGATTATGGGGAGAGGAGCCTTAAATGGAAATGCCAGGCACAGAACAGCACGGATAACTATGAACCCATAGTGAGCACAAACAGCTATTAGAGATAAGAGGAAAGCAGTGTGAATAGCAAAACATCAGGTGTGGAGAGAGATAGGGCCCGAGTTATAGGTATTTAACTAATGAGCGGAAAAAGCAAACACGGGAAAATTAATAGTGTTCAATAAAAACAGCTTTCAGGCATACCTTATCTCCTTAATAAAGATTCCGGACACAAGCCTTATTGTGGGCTCCCTTGATTTTCCCTTTATTTCTTCTTATCTTATGTTCTTGGTAGGCTTCATGCCTGTCTGCAACATTTCCCAGAATGCTTTACATCTGAAAGAGCAACATAACTTTAAACCCTTAAAGCAAATGACCACCCAGGAAATAAATCCTTATAAAGCTCACTCTTTCCATCTGGACAGGGATACCAGCTGGGCTAATCTGAAATATGAATTTTTCTCTGTGTTGTTTTTCAGTTATTATTGGGTAGAAAACACTGATTTTATATGAACTGGGATTGCCACATACAGACTTGTATAATCAAAAGCCCATACAGGCGATCCCCGGGTTACAAACAAGATAGGGGTCTGTAGGTTTGTTCTTAAGTTGAATTTGTTTTTTTGGATAGCATAGGGAAGAGTTAACACCCCTGTAACATTTGTTTTACTGTCTATGTCCCTGTTCAGAACATTTCACCTCCCTTTCTGTCCCTATGACAATTGGATTTTAAAAATTTTGGGTTGTTGTGGAAACCAGGATTGGTGTTATAGCTTCAGTAGAGACACCTTCCCATGTAAACTCTTACAGGAGTAAATTTCCCTTCCTGGGGGTAGATTTCCTCTCACTTCCTGTTGTCTCCCTCCGTTTGTAAGTAGGAATCGTTTGTAAGTCGAATGTTTTTGTAACCTGGGGACCACCTGTATAGTAATTACAAATTTCACAGTCACTGCTCAGAGTTGCTAAGATATGGTGTAATGGTTAATGGGCCTAGCTGAAAACTGAAATGATAGTGGAGCAGTATGTTAAATCAGAAGTCAAGGAACCACAATATATACATATCTCTAAACAAATTAGAGAAGTACCATGCATTCATTTTGTAATTTAAGGTCAAAGATGTAACTATCCACTTCCTATTTCAAAAAATGATGCCTAGGAGTAAGGATTGTTGTAATGACCGTAGTTGGGAACATGTGCTATAGTCATATCACAGTAGAAAAAATCTGCTGTCAATTGGCCTCAATGAGTGGTAAAAGATGCAGAGAGATATTTCTGGAGGGTTCTGGCACCAGAAATGGTGCAGAAAATGTTATTCTATAACAGTGCCACCATTTTGACCCACAGAAGCAGTTGTCCAATAGAGATGTCCCGAACTATTCGCCGGCGAACTATTCGCCGGCGAACAGTTCCCAGCGAACATCGCTTGTTCGTGTCCGCCGCTGCGGGCGAACATATGCAATGTTCGGTCCGCCCCCTATACTTCATCATTGAGGCAAACTTTGACCCTGTACCTCACAGTCAGCAGACACATTCCAGCCAATCAGCATACCCTCCCTCCCACACCCTCCCACCTCCTATAAAAAAGCAAGGGCAGCATCCATCTTAGATCATTCTGAAGCAGTGTGTTAGTGAGAGCAGGGAGAGTGCTGCTGCTGTTGATAGGGACAGTTGTTAGATAGTGTTCTCGGTCCACTCCTGCTGTAAGGACAGCATCCTGACAGCACCCCAAAAAGCCCTTTTTAGGGCTGGTATTTCAGTCAATTTTTTTTTTTTTTACTTATATATCTATTGTGCAGTTGCCTGCCCGCCGTGTGTGAGAGGCCACAGACCCACCACAGACTGTACTGTGTTCACACCACACTCATATCGGGTGGCACAGTACCTTGCAGTTTAAAAAAAAATTTTTTTTTCCTCTGTCATAATTGCAGTTGCCTGCCGGCTGCCAGTGAGTGTCAGGTCCACAGAGTGTACTGTGCCCACCACTCATATATACGGTGGCACAGCACCTTGCAAATTAAAAAAATATATATTTTTTATAATTGCAGTTGCCTGGCCTGCCAGTGAGTGTCAGGTCCACAGAGTGTACTGTGCCCACTGCAGTGTCCACCACTCGTATATACGGTGGCACAGCACCTTGCAAACTAAAAAAATATATATTTTTTATAGTTGCCTGCCAGTGAGTGTCAGGTCCACAGACTGTACTGTACCCACTGCAAATGGACTGTTTGCGGTTGTTTGCGGTGCGTTAAACGGGGAGTTTGGTCTGTCAGAGTTTGGTCTGTCACTGTGAAGCGGGCGTAACCCTTACAATACCTGATCGATACAACATCATACCTGATCGTATACACACATGGATGTTTTAAAGCACGTTATTCCAAACTATTTAGGACTGTTAGGTGATTTATACCCTTTATGGATTAAAACCAGACTCTGCGTCAACTACGTAATTTTCCATGGGAGTTTTGCCATGGATCCCCCCCCCCCCCCCCGGCATGCCACAGTCCAGGTGTTAGTCCCCTTGAAACAACTTTTCCATCACTATTGTGGCCAGAAAGAGTCCCTGTGGGTTTTAAAATTCGCCTGCCTATTGAAGTCTATGGTGGTTCGCCCGGTTCGCCCGTTCGCGAACATTTGAGGAGGTTCGCATTCGCCGTTCGCGAACGGCAAATTTTATGTTGGCGACATCTCTATTGTCCAATTCAGAAACAGGATTTAGTGCAAAAGGATTTGAGGTTAAAATTTCTACAAATAAAGAAAAAATCCTTGACTTCCAATATTATTTTTGCCTGATATCACTAATTCATAAATGTAACCTCTAACACTAACCTCTAAACCTAATCCATAAGGGCCCAATCACATCTTTGCTTTCTGCTGCCATCAGTTTTCATGGCATTCCACTGCACAATTACAATTGTGGGCATTGCACCTGCACATGCCATGAGCTGTGTTGTGCTGCATTAAAAAAAGGGGTCAGATCCATCTTTTAAGTTAAGTTGTGCTGCCAGCCCATTAAAACAAGTAGGCTTTCTTAATGCTGCACTTTTTAATGCATGATAAAGCACTGTGTCATCCCGCAATGCATTACAACTAACATTTCAGTTGTGGATGTGTATTTTAACTTTTACTTTGTCTTAGGTTTGACAATAAGATACACTTTAACTAGCTTGTATACAATTTTTGATCACTATGTTGGAAGTATAACATGCTTTCCATGCCCATAGCAATCAAACAGATCCATTTATTTCTGCATTGAAATAGAATAGAAAGTTCCAAAGGTCAAAAATAAATGACATTTGAGGAATTCATGAAAGCATTACGTTTGGGGTATTTTCATTGTCAATGCTATCTGCTAAGGTCCTGATGTCAGAATAGAACAGTGCAGCGAGGAGGATTCCTTTATCTGCCTTGGATGTGTGGATGGGCAAATCCATTTATTTTCGTTTTTTTTTTGCTGGCTAATCAAAAGAAAAAAAAAAAAGATCCATCTCTGACCAGCTTAAAACTGTAAGCAAGGATGATTCACATCAGTAAAAGGAAACCAGTGTGGGCTTAAACATGTATGCATGTCTCTGCCCATATCTCTGTGCATCGGGTAAATGGTGGATGTGCATCAGTGAGTAAGTATGCGCATTAATGCGTGTGTGTGCCAAAATGAGCATGCACACTCGCCGCTTGTGTTGTCACCCAATGGCCTATATAGACTGAAGCACTACAGAAGGAAGTTACTGAGTGGTCTTTGGACTGTTCTTGTTTACCTAAGACCTGATTTTGCCTTACCATGTATGACCCGGCTTCTTTCCTGAGTTGCATCAGGACTAGGGCCTCTTTAAAGATAATGAAATGTTGCTTTTCACAGGGGAATCCATATGGCTGTGATCCACATAGTCTAATGCAAGTGGTGGGGTGCATGCCCTGTCGGTGCTGCAGAGGTGAATAGTGAACAAGAAATCGGATGGCTGCACTCCCATTATATGCAATATCGGCTTTATTTCAATTTCAAATGTCAATAAAAATAACCAGCACTGACAGGCAGTGGAAATACAAAAAGGTTGACGCGTTTCACACGGAGTACGTGCTTTATCAAAACCACATGGAATGCAGTCACCGCACACTGATATATATGTAAAATCACATGTTAGCACAAGTCTGTCCAATCTAGTGATTGCAGATCTTGTTCCAAGCTCTATAGTTGCACAGGCTAGAAATATATATGTGTCAATGAAAAGTCAAATAAATCATTGTCCAAAATACTGAGAGAATGAAAGATTTTGAAATTAGAAACAAAAACAAAATTTATACAAAAAAAAACAAAGCAAAAATAACAGTAGATTAATATAGTACCATGTTCCAAAACTATACGAATTGGAAACAACACATCACCATAGAGATCTTATTCCTAAAAAAACATTTGGGTTGAGCCAAAAAGGGAATATTAAACAAAACCGAAAAAAAAAAAAAAAATATATATATATATATATATATATATATATATATATATATATATATATATATATATATGTGTGTATACATATAAACATTCTGGCAAAAAATATCCTAATGTAGCCAATGCTACATTTCCCATAAAGCATAATTTGGTATCACAAAATGAGTGACTTCAAGAGATTTAGGACTTAATCATAGAAACCGGTAAAAATCCCACTCAAAATTCAAACCCCTGGGAATCCTAGTTTTGCTTACATAAAATCCAGAAATGATCGCCCCCCCTCTCCCTGTTACATTCTCTATACCAGGGATATGCAAACTGTGGCCCTCCAGCTGTTGCAAAACTACAAGTCCCATCATGCCCATGCCTCTGGGTGTCATGCTTGTGGCTGTCGGGGTCTTGCTATGCCTCATGGGACATGTAGCTCTGCAACATCTAGAGGGCCACAGTTTGCATATTCCTGCTCTACACCCTGTATCTGTATTATGGTGGTGTCCCCACCATGGGCCTTATGATTTTTTGTAGTTTTGCACAGTTGAGCTGCATTTTTGCCACCCACCAACTGCCCCCCCCCCCCTTTAGCTGCAATAGCTGTTTACATTATAGACAAACCACAGGCAGCACACAGTAGTGGTATATATATGAGGGATGACCCATAACCCATACACAGTCAGCAAGAGATAAAATGGAAATAGTTTATGCCCAATTGAAGATAAAATACCAAAGTACAAATGGCTACCATGTGGTCCTGGGGGCCAGCGAAGACGTTGACAAGGTCCCATGTGAGTGCACCAAATAGACTAATTGTCACTCTCACTCTTGGGGTGTTGAAGAACCCTAGGAAGGATGGATGAAATTCCTATAAGGAGTGAGGAGTGGATGCAGATGGGACGCCACCGATGCGCGTGCTAGCTGTAACACACAAGCGACACAGGGAGCGCGGCTTCCGGGGGTGACGTAACACGGTTGCTGGGCAACCAAGCCCAGAACAGGAACCAAAGTTTGGATCCTTGTTGCCTAATGGTCTAAATGAAGACCTTGAAATACATAATACAGTGTAGTGGTTTGTTTTTTTGTAATCTAATTTTTTACATTTTTTTTATAACAATGTTTATGGTTGTACTTTGGTGAATTTTGGTAGATTTACTTATTTACAGAATGTACATATTGTGTTATTTTCATGTATTTTCTTACTGGGTGTGAGTGAGGACGTTGAAAGGTTTGAAAGGTTAAAAGTTAAAGTCTCATGCCCTTCTGCTAGCTTTGCCCACTTCCTGCCCTTTTATTTGGGATTATATCTGCCTTGTTGCCGCCACTTCCATGACTTGACAAAGCGCAATGTAGGAACTGTATTTACTCAAACCGTGTGCTGGTAACCAGGGGAGCCCGTAAAGTTGATATCCGGCAGTCCCTACGGGGGCAGTGCTACACTAGCAAGCAAAGCCAGCTGTTGCTAGGATGCAGGTGGGTGGCCCACACTGTTTCCTTGGTTTCTACGATGCAAACAGCCCTCTGCATCCTAGCAACAAATGGTACTGTGCAGCTGTTCGAGTCCTAGCCAACAAAGACAATGTGCAGTCCACACAATTAGAAGTTGTCATTTAGTGATGGCACTAAATGAATGATTTCTGGCTACATTAGCATGGATGAAAAAGTCAAATCTGGGCATTATTTTTGCTTGTTTGGCAAACTGCAAACAGGTGAAGTTCCTTGCAAAACCTACATTACAGCTAACTTAAACCTTATTGTTAGTCCTTAGCTAATTTTTTTTTCAGGCTAAGAACTTTTAGTAAGTACAAAAAATACCTGTTGATCTTGCCAGAAATGCAGTGTTCTTTCACTTCCTTTCAGTTGAAAAGAAAGCATAAACACCCTTATCTTTTTTCTGTAAACTACTAATCCCATCAGCATTATGTGATGGAGATGAACAAAGGCAGATATATTAGAAGTCTAGCCTGTATGGCAACCATGGCTCCCTCCATATTTACATTGGAGGGGTTAACACAGTCACCCAAAGACTGGAAACTTTATTCACAGGACTGCCGGGTGAATATAAAGGGAAAATTAAATTTCAAAATTCACTGTCAAGCTGCACTCTAGTGCATATTTGATTTGGATTTACAGTCAATATGCTTTTAGGGAGCTTTTATGTGCAGAGACCTGCATTTTTCTGCACTTGAAAAAAACAGGTCTCTGTTAGGGCTTACAGAAAACAATTGTTTTCTATGTGCCCCATTCGCATCACAATGGAAGATAGAAGAGAGGAAACATCTAGAATGTCTGCCTTTTTCTACACTACACTGGAGCCCTCCCGAAATCTTATGCAGGCCATACACGGAGCTCATTTCCAAATTTCTTTCCTGCAACCAGACAGTGTTGACAGGGGAATCCCTCCCAAGCCATTGTATTCCCCCGGGGGGGGGGGGGACTTTTCATCGCCAGGAGAAGACTGTGATTATTGCTAGCAGCTATATCAGCTGCTGGCGATAGTCGCATGTAAAATCTGGCAGGCTAGTTGTACCCAAGTTGTTGATTGATCAACTTGGTACATTTAGCCTGCCCATGCATGGTTTGATTTTCAGCCGATTCGAACCGTCTATGGTCTATACATGCATGACAAGAGACTTTCCAGTAAGTTAAAGAAAAACAAAGAAAGGGTAAATGTTAAACAGTGCCTTGAGTGGTAATAAAGCAAAGAACTGCCCCCACTGCTGATAAAGTATGGACACAAGCCTGCACAAGTAAGCCGCTCATTTCTCTGTGCCCCTAAACAATAAATGGCAGTGACTGCATTAAAGTGTAACTAAAGACAACATTTTTTTTAAAGGTTTGGACAGAGTAGAGATAGATTTTTTGTTTTTTTTTGTCTGTGCCCTTGTTAGAGGAATTCACCCTCTCTATTTGTCCTGTTAACCGTTATTATCAAAAGTGAAAGTAAAAGAAAATCCCACATTTTGGGTTGACCTCTGAACACTAATAGAGGCAAATTCTTCCAATTGCAACAATTGGGAGTTCTGGGGACCCTGGTGATACCCAAGGATTCCTCACTTCATGTTTTGACTATGGACAGGAAGTGAGGAACAATCTCCCCATTGAGGCACAGATGGCAAAAAAAAAAAAACCTGACAGGTTATAACCCTCCCATAAAAGTGGTGCCTTTAGTTACACCCTAAAGCGGTAATAAACCCATACAAAAAATAATTATCATATACATATAAAAAGCAAGCAATTCATAATAGTGAAAACATTTCTATAAAGTGAATTGATGCTGCAAATTCAATAATCAAACTAACACAAAAAATTTCGTAAAATTCTAAAATGATGTCCTTATATTCTTAAAAGTCCCCAAAAAATCCAACACATGCTGGAAAGTGCATGGGGTCTGTGCAGACTGTAAATAAATATGTGCCAAGCACCCTGTGTGCTCCTTCCACCAATCACCCCAAACTCACCAGATAGAGTGGCTGGTAAGGTTATAAACCAGCTATAGCACCTTTTGTATATAATATATCCAGCGTGCCGGTTCACAATCTGTTTTCTGGTGTCCCCGTCATACAGTCACTCTCATTGGAGTATATAGGGAATTACCATTTTTAAGAGGAAACGAAAAACCCACATAGCGTAATTCCATAAAAACTGTTTAATTTAGTAAAAGAAAACCAATATAACTCCTCCCGACACTAAGGGTTCAAACGTATGTATGGTGTTGTATTCCTTGCCTCCAGCTGTCTCTCAAACGCCGCGAGTGCAAGTCTGACATGCGCAGTAGTATTCAACATCCAAACCCCGCCCAACTAGTTTCCTCATTCGACGTCCTCGCGGAGCGGCCTTTGAAAGATAGCTGAATGTTTGCTCATTAAATAATAAGGCTCTGCTTCTTAAGTTACATTGCTACACAGAGAATAGACACAATTTATGAAGTTTTACACAAGGATAAATATCCTTAAATTTAAGCCATGTGACTACAATTTTCAAATATTTTTGGACTCAGCTGAGATTGATTGTCACTTTTTTTGAAAATAAGTATCTTTGGCCCAGTGTGTTAGCTTTGTGTATTGAGACTATTGTGTTTTACCATTTACCATTCCAATGCAAGATTATATTTCTGCTTGAAAACAATAGTCTCAATGAGAATGTTTTATGAAGTGAGGAAAAAATTATCCCAGCCCACTGAACCTGTGTTCACTTTAAATACCCAATTATTTGCAGGGGAAATTAAAAAAAAAAAAAAAAAAAAATTGTACATTTCCTTGCATGTGGATGAATGATTGAAGTGAACAGAGCTTACTGTGCCAGGAAAACATTCATCTCTTTTAGTAAATCATCCCTTGTACGTGGCTAACAGAGTTTATCTCCACAGCTGTTCAGCACAGATGGTAATTCCATTCCCTGGCTGACAGACAACCACTAGAGGGAGAACCAAGAAATAAGTATATGAAATGCTATAATGAAAATATGGAACAGCAAGCATGCAAAAATAGCTTCTAATCTCTATTCATTTTAATACTGTACAGTTTCTTTCAAAGACAGACTCAGTTAACACAACAGAGATCAAAGCTCACTTTGAAAGGTGTACTTCTCAGTCCATTAACCTCTGGGTGTACAATTTAATAGTAAATTCAGGAAAATGTGTGTATTTACCTAGGTATAAGTAAACTCTCCAGCTTGAACTAGGATTCGCAGAATGTTCTCACAGGAGGTTAAAATATTCTGAGATGCATATTCAGCCACACACACACGTGCGCACACACATGCACAATTTAATTAAAACTATTTTAAAATGTAATTTAATATAAAATGTAATAAAGAAAGCAAGACAATTTAAAAAACATAGTAAGGATTTAAACATATTTTGGTTTAGGAAATCTCCTGTAGCAAACAAAATGATATATAAGCTGTAGAAGACAGACACAACACCCTAGGCAGACAACAGATGCCAGTGAACTCTGTGAAAGAGTCTTCTCTAATAACAAATAATGAGATACATATGAAAACTGCCATTTTGTGTGGTCCTTTATTTATTTATTATTATTTTTATTTTTTTACATTTAAAGGTAAAGGAATGATTTGGGGTTTTTTTGACCCCAGATCTCTCCATAAAGGAGGACCTATTATCCTTATTTCTATTAAAAGGAATGTTTACATTCCTTGTAATAGGAACAAAAGTGATCAAAAGTGTAAAAATAAAAAATAAAATGAATAAGAAAAAAAAGTAAAGCGCCCCTATCTCTCTGTGCTTGTGCGCAGACGAAAACTCATATGTAAGAAGCACATGCATATGTAAATGCAATTAGCACCACACATGTGAGGTATTACCATGAACAATAGAGCGAGAGCAATAATTCCAGCGCAAGACCTCCTCTGTAACTCTAAACAGGTAACCTGTAAAGATGTTTAAAGGGTCGCCTATGGAAATGTTTAAGTACCATAGTTTGTCACCATTCCACGAGCATGCACGATTTTAAAGTGTGACATGTTAAGTATCTAATTACTTGGCTTAACATCATCTTTCAAATTTTACAAAAAAGTTCTGTTATGCATTGTGTTTTTTTTTTTTATTCATTGAAATACATTTTTTCCCAAAAAACTGTGTTTGCAAAACCACTGCGGAAATACAGTGTGACATTAAAAAAATGGCAACGTTTGCCATTTTATTCCCTAGGGTCTCTGCTATAAAAAATGTATAATGTTTGGGGGTTATAAGTAAATTTCTAGTACAATACTGATTTAGACTTGTAAACAAAAAATGCCAGAAAAAGCCTGGTCTTAAAGTGGTTAAAAGAACGAAAAATAAGATGAAAACGGTTTCATGCTTTTCTTTCTTTGTGTAGGCTGAATGAAGCAGAAGGAGAAAGGAAGGTGTAATGTTGTTCATATGCTATAACAAGCCAGAAGGTTAATAATAAAGTGAGTCAGAGGACAGAACTGTACGGAAGTTTAGTGGATTTGCTTTAAATCCATTTTGTAAAGTGCTGCACAAGCTGTTGGTGCTATATAAGACCCCTTTCACATGACTGTTCTGATCTGGTCCTCCTGTCAGTTTTTTAGGACCTGTTAAAATGGTCCATTCACCCCTGTGGACCGACAGGTGTACTGTAAAGGAACTTGTGTCCGTTTACACCCACCTACCTTCAGTGCCGGTTCTTATATATGCGATATGCGATATGGGAACCCTGCGAATCCACTGCGGGTTCCCGCATCGCATTTAAATCACAGACAGACACTGCCATGTGCGAACTGCTGGGGGTGTCAATACAAAGTTAACGACACCCCCAGATCAGTGCGCATATCGCAGTGCGAACTGACAGTTCAGGCATGAATCGGATCGCATAGGTGTGAATCACCCAAAAAAGGGTCCTGTGTGTGTTTTGCCCGAATCCGATGCAAATTCAGCCATACAATCTGTATGGCTGAATTCGCATCGCACAGACATCGCATGTGATTTTCAGAGCAGTGCTCTCCGAATTTACATGAAATGTCTGTCATCGCTATAGTTTGAACCGGGACTTAATCTGATCTGGTCCAGAAGGGGAATCCCTCCTCCTCCATCTAGGCAGATCAGATCGGAGAGAAATCAAGTGTAAACAGACAGTGGGATCCTTTTACACCTGGCCACCCAGAGAGCAGAATCGGCACTGCCTGTGTCCACCCTGTAGAAACTGAGTGGACATGAACCTGTCATCAGCCCGCTCTGCTCTCATCATCAGCACGGGAGTCCACCCCTTGTAAAAGGGGCCTAAATCCTAAATATTAAGGCCTCATTGCACACTGGATGTTTTTACAGCTGCTGTTTTTAGCATCAAATATTTTCTTCTGCAGCCAGTTAACTCCCCAGCATGTTATCCTATGTGTCCATGCACATATAGGCTGTTATCAGCAGTTTTTGGCAGGAATGTTTTCTGGCTGAAAAAAAAACCCAGAACGAGTGGGTTTTGAGAGGAGTTTTTCGGCTGTAAAAACACTCTTAACTGATAAAAGCTGAAAAAAGCTAAAAAAAGACAAAAAACTTTGAAAAACGCAGAAAAAATGTGGCTATGGGAGTATAGTTTTGCTAAAAAAAAAAAAAAATTAAAAAACGCTACAGCTGAAAAAAGCTAAAAAACGCTGAAAAACGCTACTGCAAGAAAGCTGAAAAACTCCTACAGCTACAGCTTTCTACTGGCGTTTAGATACCATCCAGTGTGCATGAGGGCTACTAATAGTAATAATATAGATCACTTTTTCAAAGTGGCACGTGGGTCAATTTCAGAGGCATAACTTGAACCTTCAGGGCCCTGGTGAAGGAAGCCATGAAGGGCCCCCCAGAACCCTTCAAGCCTGGGGCTCTTCCCACTGATCCTGGGGCCCTTTACTCTCATTGCGGGGCCCTTTATTACAGTCCTGCAGTGGGAGTTCTGCAGTGGGCCCCCTTCCTGTCATCATAAGGCCTCCCCACGGTGGTGGAATGCCAGGGCCCGGTCACAAGAGTGTGACCTTTGCGATCCTGGAAGTTCACCCACTGGTGTCAGTAGTTTTTATTTTTTGGTATTTTAATTGTATTATTTTTTATAATTTTATTTTATTTTTTTTACAATGTCACTGACTATGACTCTGTCCATTCAGAAAAGGAAGGAGTAAATTACATTTTTACCGACCCCTTCCTGGTTCTCTATCCCTGCAGCAGCTGGCAGGAGAGGGGAAGGAGCAAAGTGTGGGGGGGGGGGGGGCAGGGGAGCACACAGGGGCCCAGAGACAGCAGAACATAAGTGAACTGGATAGGAGGAGTGGTGGGGGAAGCATACAGAGGACCCAATCTCCTCCATTTTCCTCCTGAAGCTACTGGAGGAAAAAGGAGGACAGTGATTTCTCTACATGCTGCCCCCGCCGCACCTCCTATCCAGGTGTACAGGGGAGCCGCATGGGCCCCCTGGAGCATGGGGCCCGGTTGCAATTGCAACCCCTGCAACCCCTGTAGTTACGCCCCTGGTCAGTTTACTGACTAAATAAAGCTATGGGCAATAAGCAGACATTTGCCACCTGGTACAGAATAAAAGCAGTATTTGTGTATCCAAATTTCTTTGCATACAGACATACTGTAGATACAATGGAGCCAATAGCACTTTAGTCAGCAAGATATACACTACCCCCTTGCTCCATTATTATGGGCACTTACTAATATTGAGGCTGGATTCACACTGGTGCAAATTGAATGTGGTTTTGCCCACATCCAATTTGCATGACAGGAGACTGTGACTGGCTCTCAATGGAGCTGGTTCACACATCTCCAGGGCGGTCGCAGAGTGCATTGCATAGGGGTCCTGTGCGTCCTTGGCTCTCTCTTTCAGGTCCGTATTTAGGAAAAAAACTCGGGCCTGATTCGTCTCTGAAACGAGAGAACAGGGAAACACCGGTACTCCTATCTGCACACAGTGTGGACCCAGCCTCAAACTTAGCTGTAGTCACAATTACAAATATATTTTTATTTATTTAGGATGTTTATAATACTTATGAAAAAACACTGAATTTTAACTAATGTATGTAAAAAACACTTATTTAAAACATGTGGGGTTAATAGAAGAGTATAAGATAGTCATCTAGTTACAATAATGCAATTAAAACGGAATTCTTACATGTACTACCCCAAAGCCAAATAACTCATTTCAATAATTGCATTTTAAACAGGAATGATGTATCTTTTTTTAATGAACAGCTGCAGGATCTCTGATTTGCACATATCCAGCAGAGGGATAATTGATAAACTCTGTGATCAGGTGAATTGCAAAGCCATTAAAATCCAAATTCCAAATTTTAAACTTTGCTGGGAATGGTACTCTTTTAAATGTCTAGTTTGGCCCATTGACCTAAGAAAGGCAATCTTTAGATTACAGTACTTTTATAATATTCTTTCAAATTATTTGTTGCTTGATTGAATATATTTTATTTGATTGAATACTGGTCATTCTAAAATGTACCTCACTACTAATATTTTATGTTAATATGCTTATGTTAATGTTCTAATATCTAATGTTTCAAGGGATCCCTTTTACACATCTACACCTAAATTACATGTGGAATTCTGTGCCACTGTTTGCATCACTAATACATTTCATGTGCTTTCAATCTTTCACCCTGAGGCTTAGCCATAGTTTTGAGCAACCACATCTTTCAAAAGAGTGAGCATGCAATTAAATGTTCATATACTGCCTTTACGTGCATTTTAAAGAAGGTAGGAGTACATAAAATGTAGATATACCCTCCCCTTTTCAAAGCATATGCTTGGAAATGGATTTTGTGTACCTAAAATACACCAAAGTAAAAATATAGGAAAAATAAGAAAAAACATAAAAAAATGCATGCTAATGTAGATAACTACAAGCAGCTGCTGTACTGTCTCTTTAGACTGCCCATAAAGCCCTGGAACACCAGTGACATAGGTACATCCTGTGTCAAATATATAAAGATTTTTTTTTTTTACAAACAAGGATTTATTTTATTGAAACATATAGGCATGTTACAATAACAGTTAGGATCAAAAGTAGTATGGTCAATTTTAAAATTGGTACAAGCACTGTGATATACAGTTGGTCTACATAAAGCTATACAAACCACGTAGGGCACTAATTTATTAAACCTAATCATTGGTCACCCCCACCTCGTATTGTGGGGTAACCCTTCCCTACCTCATTTCATGAAATAAAAATGTTGCAAGATATAACATATTATGCCTGCTGGTACGCTATTGTCATTTCGGGACTCATCCTCTATGTATAGATACTCTTCCGCTACCTCAAATTGACACCTGCTGCTTTGTCTCAGTTTCCACAACCTCCTGTGCTGGAAACAGAGCCAACTGAAAGTCTTTTCTCTTAGGACTACCTTATGAAGCTGCTCTTCTCCCTCTAACTAACTCTTCTCTGAGTAGATTTTGCCAAGATTGGGAGATTGTGGGGACAGTGGAGATCTGATATTTTGACATTGGGCAGACATAACTGGGAAGACTATCTTGTGGACTGCTCTAAACCTTTTATTTCATCTAGAGATAAAATGATCCAGGCTTATGCCAGCCTTAGATAATTCAAATCTTGGCCGGTTCTACAGGGACCGGCCAAGATTCGATCCATCTACGGGCAGGCTGATTGTACCCAAATTGATCCATCAATTGACTTGTGTACAACCAGCATGTCTGATTTTTAGCATGCAATTATTGCCAGTGGCTATAGTCAGTGGCGTACCAAGGGGGGGTGCAAGGGGGGGGCGGGCCGCCCAGGTACCGTGCACTGAGGGGTGTCAGGCCGGTGTCCTGGCACCGCTCATGTCCTCATGTGAATGCAGCTGCTCCCTCGGTCTGTGCTGCTTAGTGCTTACGCTGCTCACGGGGGCGGGGATAGGAACAGGAGCAGGAAGAAGGCCGAGGCCCGAGCAGCCTCCCTGTCTGACTGGATAGGAGGAGTGGGTGGGCAGCTGCATATAAAGGAATTGATCTTTCCATTTTCCTCCTGCAGCCGCCGAATGCCTGATTCTCCTCTCCCTCCTGCAGGCATTCGGCTGTTGCAAGAGGAATATGGAAAGATCAATTCCTCTATATGCAGCTGCCCACCCACTCCTCCTATCCAACTTATTTTTTCGTTTGCTGGCCCCCAGTGCTGTCCAGCCCCTCCCCCAGTGCTCTTCAGCCCCCCCCTCTAGCCCCCCACATGATGCTCTCTGGCCTCCCCAGCGCTCTCCAGCCCCCTGTGCTTCCTGGCTCTCCCCTCAGTAATCTCCAGTCCCCCCCCAGTTCTCTCTGGCTCCCCAGCGATCCTTGGCTCCCCCGGTGCTCTCCACCCCCTCCCCCATGCTCTCTGCCCCCCTCCACTCCGTGCTCTCCATCCCCCTAGTTTTCCATGTCCCCCCCAGTGCTCTCCACCCCCGCACTCTCCAACCCCCTACATTGCTTTCCAGACCCCCCCAGTCCCCCCCTAATGCTCTCCAGCCCCCCCTGCCCTTCAGCTCCTCCAGAGCTCTCTGCTTCCCCTGTGCTCTCTGGCCCCCCTATTGCTCTTGTATCATGTCTGCAGTCTCTGACCATTTCTTGTATCATGTCTGCAGTCTCTGTCCATCTCTTGTATCATGTCCGCAGTCTCTGACCATCTCTTGTATCCTGTCTGCAGTCTCTTACCATCTCTTGTATCCTGTCTGCAGTCTCTGACCATCTCTTGTATCATGTCCAATGCCTCTGACCATCTCTTGTATCATGTCCGTAGTCTCTGACCATCTCTTGTATCATGTCCACAGTCTCTGACCATCTCTTGTATCATGTCTGCAGTCTCTGACCATCTCCTGTGGCATGTCTCCAATCTCCTACTCAAACTTAAACACATTGCTAATAGTATTAGCTATCTGTTTATGCTGAAGGTAGGACTGTGCAGGGAAGGCAGAGAGTGTAAAAGGGGGCACTGTGATTAGAGAGACAGGAGGGGGGGGGACTGCAAGGGGCACTGCAAGGGGCACTATGATGGGGGGCTGTGAAATTTGTGCAATAAATATTTTTGAAAACATTATAAAATTTTTGTGGGTGTTTTTACATTTTAAAGTTTGGGGGGGGGGGGTGCCAGATATAGGATCCACACCGGGTGCCAAATGCTCTAGGTACGCCACTGGCTATAGTCTCTAGCAGTAATCACTATGTTCTCCAGGCAGGGACAGCTCCCTGTGCTGGGAGAACACAAAAGCTTGGAAGGAGGGATTCCCCTATCAACACTGACTAACTGCGATTTTTTTTTTGCGGGACTGCGACATTGCGGTGGACAGATTGGACCCCTGACTAACATTTTTGACACTTTTGGGGGTACCAGTGACATTACTATAGTAATCAGTGCTATAAATATGCACTGTTACTGTAAAAATGACACTGGCAGGGAAGGGGTTAACTTTATTAGTGATCAAGGGGTTAAGTATGTCCCTAGGGGCGTGATTCTAACTGTAAACGGGCATGGCTAGGGATGTAACCACAGAGACATACGATCCTACATAGCAGGATCGTGTAGTCTCTGCAGTTAGATAAGGGAGAATGACAGGTGGCTTTGTTTACATTAGCCGCCTGCCTTTCTCCATCTCCACCGGGAGATTGCGGGTGACCGGCGGACATCGGAGTCGCCGGTCATTCGCGCGGACATGTCAGGAAACGAGCGGGGGCGGGAGCGCGCCTCCGGCGGCGTGCGCTCGCCCCCTAGAGGCTCATAGGTGAGCGACGTAGCCCTACATCGGTTTGCCTGTAGGGGGCTGGCTGGCGCAGTAAATAGTCGTGCGGTGGTCGGCAAGCGGTTAACATCGTTCAGCATAACTGGTTTAGAGGTGGGTCAGTGATGGTCTGGGGAGGCATATCCTTGGAGGGACGCACAGACCACTACAGTCTAGACCAGGAGTTCCCAAACTGTGGATCGGGACCCACTGGTGGGTCGCGAGCTGCGTTTGAGTGGGTCGCGCTGAGCCGAAAATCACTGAGAGTGGGTCCGCTTAAATTGTGCTGTGCGAGCCCGCGCAAATTACAGAGAGCCAGAGCAGTCAAATCGCAATGCATTCAGGACCCCGCCCACGCAGTTTACAGACGCTGATTTGCATTTCCCGCAAGAAGGATACTTGCATCAGTGAGTACGTATGTGGGCTGTTATGTATGATATGTTCATGGGGTGCAGAGCCAGCTCCTCAGGCCTGCTGGCGGCAGCGGTGGTGGCTAGACTGACGGCGGGATTCTCTCGAGATGGCAGCCTCGGTGTCATAGGAGGACCAGGTGGCCTGGCGGTGTCAGGAGTTCATGGCAGCTTCTGTGACCCCAGAGGATCTGAAGGAGAAGAGCCAGGACACCAAGACCAGCATAGAGCTCCTCATCATGAAGACTCTGGGTGAGGTGTGCTGGGCCCTGGAGAGTAGAGTTGCCACCTCATCCCTTTAAAACAGAACACAAATTAATTACACAGGTTCTGAGGCTAATTTAATGCAGAGAAGGCTCCAAGTGAGTTTAATTACCACCTTAATCAGCCACAGAACCTGTGTAATTAATATGTGTTCTGTTTTAAAGGGATGAGGTGGCAACCGTACTGGAGAGGGCAAACAGGGGCTTCACCTTCACTGTGGACCGCTGGGAGAGGAAGGAGGGTAAGTGCCATATAGAATGCTGATCACTGTCCTGGGGTTGTTGATTTCTGTCCTCTGCCAGCCTTATACTGTCTATGAGGGTGCTGATTACTTACAATTCCGCTTATATGCCACACATGCCACAGGTTTCTGACCCCTCACTTAGAACATCTGGCAAGTGTATTCAATAATAAATTGAAAAGTAGTAAATTGATATTTTTAATTTAACATCCCCCTCCCTTTAAAATATGCATTATTATTATTATTATTTGCATTTATATAGCGGCAAAAAATTCTGTAGCGCTTTACAATATTCACCTACAAGCAAGTGGGTCCCGAAAAATAACTGTATTCAGAAGTGGGTCTCTGGCCCAAAAAAGTTTGGGAAGCCCTGGTCTAGACAATGGAACCCTGACTGCCAATAGGTATTGGGATGAAATCCTTGGACAGATGGTCAGACACTACACTGGTGCAGTGGGTCCTGGGTTCCTCCTTGTTCACGACAATGCTCGGCCTCATGTGGTGAGAGTATGCAGCCAGTTCCTGGGGGATGAAGGAATTGATACCATTGAATGACCCCCATGCTCGCCTGACCTAAATCCAATAGAACACCTTTGGGACATTATGTTTCGGTCCATCCGACTCTGCCTGGTTGCACCTCAGTCTGTTCAGGAGCTCAGTAATGCCCTGGTCCAGATCTGGGAGGAAATACCCCAGGACATCATCCATCATCTATTAGGAGCATGCTCGGATGTTGTCAGGCAAGCATACATGCACATGGGTGCCATACAAACTACTGAGTATCATTTTGAGTTGCTGCACTGAAATTTCAGCAAAATGGACTGGCCTGCTGCATCATTTTATCACTTTGATTTTCGGAGTGTCTTTGAATTTAGCCCTCTGTAAGTTGATCATTTTCATTTCCATCAAGCAATGTGGCATCCTTTCTTTCCTAACACATTACCCAATCCATATCAGTATAGATATCCAGCATCAGAGTTTCCCCCATTGAGATGTGTTTTCAAGTGTATATAAATATATACAGTCAGGTCCATAAATATTGGGACATCTACACAATTCTAATATTTTTGGCTCTATACACCACCACAATGGATTTAAAATTAAACAAACAAGATGTGCTTCAACTGCAGACTTTCAGCTTTAATTTGAGGGTATTTACATCTAAATCAGGTGAAAGGTGTAGGAATTACAACAGTTTGTATATCTGCCTCCCACGTTTTAAGGGACCAAAAGTTAAGCGACAGATTAACAATCATAAATCAAACTTTACTATTTAATACTTGGTTACAAATCCTTTGCAGTCAATTACAGCCTGAAGTCTGTAATGCATAAACATCGCCAGATGCTGGGTTTCATCCCTGGTGATGCTCTGCCAGGCCTCTACTGCAACTGTCTTCAGTTCCTGCTTGTTCTTGGGGCATTTTGCCTTCAGTTTTGTCTTCAGCAAGTGAAATGCACGCTCAATCGGATTCAGGTCAGGTGATTGACTTGGCTATCTCTCTGATGGGTTTGTTTTGGTTTTTTTCAGCCTAATGATGGCTTGCTTCACTGATAGTGTCAGCTCTTTGGATCTCATATTGAGAGTTGACAGCAACAGATTCCAAATGCAAATGGCACACTTGAAATGAACTCTGGACCTTTTATCTGCTCCTTGTAAATGGGATAATGAGGGAATAACACACAGCTGGCCATGGAAGAGCTGAGCAGCCAATTGTCCCATAGGTGGGTGAATTCCGCTGTGGACACCTTTATTCCAGGAGAGGAAAGAAAAACGTCCTGTGTCCTATTTCGAGGGACTGTCCCTGATTTGGAACAAAGTCCCTCTGTCCCTCTTTCCTCCTCATTTGTTACTCATTTTGGGCTGTTCTATATATTTGTATATAAAAAAGCATGTTTTATCTTTCAAAAAGTGCTTTACCAGTGCTAAACCTTTCAAACAAATTCTAAATTGCTGCATTTGTAAATTTCAAACGCCGGTATAAAGGCATAGTAGTGGTAAAAAAAAAGCACTTGTGGGTTTAACTAATATTTTTTTTTCTAATAATTCTCCTTTAAGGGGCTTTGGCAGGGGGTGTGTCCTATCCATACATACCTTTTGTTAATAGGTGTCCCTCATTCTCATTTCGAAAAGTTGGGAGGTATGCCTTAGAGGAAAAGACAAAATATACAGATTGGAATTTAAGATCATTGCAACTACTGTATACCCAATTGTCTACAATCTGTCTGTAGTTTAAAAACAAGCTGTAGTTAAGGAAATATGCAGTGTAACAACAATGTGTGGGTAGAAGTTGTCATTCTCTTCAGTGATAATCTGGTTCATACCAGTGATGCAACAAATCCAATAACTATATGTTCCAACCTTATGATTTTCACAAAATTCTTTCAGAAAAATTAATAGTACTAATTTCTGAATCATCTTGCTAAATGAGCATTACAGTTTTATAATAAAAAAATAAAACTATAGTGGTTGGACTTCTTTTGAGATTTGTATCCTATAATAAATATAATATAAAAATATTAATAAACTTTGAAATGGATGACTACAGCCTTGAAATAATATTAGCGTTTTGTATATTATAAAAATGGAGGATTCTGAAACTCCTGCTTTGACTATGGTTCATGAGCTAAACACCATGGGTGCATCTTGGGCTATGCACCCACTCCTGCACGCATGTCACATTAGAAGCAGCGGCTCTGTCCATAAAGCCGCTGTGTCCCACATAGCCATATTTGGACAATGACATCACCACTATCTCTGCCCCAGAGGCGTGACCAGAACCTTCAGGGCCCCAGATCAAGAAACCATGAAGAGCCCCCCTGACTCCGGCTAGGAGCCCTTCCCTCCAGGGCCCCTACCACTGATCCCAGGGTCCTTTAATGCCATTGCAGGACCCTTTGTTATGGTCCCGCAGCGGGACTCTTTCACATGTTCTGCCCACCATGGTGGTGGAACGCTAGGGCCCCTGCTAGGGATCTTTGGGACCCTGGTAGTTCTGCCACTGGTGTCAGTCGTTTTTTTTTTGTTATTTTTTTTTTTTACTATTTTATTTAATTTATATATTTATTTACAATTTTATTTTTTACAGTTTTTATAGGAACCCCGTTGGTGGCTTTGGTGAGGTATCAGGGTTCTAAACAGACCTCTGATGTTTCACCTTTGAGACAGAGAAAGGAGATTTGGGACACAGGCCATCTCTGCAGCCTCCGTTGCACAGAATGAATGGACAGGAGTATCTCTGTACAGATATTCCTGTTCATTCTAAGCTGGAGCATAGTAAACACAGTTAATATTTGGCACGGATAACTGACTCTGTACATGCAGAAAAGGAAGGGATCAGTAAATTATCGATTTACTGGCCCCTTCCCCACTCTCCATCTTGACACATCTCCAGTGATGGAGAGCTGGGAGAGCACACATGGAGACAGGAGAGCACGCAGGGGCCTGGGGACAACAGGCCCAGGATAGGAGTGGCGGCAGGGGTGGAATATAGGAGAACCGATCTGCTCCATTTTCCTCCTTCAGCCGAATGTAGAGGGGGAGGAGAAGCAGGCTTTCTGAAGCTGCAGGAGGAAAATGAAGGGGATCAGTTCTTCTTTATGCTGCTGCCCCCACTGCCCCTCCTATCCAGGTGTACAGGTCCCCTGGAGCATGGGTCCAGGGTCACAATTGCGACCCCTGTAGGTACACCGCCGCTCTGCCCCTTGCTTTGTGTAAATAAAAAATTAATTGCTGGCTTCTTAAAAAAAAAATAGCACACAGCTCTCTCCAAACATCTTCCACAATACATAGCAGATCCTTAGGGGCCACTTAGATTTGCTAATCCCTAGAAAAGTAATGGAAGCACCTCTACTTACAAGTATTTTGAGAAATATTTCCTAGCAACCAGAGATATTCCACACACCATCTGTACTGGTAAGACATTTATAAACGTTTTGTACTATTGTCGCACATACAAAAGTATATTAGTTTCCACATTTACTATTAGCTTGTGTCTTGCTGCTAGTTAGTCTGAGTGCCTGCTGTATCTGGCGGTATTGGTAAAAAATTTTCAAACATTGAGTTTGTACACCACTCTTTTGGTAAATCCACCCAATGATGAAGATAATGAGTTAAAAAAAATCTTCTGTTTCACAATAGACTGCAAAAATTCCAAATGACAAAAATAATTTTTGCTAGACAGGTAGTGTCTATATTTATTAACATATAAACAGTGCAACGCAAATAGAATGGTACAATTAAAACAGTAAACGTCAAAGATCCAAATAATGGAGTAATCAAAGCCCAAACAGAAGTTGTCCTTAGAAAATAATTAGTTTGGTTGCAGTTTCTTTTGAGCGTGGCCGTATAGTAGTGTTATCACCCTCACCATGGAAGTCAGTGTTATATGGATTGCAGTTGTGCAACCTAAGTGTTTCGGTTTCCATAGCAGCAGGTGCTCTACATTAATGATTGGGTGACTCAGTGGCTCCACCCCCCTGACGAAGTCCTGTAGGACGTAATAGGTACGTGAGGAGGACCCACATTCTGTGACGTCACCGGCTGCTACCTGAGCCTAATGTACAGATCAGACGTTTGGTGTGAAACTTGTATGTTGAAACTATATGCTTGTTTCAAGAGGAGGATTGTGTAAGTTTTATCTAATAAAACATGTGTTTTTACATCGTACAGAGAGCACTTCACTTATATATTTTATCTTTTCCTATGTACCTGGTTATATGTGTGACTGTTGGAGAGGCCGGGACCTGTTTGTATCTACTATCGCCAGGCAGTAGAAATCTGTGTGTTAGACCTTCCTGTTAATTCAGGGGTCAACTCATTAAGGTGAGCAAGCAATCTGTGTGCTGGTGGAGGTCTCATTTACGCAGAGGAATAATGTTCCTGATATTCTCACCCAAGGACAACTCCTGTTTGGGTTTTGGATTTTTCCATCATTTGGATCTTTGACGTTTACTGTTTTAATTGTACCATTCTATTTGCGCTGCACTGTTTATATGTTAATATTATTTTTTTTTGGTGCTATGTGAAATTACCCTTGGTGTTCATTTTGCAGATTATTTGTTGCTATAATAGACTAGGGATGCGCTAATTGCTTATTTTGTATATTAGTGACTATATTTACATGATTTTTGTTTGGATGGGGGCATTCTGTACACAGCTAGTGTACAGATCGCCCCCAGAAAAGTCATTTTCTGCTTCAGTAAGAAGCAGAAATATATATAATATATATAGTGTGACAGTAGCAGGCCCTGCCACTATGTGAGCATAGACTGAGAGAGGGTCTGGGAAACTGGGAAAGATGGCACAACTAGGTGAGTCCAGAGTACTGAGGGTATTCATAAAGCTGGCCATACATGAGTATTTTTTTTTTTTCATTTAACCAGTCGGTTGAGTGAAAGGAAATGACTTCATTCCCCCAGCCACAGACTGCCACACTGCGCTTTTGTATTCTGACAGTGGGGAGTAGAACTGGCTAGAGAGGGATTACTTTGACGCAGTTGGCCAGCTTCAACGTAGATTGAAATAAATGGAAACTAAGAGCCCCAATTTTATAAACAGTTTGGTATAGGAAAGGGTTAACAGGTGGCACCTCCTCAGTTTCTCAGGTGTTGCATATATGAAGCTATTTGGACCTGAGCATTAATTTTGCATGGTGCACATTAGGGCAGGGATGCCTGAAGTTGCTAAATACTGGCTACAAGTGTATACTTATTGTGTTGTAACTCCTTTGTAATCTGCCCTATTACATGTTATTTGTTCAACATTTGAATGCAGCCTCTGTATCTAAATGGGGCACTGATATTGAAATCCTTGATATTTCTGATAAAGAATACTATGGAAACTGAAAATAATTTCTTGTCTGGTAAATAAACTTGCAGAGAGACAATTTTAAATTGTTAATTAATGTTTCCTGGTCTCCTTCTATTCTTTCCTCTGTGTTTTGTTGAATCTTACTTTTATTGGTCAGAAGGGTTGCTACTGATCATTTTGGTGCCATAAGCTGGACCAACCATTCTCAACCTTTTTACCCTAGAAGAACCATTAAAGTGGTTGTAAAGGCAGAAGTTTTATTTTTTACCTTGCTGCATTCTTTGGTATGGCAAGGTAAAAAAAACTTCTGCATGTATCTCCCTCTGCAGCCCCCCAAATACATACCGGAGCCCGATCTTGATCCAACGATGTGCACGAGAGCCAAGGCTCTCTCTGCTCTCTCTCTCTCTTCATTGGCTCCCGCTGCTGTGAATTAGAGCTAGTGAGAGTGGGGGTGGGGGGTGGGGGGCTTAGTTGAGCCCAGCTTTGAGTGTCTTTTGGACACGCAGAGATGGGCTCAGGAGCGAGTACGCACAAGTGTCCCCATAGCAAGCAGCTTGCTATGGGGCCATTTAACAGGGGTGGAGCCAGGAGCACCAGCGGGAGAGCCCAGAAAAGGAGGATATGGGCTGCTCTGTGCAAAACCATTGCACAGAGCAGGTAAGTATAACATGTTTGCTATTTTAATACAATAAAAATATAATTTTTACAATCACTTTAAAATAATTTTGAGGTCTCAGGTAACCCCTGCTACATTAACGTAATCAGTAATTTGTGGATATGATATTATACTGAGGAACAAAGAATGGAAAATACTTAGCAATTTAGACATGCAAGGAGGAACATTCATTAACCACTTTAAGACTGGAAGGATTTGCCCCCTTAATGACCAGGTCCTATTTTGCGATTCGGCACTGCATTACTTTAACTGACAATTGCGCGGTCATACGACGCTGTACCCAAACAAAATTTTTGTCCTTTTCTTTTCATAAATAGAGCTTTCTTTTGGTGTTATTTGATCACCTGTGTGATTTTTATTTTTTGCGTTATAAAAAAAAAATAGCGACAATTTTGAAAAAAGAAACCAATATTTTTCACTTTCTGCTATATAACATTCCCCCCAAAAAATTTAAAAATCATTTTTTTTTTTAACATTTCAGGCCAATTTGTTTTCTGCTACATATTTTTGATAACAAAAATCACAATAAGCGTATTTTGATTGGTTTGCGCAATAGTTATCGTGTCTACTAACTACGGGAAAGATTTATGTCATTTTTTTTTTTTTTTTTTACTAGTAATGGCGGCAATCTGCAATTTTTTGGTGGGACTGCAACATTGCGGCGGACAGATCGGACCCCTAACTGACATTTTTTATACTTTTGGGGGTACCAGTGACATTACTACAGTAATCAGTGCTAAAAATATGCACTGTTACTGTAATAATGACACTGGCAGGGAAGGGGTTAACATTACAGGTGATCAAGGGGTTAAATGGGACCCTAGGGGAGTGATTGTAACTTTGGGGGGGGGCGTGGCTTCTGAGATGACCACAGAAACATGTGATCCTATATAGAAGGCTCACAGGCACTCTATGTTCATTTCAGGGAGAAGGACGGTTGGCTGTGTTTACAACAGCTGACCCTCCTTTTCTCTCAGCGGGTGTCAGGTGGCAATCGGAGCCGCTGACGATCGGGGCAGGAGCGCGCCGCCGCTGGTGCACGCTCGCCCCCTAGCTCCTCCCAGGCAAGCGACATAGAACCACGTCATTTTGCCTGTATATGCCACCCTGCAGCAGGAAATATAACGTAAGCGGTCCGGAAGTGGTTAACACACTCCTGCTTATATAATAAAATTTATTTTGGTAATATGAGTTAATGATATTAAAATGAAACATATAATAATAATGAACAGAAAGGAAAAGAAAAATGCCTTACTGGTCATGGAGGAAAGGCCCCTGTGGTTTGTTGGTCATTGGAAAAGCTCCCCTGAACATTGATGGTCAAAAGGCCACCTTATGTTGGTGGTCTGTGGAAGTGGTGTCCACCTCACCTTCCATTGGTGGTCCAGAAGGAAAGGAAGAGGGGCGAATGTCCTTTAATTTGGTGACCAAGGGGAAGAATGCCTCTTTTCAAACAGCTAAGAAAGTTCATTAGTGTTAGTAGTTACTTATCTGAGTCCCACTTAGATGGTTCTGCTGAATATTGGCCCCAGAACTCAGGAAAGAAGTCAATCTGCCTAGCCACCTCTGAAGAAATTACAGTTGAAAAAGGTTGACTAGACAGTTACTGCCATCCTTATGTTTCTAATAAACAGCAATAAATCATATAAGTAAATGAATAATAGAACTGTGGTACACATTTGGACAAGCCTACACTGTGCATGCTACATTATCTGTTTTGAGTTAGAAAGATCCTTATAAGACAGTGATACTTGGGTAGCATTCACTTTGGGCAACTTGCTGTGTTGGCATCAGCAAGCAGATGTATTAAGGATCTACTCCAAGGTCATCACCTCTCTAAAATATATACTGTTTCTGAGAACCAACCGCACACCCGCATTGTTAGTTTTTCTCAATGAATGCTTCTAGTTTTACAACTGTTTAAGGTATTTTTGTTGTCTTAGCTTCTCTCCAGCACTTACTGCAGGTTCAGGGTTACTGAAGGAAATTCATTTTTATCTGGCTACCTAATTTCAAGTAAATACATGTCCCATGATTGTTTGGGACAAGTGTTCCAGGATAGTTCTGGGCATTACCATGGGTGGTAAAAGGATAGGGCTTTGGAGGTAGGTATTTCTTGCAGGGAGAATGCTTTATTACAAGCAGGGCTTAGAAGGTAGGCATGACTGAGTGTCAGTGTTAGTACCATGCTGACATCACCAATTTATTCTCAAGGGCTACAGAGGGGAGTGAACATGACATGTTGCAGACAAAAGTGGCTTCTCGATGCTTACTGACGCACAGCCGGAAATTCACCAGAAGAAGGAAGCTAGATTTACCTTACAATTGCAGAGGCTGCCAACAAGGGAGGAAAATGGTGTATGGGGCAGACATCATAAGGTAGTTACTAAAGTAATAATACTTTTATCTACAAAGTTGGAGTTCCACTTTAATTATGCAGTGATGACAGACTAGTTTACTATGCAATCTAAACTATCATCTAACCGATGATAGCTGCTAACTGACTAATCATATAAGATGACTCTGGTTGCTATTAGTGCTATTGATGTAGATGATATGCTGGCTTTACCAACAAGCACCAGGTGGTGACAGCTGTTATACAAAATGCTTAATGTTATACATTTTAACTAGAGATTTTGAAATATAAAACTAAAAGTGAGGAAAAGCCAACTGGCACTTTTGGGATTGGATCCCGATCTTTATGGAACAGTTCATTGTGTTTAGATCTACATCAGTGACCCATATACACTGCTTAAAAACATTAAAGGAACACTTTTTAATCAGAGTATAGCATCAAGTCAATTAAACTCCTGGGATATTGATCTGGTCAGTTAAGTAGCAGAGGTTGCTTTAGTGGTAATAAAAATAACAGGGGCACGAGATGGGCAACAATGAGACGACTTCCAAAACAGAATGGTTTTACAAGTGGAGGTTACTGAAATTTTTTTTTCCCTACTCATCTTTGTGACTGTTTTTCACTGGTTCTGCATTTGGCTAAGGTCAGTGTCACTACTGGGAGCATGAGGGGATACCTGGACCCTATAGAGGTTGCACAGGCATTCCAACTCCTCCAGGATGGTGCATCAATACGTGCCATTGCCAGAAGGTTTGCTGTGTCTACCAGCACAGTCTTAAGAGCATGGAGGAGATTCCAGGAGACAGGCAGTTACTCTAGGAGAGCTGGACATGGCCAAAGAAGGTCCTTGACCCATCAGCAGGACCGGTATCTGCTCCTTTGTGCAAGGACAAACAGAATGAGCACAGCCAGAGCCCAACAAAAAGCCACTGGTGTGAATGTCTCTGACCAAACAATCAGAAACAGACTTCATGAGGGTGGCCTGAGGGCCCGATGTCCTCTATTGGGCCCTGTGCTCACTGTCCGGCACCGTGGAGCTTGATTGGCATTTGCCATTGAACACCACAATTTGCAGGTCTGCCACTTTTCAAAGATAAGAGCAGGTTTACCCTGAGCACATGTGACAGACATGAAAGGGTCTGGAGAAGCAGTGGGCTCTTGATTCATGACAATGCCCGGCCTCATGTGGCGAGAGTTTGCAGCCAGGTCCTGGAGGATGAAGAAATTGATACCATTGAATGTCCCCCACGCTCGCCTGTCCTAAATCCAATAGAACTCCCCTGGGACATTATGTTTTGGTCCATCTGACACCACCAGATTACATCTCAGTCTGTTTAGGAGCTCAGTGATGTTCTGGTCCAGATCTGAAACAAAATACCCCAGGACACTATCCGTCGTCTCAAAAGGAGTAGGTTCCGACATTGTCAGGCATGCATACAATCACATGGGGCCATACAAACTAATGAGTACCATTTTGAGTTGCAATGAAATTTCATCAAAATGGACTAGCCTCCTGCATAATTTTTTCACTGTGATTTTCGGGATGTCTTTAAATTCCGCCTTCTGTAGGTTTATAATTTTAATTTCCATTAAACAATGTTGCATCCTTTCGTTCATAACACATTACCATATCAGTATAGATATCCAACATGATATTTTACATTTCTATTGAGATCTGATGTGTTTTCAAAGTGTTTCTTTAATTTTTTTGAGCCGTGTAGAAATAAATGCTATGTAAATATCTGTTTATAAACGACTTGGACTGATTTAAAGATAACATTTTTTCACATTAAGCAGTATTAAACTTTAAAACAAAAATGCAATATATTGCAGCTTACCTATCCTTAACCACTTGCCGACCGCCGCACGACTATCTACGTCGGCGGTCAGCCCCTCACAGGCAAACTAACGTAGGGCTACGTTGCTTGCTTGTGAGGGTCTAGGGAGCGAGCGCGCGCCCCCCGGGGCGCGCTCCCGCTCCCGTGTGGTCACGGACCCCCCCGCGCGTGTGACCAGCGGACCCGATGTCCGCCGGTCACTCGGCGATCGGCGGGGGAGAGGGAGAATGTCAGGCAGCTTGTGTAAACAAACTGCCTGTCATTCTCCTCGCTGCAAAGACACTGATAAAACGGATCTGGTATGTAGATCCGTTGATCAGTGTCCTTACAGCTAGAGCCACAGCCAATCACAGTAGAAACCACGCCCCTAGGGACACACACAGCCCCTCCCTTCCAAATAAAGTTAACCCCTTCACTACCAGTGTATTTTTACAGTAACAGTGCATATGTATAGCACTGATTACTGTAGAAATGTCACTGGTAACCCCAAAAGTGTCAAAAATGTCAGTCAAGGGTCCGATCTGTCCGCCGCAATGTCGCAGTACCGCAAAAAAAATCGCAGATCGCCGCCATTACGCGTTAAAAAAAAAAACAACAAAAATGACAAAAATCTTTCCCTTTGTTAGTAAACGCGATAACTTTTGCGCAAACCAATCAAAATACGCTTTTTGCGATTTTTTTTACCAAACATAGGTAGCATAAAATAAATTGGCCGAAAATTTTTAAAAATTTTGATTTTTACATTTTTTTTTTGGGGGAATTTCATATAAAAAAATATGAAAAATATTGCTATTTTTGCAAAATTGACGCTCTTTTTTTGTTTATAGCGCGTGATCAAAAAATCGCACAGGTGATCAAATACCACCAAAAGAAAGCTCTGTTTGTGGGAAAAAAAGGACGTCAAATTCGTTTAGGTACAGCGTCGCACGACCGCGCAATTGTGCGTTAAATTCACGCAGTGCCGAATCGCAAAATACCAACTGGTCGGAATGGGGGTAAAATCTTCCGGGGCTTAAGTGGTTAAAGCTTAAAGTCAAATTTTTTCCCTATAAAAATAACAAACTTGTTAGACTGCTCTATGAAATGGTTTGCACAGAGCAGCCCAGATACTCCCCTTCTTGGGTGCGTCTTCTGTGATCCTGGCCCCTCCCTCCTGTTGAATGCCCCCACAGCAAGCAGCTTTCTATGGGGGCACCTGAGCTGAGTCACAGCTCCCTTTGTCCATTCAGACACAGAGTCCTGAACCGGCCCTGCCCCCTCTCTAACCTGATTGGCTAGCTGACTTTGATTGACAGCAGCGCCAGCCAATGGCGCCGCTGCTGTGTCTTAGCCAATCAGGAGGAAAAATCTCAGGCGGCTGAGACACTCATGGACATCGCTGAACAGAGAGGGACCTCAGGTAAGTATTAGAGGGGCTGAGGGAGGCTGCTACACACAGAAGGTTTTTTTTATCTTAATGCATAGAATGCATTAAGATAAAAAATCTTTCTGCCTTTACTACTCCTTTAACTCTTGATTTCATTTAATTTTAAATAGTTAATTTGGGCCAAGCTGACTCAAACAAACTTTTTCTATTACTAAGAAATGCACCTGTAGTCAGCGCTGTATAAAATGTATGTAGCCTTTGTTACATACAGTATGTAGCACTGTGTTCTGGTAGCAGTATGGGGACTTCCCATCCCATTCCCGGAGTAATATAGAGTCCAGCTGAGCACTGCTCAGCCATTCACAGGACATTTAGTATTTTTATAATGAATACAAGGCTTCCTCTGATTGGCTGGGGTGGAGATAGTGCCATCATCCGATCGCTTCTCCCCTTCGGCCAATCAGAGGAAGCCTTAAATTCATTCAAAAATACAAAGCTTCCTGTGAATGGCTGAGCAGTTCTCAGCTTGACTTAATGTTTTTCTCAGAAACAGGATGGGAAGTCCCTGTATAATTACAATATGGCTAAAATACTTGTCAGAGGGGAATACGGGGCTGCCATTGCTAATCACATTTGAAAGTGCTAGCTGGCCTACTAACTTTCAAGCAAACCTGGTCAGTAGTTCAAAATACTGAAGTAAGAGAGTCAGAAAAAAGCCAGGCAGCAAGCATTTTCAAGGGGAGAGCAAAAGCATCCTCCTTGTTTCCATTAAGACAGGTCTGTTTTAGAGCCCATTCACACTAGCACGACTTGTGAGGCGACTTGTGTAGCCCCAGGTCGCTTGACATAACAAAAGCAATGTTAATCAATCAGTGCCGTCTTAATTGGCACTACTGAAGTCGCTCCGACTTCAGAAAAGGGTCCTGTACTACTTTGAGGCAACCTGTGATCCGACTGTCCCATATACTTCAATGGGAGTCGCCTCCTTATCTTAATTGACACGACTTGTTATCAGACTTTCCAGGAAGAAGAAAGAGATTAGCCAGGCATTCCCCACAGACAAAGTCGCCTGTCTCTTCAAAGTAGTGCACAAGTCTCTTCCAAGTCTCTTCCAAGTCTCTAAACAAGTCTCTTCAAGTCACGGGCGACTTTCTGGTCGTGGTAGTGTGAACCGGCTCTTATAGCTACAGGTTTTGCAGAGCGACTTGTAACTCACAGTAAAGCATTCATACTAAAAAATCAAGGCTGTCCTGGGAAATCCTGTGACTTGCATTGTGGGTGCATATTTATAATTACTTATGTTGCATCATTTTCTCTCCGGAACTGTATCTCCACACACATTTAAACAAAGTGCTTATTTCCCTCTTGGCAAACTCCTGTGTTCTTGTAATAATGTTCCAGGTACAAAAAAAATATTTTTATGCAATGTCTAGATGATAAAGATGTAAAATATTGTGCTACTCTGTGCACTTGCACTCTAGATTTAATGTTCCATCTTTATTGCTGATTCCATTGGACAATGGAAACCTGAACTTTTTTCTTACATTGTACAGTTACCGTAAATCTTCTTGTGGCCCTAATGCCCACAGCGCAAGATTAGCAACCTTTGTACCAGGGTAAGCAGTATGTTTGCATCTAGCTAAAGTTAGAAGCCCCGGTCTGATATACAGTGCTCAGCATAAATGAGTACACCCCAACAGATTTGTCAGAAAACCTTTACTTTCATTTCAGAATTAACATTTTCTGTGGGACACTACTGTATACTACAAAATACTCCCACAAATGCGGGCCATTGATTGCAACCAAGATTTGCTCATTTACACACACACAAAAAAAGTTTTTTTTCCTAACAAATTCATTCAAAACCAAGTTGAAAAAATGAATAAACCCCAATGAAAGCTACATTTTAGACAAGAAAATCCTAATTAACAAAAATTAATCTACAGGTGGGTCTATTTATTAAACAGTTGTCCAGCAGACAGTTCATTTTACTTAACAAAGAAAACCCCTTCCCATTTCCTGCTGTCAGAAATGGCACCACATGGAAGAGAAATGTCACAAGGCCTAAAAAATAAAATAATTTCTTTACACAAGAAAGGTGAGAGATACAAGAATCAGTCAGAATGCTGTAGCAAAAGTGATACAGTTGCAACCATCTCACAGAGGCGTCTAGGCCATCCACAGCAGTTAACACCTCGACAGGAGCGTCTTCTGATAAGAAGGGTTGAAGAAAATCACCATGCAAGTTCACTGCTGTTAGCTAAAGAAGTAGAAAGCCAAATGTGGGTGATTGTTTCCCATGACACAATAGAGCGTACAGTATACTACAGAGGAATGGCATGCATGGGTGTTGTACACGAAGGAAGCCTCTCCTAAAGCCCATGCGCAAAAAAAGCCCACCTAGAATTTGCCAGGACCCATGCTGAAAAAGAAGAAGACTACTGGGACTCTGTACTCTGGAGTGATGAGACCAAGATAAATGATTTTGGAACTGATGGCTTCAAAACTGTATGGTGTTGCAAAGGTGAGGAGTACAAAGAAAAATGCATGGTGCCTACATGAAACTGTAGTGGGCAGTGGTAGTGTCCCTCTGTAGGGTTGCATGAGTGCTGCTGGTGTCAGGGAGTTGCATTTTATTGATGGTATCATGAATTCACACATGTACTGCTCTATATTGAAAGAGAAGAGGCTACCATCACTCCGAGCCCTTGGTTGTCGTGCACTTTTCCAACATGACAATGATCCAAAACACACATCCAAGGCCACTGATGCATTTCTGAAGAAGAACAGGGTGAAAGTGATTTAGTGGCCAAGTACCATGTTTCCCCAAAAATAAGACCTACCCTGAAAATAAGACATAGCCTGATTATCGGGGAGGGCTGCAATATAAGCCCTACCCTGAAAATAAGCCCTAGTTTAAATTGGTCATTTATGCTGAGCACTGTATGACAACTATGAACAAATCAAAATTAAACCATGAATTATGCTGTTATTGATGATTAGTGAATGTCAGCATTTGTGACATGGAATTGGAACTTTGTAATGCAACCACGACACTACCTGCCTGGAGTTTGCATGTTCTCCCTGTGCCTGCGTGGGTTTCCTCCGGGTACTCCGATTTCCTCCCACACTCCAAAGACATGCTGGTAGGTTAATTGGATCCTGTATAAAAAAAAAAAATAATAATTGGCCCTACTGTGTATGTATGTGAGTTAGGGACCTTAGATTGTAAGCTCCTTGAGGGCAGGGACTGATGTGAATGTGCAATGCATATGTAAAGCGCTGCGTAAATTGACAGCACTATATAAGTACCTGAAATAAATAAATAAATAAATTAAAAAATGCAGCATTTTAATGAATCTCTAGAATTTAGGTAAACAGATGGAGTAAAACATATTTAGTATGCTCTTTAGTGGGTTAAAGAAAAAGAGATATCATTGCAGTGTTTCTTGACTCCAAACTGTTTGCAAACAATGATGATCAGTTGGCACCAGATATAAAATTTGGCACCAGTTCTTTCTTAACCTATGGCTGTTTAGCAGTTTTCCCCATTCAAAGTTGGCAGTGCAGCAAACATATGGGCTACTTGCCACCTAGCAGATGTCTATGTGTTGGCATGGACCATAGAATGCAGGGGGAATCCCAGGACCAGCCAGAGAGACTACATTGCATAATTAAAATGAAACATGTGTGCTCAATAAAATAAAATATACATGTAACCGTATTGGATCACTCATGTACTGGGTATTAGCAAGGTAATCTGGAGTAGAAGCTACAAGGCCATGTTTCATTTCTATCACTCTTGCACATGGTGGACTGATAAATACATAGACGTATCCTGAATAGTAAGTGTGGCAGTGAATGGTAAGCAAAATGCAGTTGAGGGATCTTGTTGCTGGCGTTCTAATAATATATAAATATATCAGAATATGCTTTCCTTCCTTGTAGGACTTTTAGTCCCAGATGAATGTAATGTTTAATGTGTATATGTAGCAAAAACATATATTTGTTTTAAAAAGAATTGAAAAGGGTTAAAATTCATGCCAGGACATTTTCTTGCTGTTTGCATAGATTTGGAGAGATTTCCCTTTACTTCTCGTCCCAAAATACAACAGAAAGTCAAAGGAAATCTTCCAAAGTGAAGAGAATTTCCCTCTTAGACAGTTGTCCCTGGAAAAGGTATCTCCAATAGAAGAATCCCTATCACTTTCTGTTCAGTGGTCACAGTACAAATAGATGGATGAATCTCCCCCACAAGTACATAGAAAGCAATAGAAATTTGACAGAGGGTCAAGCCTAACCTAGACATGTACACAATGGAAACATTTGTTTTGCATTCTTTTATTAAGTTATTAATTTTGTTTTTGGTCATATTTGTTATCTTAGAATGATTTATTTTTTTAATTTGTTTTGTATATTTGGATTTGTTTCATATATTTGCTATTTTCCAATCAAATTTGAATGTAAAAATGAAATTATATTTGAATTCGATATGGAAACATATTGCAATAAATACAGCAAGGTATACAAGTGAAAGAAGATGATGATTCCTACTTAGGCTGCTTCATAGAAAAGAAAAGAAACAAAAAGAATACAATAGAAAATAAAGAAATAGAATAGAATAGAAAATATTCTATTCTATTTTCTTCTATTTTTTTCTTTTCAATTCCAGGCTATTTTATTCTGCTGTATTATATTCTATTCTTTTATTTATGTTCTATTCCTGTCTATTCTTTTCAATTTATTTTATTTTCTATTTTATTCACTTCTATTCTATTCTGCTTTATTCTATTATATTCTGTTTTATTCTATTATATTTTATTCTATTTTTTTCTATTCTGTTTATTTTATACTTTTATATTCTGTTGTTTTCTATTCTATTCTAGAACACAGCCTAAGTAGGAATCATCATGTTTATCAAATTTAAATTACTTTTTAAATTCATTTTTGTTTCCATATACATCAACAAAAAAACTGTTGAAATTTCGATTTGTAATAAATTGAATCAAACATGTCTACAAGGGACACATGGTCAGCAGAATTTAGGAGCACTAGCTAAAAATGTTGCCTTTGGTTGAAATTGGACACTGGACACCAAGAAAAAAAAAAAAAAAAAAAAAACTAAAGCCAAGTATAACCCTGCTTCAGTTTAGCTTCATTTAGGATTGCAGGGCTGGCCAGTAATGTAATTCTTGGGTACTGGGTTCTGCTTGTGGTTCTTCTCAGGCACCTAGTATTTTTTTTTTTTATTTTAAGCTGCAGATCACTTTAAAGGTCCAGAGTAATGAAACAGTTTCTTTTGTGATCCTGCTCCCTGAAGACTACTTGACAATATGCCCATGGTGGGGGCAAAGATAGCTTGGAATGTGGTATGTTCACTGGTGAACATGTGCTTGTTAAACACAGAACACTCTCCAGGCCTGTAACTGTGGTCAACAGCCCACTCTTGTTCTCTTTGGGCTGTTTCCCACATGCGTTTGCACTGTTTCTTCCTGCTCTTCAGCCTAGGCTCACAAGAGACACAGGTTGTTTTTGGTTGCCAATTTACAATTCCTGTGTCCAGTATTTCTGAGTTCTGTGCCAATTGCCGAGCAATTCAGAAAAAAGTTTTGCCTTTACATACACTTTAAGCCAGTGTTTCTCAACCGGGGTTTCGCAAGAGGTCCCCAGGGGTTCTGTGGCAATCTACCTGTCAGTCGCAGGCAGCAATGTTCTTTATCCCATGTAATGTGCCCTGTTCCATGTAATGCGCCCTGTCCCATGTAATGTGTCCTGTGCTCTGTTCCATGTAATGTGCCCTATCCCATGTCATGTGCCCTGTGCCCTGTTCCATGTAATGTGCCCTGTCCCATGTAATGTGTCCTGTCCAATGTAATGTGCCATGTGCTCTGTTCCATGTAATATGCCCTGTTCCATGTAATGTGCCCTGTCCCATGTAATGTGTCCTGTCCAACGTAATGTGCCCTGTGCTCTGTTCCATGTAATATGCCCTGTCCCATGTAATGTGCCCTGTGCTCTGTCCCATATAATGTGCCCTGTCTCATGTAATGTGCCCTGTGCTCTATCCTATAGAACATGTCCAGTCTCATGTAATATTCTCTGTCCCATATGATGTGCCCTGTCCCATGTAATGTGCTTTGTCCCATGTAATGTGTCCTGCTCCCAAGTAATGTGCCCTGTGCTCTGCCCCCAGTCATATGTAATGTGCTCTGCTCCCTCGTAATGTGCCTTGCCTCCATCTAATGTGCCCTGCTCCCACATAATGTGCCCTGCCCTCATGTAATGTGCCCTGCTCCCACATAATGTGCCCTGCCCTCATGTAATGTGCCCTGCCCTCATGTAATGTATCTTGTTCCCACATAATGTGCCCTGCTTCCATGTAATGTGCCCTGCTTTCCTCTTATGAAGTGTGCTCCCCTGAGCTCCTGTACCCTGCCCTGCTCCCCCCACCCCCTCCCCCCACACACACACACTGTTTAACTCAAGTTGGACTCAGAATTGAGCATCTCTGTGCGAAAAGAAAGCACAAGTTTTAAAATAAATAAGTACATTTTAATAATTTTTCTTTTACTTAATGCTATTTCTAAAAATAGTTGTTATTATCAATAACTAACCATACTGATCATACCAGTAGAGTACCATGTTCCCTGAGCTGTAGATGTGAACATTATTTCAAGGGTTCCCTGAGATCTCAAACTTTTTCCAGGGGTTCAAATATAAAGGTTGAGAATTACTTCTTCAAACTGTGTGCCTCTAAAGCAATGGCACCAGCTTTGCTTTTGTTACAGCGATAGAGAGGATATATAATGAAATGCAAGGTCCACTTACACTGTCCAGACTTCTTCCCCCTTCACAAATCACCTACTATTAACCACTTCACCCCCGGAAGGTTTTACCCCCTTAATGACCAGGCCATTTTTTGCGATTCGGCACTGCGTTACTTTAACAAAAAATTGCGCAGTCGTGCGGCCCTGTACCCAAATACAATTGATATCCTTTTTCCCATAAATAGAGCTTTCTTTTGGTGGTATTTGATCACCTCTGTGTTTTTTAGATTTTGCGCTATAAACAAAAAAAGAGCGAAAATTAAAAAAAAAAAACGCCTTATATTTTTACTTTCTGCTATAAGACATTTCCAATTCCCATTTCTGGTACCTCCTCCTCCTCCCCCCCCCCCCCCCACTGCCTTCTGGGAGCCACACAGGTCCCAGAAAACAGCAGGACCATTCAGAAAGTGCAACGCTACTCGCACATGCACATGAGGAAACAGGTTGTGAAGTCACAAAGCTTCACTTGCTGTTTCCCTTAGTGAAGATGCTGCTCCTGCATCCGTAGCTGATGGACAGATTGGCTTGGGGTGCTGACATTGCGGACTCCCTGGACAGGTAAGGGTCCTTATATTAAAAGTCAGCATCTACAGTATTTTGTTTCTGGAACTCCTCTTTAAAGTGGAGTTCCACCCATTTTTGCAACTTTAGATCTATGTAATCCCCTTTAAAATGGCTTTTACCAATGGAAACTTTTTTTTTTTTTTTGCTAGTAAATACCTTAATTTCTGCTTTATTCCTCCTCTCCTCACTTCCGGGTCCGATCGGCGATGACGTCATTCGGCGATTCGCAGTATCTGCTGGGATGTATTCTATTCCAGAAATCTCGCAGTAGCTGAGCTGTACTGAGCCGTGCCTGCCCCGCCTCCGCCCCGCCTCTTCTCATTGAGTTGTATTGTATGCAATGTATTAAGGCTGTTCTCTGCCCCGCCTCCGCCCCGCCTCCTCTCATTGAGTTGTATTGTATGCAATACAACTCAATGAGAGGAGGCGGGGCGGAGGCGGGGCAGAGAACGGCCTTAATACATTCATACAATACAACTCAATGAGAGGAGGTGGGGCGGAGGCGGGGCAGAGAACGGCCTTAATACATTGCATACAATACAACTCAATGAGAGGAGGCGGGGCGGAGGCGGGGCAGAGAACGGCCTTAATACATTCATACAATACAACTCAATGAGAGGAGGCGGGGCGGAGGCGGGGCAGAGAACGGCCTTACTACATTCATACAATACAACTCAATGAGAGGAGGTGGGGCGGAGGCGGGGCAGAGAATGGCCTTAATACATTGCATACAATACAACTCAATGAGAGGAGGTGGGGTGGAGGCGGGGCAGAGAACGGCCTTAATACATTGCATACAATACAACTCAATGAGAGGAGGCGGGGCGGAGGCGGGGCAGAGAACGGCCTTAATACATTCATACAATACAACTCAATGAGAGGAGGCGGGGCGGAGGCGGGGCGGAGGCGGGGCAGGCACGGCTCAGTACAGCTCAGCTACTGCGCGATTTCTGGAATAGAATACATCCCAGCAGACACTGCGAATCGCCGAATGACGTCATCGCCGATCTGACCTGGAAGTGAGGAGAGGAGGAATAAAGCAGAAATTAAGGTATTTACTAGCAAAAAAAAAAAAAAGTTTCCATTGGTAAAAGCCGTTTTAAAGGGGATTACATAGATCTATGTATTCCAACCTATTAAAAATGGGTGGAACTCCGCTTTAAGGAGAATTTTCCTTCTGGCATAATAAAACGTGTAGAACAGTAGCAGTTTATCATGTTTAGAAATACAGAGGGAATCATAAATACCTATCAGCAAAACAATGGGGTGCTGGGCTAGTAATAGTTTTAATGCTTAAGCCAATCTGAATGTAACTTGTTTCCAATAATCAAAAATCAGAGGGAAGCTCCACGCCGTATGATAAAAGGTGCCAGTGGCATTTAAACATTTGTTTCAGAGTGAAGGGAGAAGGGAATTGATGTGGTGCAATCTCTTAAGGGTCTATATACCCCATGTAAAATTTTAAGTTAGATAAATTGTCCCTAGCATATATATTATCAGTTTAGTATATTGAGCCACCATATCCTCCCACTCTTTCTCAGAGAGAGTAGGGATATCAATTTTTCACTTCTGAAACAATAAAAGTCTTATTTATAAGGAATGCATATGTTGAAAAGGGGGCTTATCAAGATTGGAAGCCTTTAAAGAGATTCTAAGGAGCTCTACTGGAGGATAGGAGCTTGGGGGAATTGGGCCATAATGGTCTGCTGCAGTTGCAGGTATCTGAAAAAATACCAGTTGCAAAGGGTTCATCTTTCAATGACGCATAGAAACATAGTTCTCCTGTTGAAAAGATATGCCTAAGAGTGTGCATATTTGCTCTGATCCAAATCAGGGGATCAGGGGCAGTGCAGAGATGAGGAAGGGTGGGATTATTCCCATGGGGCATATTAGGAGACCAAATCCTAGGAGAAGGGTATTTACGTAAGTATCATAGTCCAAGCCTACCACCATCATCCTCATGGTTTGGGTACAGGCCAGGGAGGATTTTGCCCTTCCAAAAAATTGTGATATTGAATCATGGGCTGTAGAGGGTACAAGGAGACAATACACTCCACAACCATCTTTGGGTATTCAAACATCCTTTTCTGCTGTGCATAGTTAGTTCACCAAAACAGCACTCGGTCCCAACACAAGGAATCTATTTTGTGATATAAAAAGTTTGGTAACCCTTGGAATTTTTAATGGACCATTGGGGATATATCTGGGAAAAATAATTTTATTCTCCTTTTTCTTTCTTCTTTTCCCTAGCTGGTCCATCACTGATTAGTTTTATCATTATACTAGTTCCATTGGGAATCACACCTGCCTCCATGACATTTTATATGGGTACAGCTTTTTCCCCCATGTCAGCTTGGCAGGTACCTTTTTGATACCTTGAGCATTTATTGTTGTAATATGCGATCTCATAGTATGTATACCTTTAATCGTATCCTCTACCAACGGAAACAATATGAATGCACACAATCTCCTTATGACACACCCTTGATGAAGAGTATGAACCTGAAACACGTTGGGTGCCATAGAGACAAGTGCACCTCCATTGTCCAAAACAACCAGGATGTGTAATTTTATATCCATATAAATTGTGTTATATATTTTTTGTATTTGTGCTAATATGGCATGTCATTTATATTTTTAATACGATTCAATAAATGTACAAACTTTTTTTATTACCTTGGTGTCTTTCTGCCCCTAAAGTCCCTACTTATAGGGGGGATCATTTTTGTTTTGATCCTCTATGGGATGTTGGCAATTAGACACTAGACTCTCTAATGGTGAGTTACTACAATATTGTTCATCTCCATTACATGATGGCTGATGGGATTGGTATTTTATGTAAAAAAAATAAAATAAAATTATATATTTTTTAATTTAGTGCTTTTCAGAGCAAGTGACACCTTTACTGTTTTTCTGGTAGGAGCAACAGTTATTTTTTAATTTATATATTTTTTTGTATTTGCCGAAAATGAAAACGAATGCACCACATCTAAGGATCGGTAAGCTGCAATATAATACATTTTAGTTTGTGGGTATAATTATGCCTAAAAGACCTCACAGATTGCCTGACAGAGCTGAAGAATTGTTGAAGCGCATAAAACTATAGATTACAAAATGGGGCCATATTGAGCACTGTCGCTTTGCCTAGGAGTGGGCATTCTACAAAAGCAGGTGCAAGGGCTTACCATGTGTAGCACCTCTTTACCCTTGAGCAGTGTTGGGTGACTCCTTGGTAGCTTTGGAGCTAGCATTTCAGAGTTTTGACATATGGAGGGGAAGGGGAAATAAGTTGGGTCAATCAGTCACTTAAGTTTTCATACCCTTTATTGCTGAATTCAGAAATTGGAGAGAGGCTTTAGAGGTGCAAGATGCATGAAAAAATAGCACAAAATGATCAAAAGATGTATTAAATTAAAAACAAGCCCTTTAACAGCACCATCTAAGTAAATCCTAGAAGCCAAAGAGCAGCCAAACAAATCTATGACCATGTAAGTGTAGTCACGATCTTTCTGTAGTTTGGATAAGTCTGGCTTTAGTCACTTTGGAAGTAGTCAAATCTACCTTAAACAGTGGGCAATGGATCCTTTACAAAATGTGCAGATGGTAACTTCTACCCCAGCTCTTCAGCAAGAAGATCCCCTTCTCAGCCTAGCTTCCTTCAGAAAATTATTCCAGTTTTAGGTCAAGTTATTGGGCCTTCATAACATGCCTCAGTACTCCCAAACATTGTCTCTTCAAGCCATATCCCTGAATACAGTCCTGCAGAGATTGACTGAGTCAGATAAAAATTCATAACTCAGGGAGGTGACCCTCCTGCACACCCAGGGAAGATAATATTTTCTGCTTTCCTCCCTCTGCAGCTCAAAGAGGCCACAACTAGGGATGATCGAACGGTTCGGGTCCACCATCGGTTCGGCCCGAACATTGGGTGTTCGAGGTTCGGCCGAATTTAGAACTTTTTGCCCAAAAAGTTCAGAATTCGGCAACCAGAACCGCCCAAAATGCAATGCTTCAGGAAATGGGCTTTAAAAGCCCGTGATTGGACCAGAACCATTAGCAAAAGCCAATTGAGGGGGCAGGAGAATGCTAGGAATGTGATTGGAGTGACTAGGGGGTCCCTAGACCAATCATTAGTGAATACGCCCCCCAGTATATAAGATCGCCCCCGCCATATTCCCAGCATTGTTATACTGGACATGGAAGAGAGTGGAAGCAGTTCTGTTAATTTTACTTTAAAAGTGTCATTTAGCTATTTTTAGTGTGAGGAAAGGGATATCTAGTGTAGTTAGAGTGCTCCTTTACACTTAAGTTAGCTTCAAAAATTTAGTTTCTGTAGGGAAAGTGTTAAGTGTCAGGGGACCGTAGTGTAGTGTAGGGTTAACTGACGGTGACTGCTATGGCAGGGTGACAAAACCCTTCCATAGCAGGGTGACCGCTATAGAGAAATGATCATTTCTCTGCTTCGGGACAGGTATGTGGCTTCTCACCAGCAAGCATTTTTTAATGCTGCAGGGGCTGCCACTGCCAGTGCTTTTTTGAGGACATGTTTGATGTCAGACATGACATCTGAATATGTGTATAGGGGGTATATATAGACATATATGTCTGAATATATACCCCTAGACATATATAGGTGTGATAGTAGCAGAAATAAATGCTTGCGCTAATGAAATCATTTACAGTAATATATTTCTGCTACTATCACACCTATATATGTCTAGGGGTATATATTCAGACATATATGCCTATATATACCCCCTATACACATGTTCAGATGTTTTGCCTGCCTCAAAAGAACCCCAAAAAATGCCAAAAAAACGCTAGTGTCAAAAAAAAAAATGCCCAGGTGTGTTTTTGCTGGCATTTTTTGGGGGGTTTTGGAGGCAGGCAAAACATCAGAACTTGTGCACAGTACCACTATACACAAGTTCAGATGTTTTGCCTGCCTCAAAAGAACCCCAAAAAATGCCAAAAAAAACGCTAGCGTCAAAAAAAAAATGCCCAGGTGTGTTTTTGCTGGCATTTTTTGGGGGGTTTTGGAGGCAGGCAAAACATCAGAACTTGTGCACAGTACCACTATACACAAGTTCAGATGTTTTTCCTGACTGCAAAGAACCCAAAAAAATGCCTGCTATTAAACCGGCAAGGTGTTACAGCAGAGAAGCCATATTCCTGTGCTTAAAGTTTTCTAATACAAACAATCTTTTTTTTTATGGTTCTGGACATGCTACAGAGCTGAAACTTCACAGGTACACCTTTTAGACCCCCCAGACACAAAATCACACAAAAAAAAGTTCTTAAAAATTGTCATTTTTGATAAAAAAGCCAATTATTGAAAAATTTAAAAAAAAAAAAAAAAAAAAAAGAGATTTTTTGATTTTTACTTTGGATTTAGTATCTGGGGGGTCTAAAAAGTGTACATGTGAAGTTTCAGCTCTGTAGCATGTCCAGAACCCCCCAAAAATTAGCATTTTCTTATAATTTTTATTAGAACAGGAATACGGCTTCTCTACGGCGCTTTTTCTTGCATTTTTAGGGCATTTTTGGAGGCAGGCATGACTTTTTTTGGATTTAGTGTCTGGGGGGTCTAAAAAGTGTACCTGTGAAGTTTCAGCTCTGTAGCATGTCCAGAACCAGAAAAAAAGATAATTTTTCAGTAGAGCAGGGATGGTGGGACCCCTCTTTTACACTTATATGATCTTTTTTTGGGGTTCTGGACATGCTACAGAGCTGAAACTTCACAGGTACACCTTTTAGACCCCCCAGACACAAAATCACACAAAAAAGTTCTTAAAAATTGTCATTTTTGATAAAAAAGCCAATTATTGAAAAATTAAAAAAAAAAAAAAAAAAAAAAAAAGAGATTTTTTGATTTTTACTTTGGATTTAGTATCTGGGGGGTCTAAAAAGTGTACATGTGAAGTTTCAGCTCTGTAGCATGTCCAGAACCATAAAAAAAAAAAGATCGTTTGTATTAGAAAACTTTAAGCACAGGAATATGGCTTCTCTGCTGTAACACCTTGCCGGTTTAATAGCAGGCATTTTTTTGGGTTCTTTGCAGTCAGGAAAAACATCTGAACTTGTGTATAGTGGTACTGTGCACAAGTTCTGATGTTTTGCCTGCCTCCAAAATCCCCAAAAAATGCCAGCAAAAACACACCTGGGCATTTTTTTTTTTGACGCTAGCGTTTTTTTTGGCATTTTTTGGGGTTCTTTTGAGGCAGGCAAAACATCTGAACATGTGTATAGGGTGTATATATAGGCATATATGTCTGAATATATACCCCTAGACATATATAGGTGTGATAGTAGCAGAAATATATTACTGTAAATGATTTCATTAGCGCAAGCATTTATTTCTGCTACTATCACACCTATATATGTCTAGGGGTATATATTCAGACATATATGTCTATATATCCCCCCTATACACATGTTCAGATGTTTTGCCTGCCTCAAAAGAACCCCAAAAAATGCCAAAAAAAAACGCTAGCGTCAAAAAAAAAAATGCCCAGGTGTGTTTTTGCTGGCATTTTTTGGGGAATTTTGGAGGCAGGCAAAACATCAGAACTTGTGCACAGTACTACTATACACAAGTTCAGATGTTTTTCCTGACTGCAAAGAACCCAAAAAAATGCCTGCTATTAAACCGGCAAGGTGTTACAGCAGAGAAGCCATATTCCTGTGCTTAAAGTTTTCTAATACAAACGATCTTTTTTTTTCTGGTTCTGGACATGCTACAGACCTGAAACTTCACATGTACACTTTTTAGACCCCCCAGATACTAAATCCAAAGAATCAAAAAATCTCTTTTTTTTTTTTTTTTTTTTAAATTTTTCAATAATTGGCTTTTTTATCAAAAATGACAATTTTTAAGAACTTTTTTTGTGTGATTTTGTGTCTGGGGGGTCTAAAAGGTGTACCTGTGAAGTTTCAGCTCTGTAGCATGTCCAGAACCAGAAAAAAAGATCATATAGGTGTTAAAGTTAAAGGAGGCTCCCGAACCACATCCCTGTTCTACTGAAAAATTATCTTTTTTTTTTTCATGGTTCTGGACATGCTACAGAGCTGAAACTTCACATGCACACCTTTTAGACCCCCCCAGATACTAAATCCAAAGTAAAAATCAAAAAAATCTCTTTTTTTTTTTTTTTTAATTTTTCAATAATTGGCTTTTTTATCAAAAATGACAATTTTTAAGAACTTTTTTTTGTGTGATTAATAGTTAATGGGGCATGACCCAGAACCCTAGGCACTTTTTAGGGGCATTTATTGGGTTTTAGGGCTTAAAAATTGTGTTTTTTGATTACAGAAGTTCGGGTCCCATTGATTTCAATGGGGTTCTGAAATCCGGGCCGAACTTTCGTGAAGTTCGGGTGTTCTGGTCGAACCGAACTTTTCAAAAGTTCGATCATCCCTAGCCACAACTGATGAGACAGAAGTAGCTGAGCAAGTGATCGGTGCCCTTTACTTGTGGTACCAGAGCTACCCTGGAATTTACCGTGAGGGATGCTGTTTAGGAGGACAATCACAAGTAGCTATGTTCTGTGATGTGTTACTGAAGTAATGATTCTCAGCTTGACTCTCTGGTGCTATAGAGTCTTATAAACACTATGATATGCCGCCACATGTTATCCTAACTGAGTCACAGAGATATTGCTCTGAAAAATCCATGTTTGTGCAGCTTTCATGATCTGCTTTGTATTTTTCTATAGTATATGCACCACCAGTGTCCTGCAAACCAGAGCTTACCTAAAAGATACAAATAATTTTTTAACACGAATAATTGAGGTAAAATTTACAAGATAAGAAGGATGCCCTGCTGGTGACAGCTGATGTGGCATCACTTCACACCATATTACATCATGAAAATGCAATCTAGCCCTTAATTAGGCATTGGGCAAAAGATATGATATCCCACACCCTCAAAGTTTTTTTTCTGTAAAATTTTGGATTTTTGTTTGACATTCAATTATTTTTGATACTCAGGGTCCTTCTTTTAGCAAAAAGAAGTGGTATTGCAATGGGCACAAAATTTGTGTCCATGTTAACGAATATGCTCATGAGTGAGTGGGAGGACGGACAAATTTTCAACTCCCGAAAACCCGGAATTATTGTTTTACAAAAGGTTCATAAATGATTTAATGTTTATATGGGGAGGAATGGAATATGGCCTACATCAATTTATGGCCCATTTGAATAATAACAATAACAGCATCGAATTAGGTTATTATTAGAGCAGGGACACCATCAACTTTCTGGATGTAACAGTATTCAAACATAATTAGACCACAAAAGTTTTCTTCAAGCCAATGGACAAGGAAAGTTAATTCTCCATTAGGAGTGGACACTATCCCTCCTGGTTATGGAACATAATGCAAGGTCAAATTTTGCGAATTAGGAAAGATTTTACATTTGATGATGATTTAATTTCTCATTCGCGAATAATAAAAAGTAGATTTGTACAGAAGGGTTACTAAGAAAAGAGATAGAGAACACCATCCAGGAGATCCTAAGTTAACCAAGGGATCTGAGTTCACAAGAGGGAGGAAAATGGGGTGATGAGGAAAAAAAAAACAATGGAATTTAATCTCTGATTACCATTGCCAATATAAGGAAGTGGAAGGGATCTTCCAAAAACATTGGCATATTTTGCTAAAGAATAGAATCCTGGGTCCTGTGCTACCTAGCACTCCATGATTTGTATATAGGATAGCATGTAATTTTGGGAAAAAAAATTGTTAAAAAGATACTAAATCCACTAGAGAGAACCTTTCTTTTCCCAATGTTTTGCAGCATGCAGGAAATGCAGAGCTCTCAAAACATCTAGGGAGAATAGGAGAAACCGCAAGACTTTTACATCTGAAGTGACAGGGCGCAAGTACAAGATCCCTGAATTTATAATGTGCGACACAACGCATGTTGTATATGTACTTTAGTGCCCATGTGGGTTGATGTATGTGGGGCGTACCAAACAACCCCTGAATATAAGGATAGGAGAACACATGACAAACATTACTAAGGGATACAAACATAATAGTGTCTCATGAATAGTGTGAACATTTTGCAAAACATCATGCCAGGGATACATCCAAATTATTGTTTTGGGGTGTGGATTGTGTTTACCCTTCCTGGAGGGGTTCCAACAGAGTGAGGGACATATCCAAGAGGGAGACGAAATGGATATACATTTTACGCACTTTAAAACCTGAGGGGATGAATATAGAATTAGATATAAATTGTTTTATTAGTGATTATTGATTTATTATTAATTACATTTAGGTGAGTTTTATGGATTACAGTCAGGTGGGCTTAATTTAATTTTATGGAATATTAATGTTGTTTTAAACTAATTTTATATAGGATAACATTTTATTTCCAAAAAAATTGGATGTTAAATTATGTATTTTGGGTCGATTCAGTGACCTATTGTCAATGAAATGTAAGAATGTTTTGAGTATTTTATTTGATTTTGCATGTATTTAATATATAAAATATGCATTGTCAAGGCTACATGTATCCTCCCTTAGGATCAACCTAATAGAGTGTAGATTACCAGTTGATATTCATTCTAACATAGAGTAGGAAAGTTGTGCAAATGGGGTAAAGTAAAATCAGTGGCAATCAAAAGGGTTAATTGCAGAGGTGTCTGCAGGGGATGAATTGCAGCATGAGATCTGTTGAAGCTCTTTCTGTTGATTTTGCTGTAAAGGACTTTCTGTGTGCATTTTTAGCGCTGCACCTTTGTATGTTTGCAGCATGAGATGTACACTTGGCGAATGGTTAGTACCTGAGTGATAATGATTATGTTAACCTGGGATGAGAGGAACAGTTGGCGGCAATTATGCAGATTGCGTAAGCGAAAGGCTTTCTGTATGCTGAGAGTGCGGGCGCGGCGGCGGTAAGTCAGGTAAGTCAGATGAAGGGAGCTGTGTGCGGACAGCGGCCGGAGGGGCCAAAGGGGCCGGAGGGGCCGAAGGAGCGGGGACAAGGGACAGTTTTATGTTGGGGATCATACACCTTCATTCACAAAGGCTGGGGGCAACTGTTTATCATTCCATCTGGGAGAAGCTGTTTATTTGATCCAGAGATACTACTCCATGAATATTCTGATAATGCTCGATTGACCTTCTTTGTTGGAGGTCCCCATCAAGGGGTAAGGCAGTGTCAATGGGTGTTGGTGGTGGCTTTTTTTGGGCACCTCTCTGCTTTTCCCATCACTGCAGTTAACAAAAGCAGTTCTGAAGATTTATTGATTTGAAATGGACTGACATTTATTAGTGCTGCACTTTTTGTGTCATTATTGTTTTTTATGCCGTTATTCCTGCATGTACTGTATGTGCTGGCAGCTAATCTTTAGTGTTATAATCTGTATATTGAATAAACTAGCACAGCTAATTTTGTTACAAATTGCACAGGTGTTTAAATGTCTGCGGAGCATGAGATCTGCTGAAGCTCTTTCTGTTGATTTTCCTGTCAAGGACTTTCTGTTAGTTTTTAGCGCTGCACCTTTGTATGTTTGCAGGATGAGATGTACACTTGGCAAATGCTTAGCACCTGAGTGTAATGAATATGTTAACCTGGAATGAGAGGAGGATACATAGGCAGGGATGCCACACCGTGTAACCACCCCCTGTGACAAAGTCGGAAGTGACCAAATGTGTCTGGGCGTGGTTACGCGGTGACTGTGGGTAACGTCAGGTCCGGAAACCGGAAGTAGATGTGGAGCTAGTTTGTAGTGTCCAGAGGTGGTAACACAAGTGTATCACAGAGACAGAGCCTGATGTCAACTTTGATTAACACGCAATTTGATTGTTTTTATCATGTGAGTGGCTTTCTACTTGTCAATAAATTTTAGTTGATTTGGTTACTGTACCATTGGAGGATATCTTTGCTTTTTTCACATGATAATGGCCATTTATGAATCCTGGGAAGATACTTGGTGACATTCCATACCTGAACGGATGGATAGTCACATAAAAGTTTTATGTCAACAATGAGAGTGGGAGGCATTGCAAATTAAAGTGTGTATACCTGCTGGGGAGAGGGATCACCAGTACATGCAAGGTGGTGTGTGATTGATATTTATCTCAATGGGAGAAGATTTCAACACTTTTACTTTGCACGATTTTAGTGAACTTTATTTATGGACTTTTTGGTTACTATGGGTGAAAGTGTGATTCACAGCGCCACTTTAGAGTGAGAATTTGCTTACACTTTGAGAATGCGCTGTGACTTTATTGTAAATTCACACAAAGATATACCACACAAGATCAGGTAAGAGCTTGATCACATTATCCTAAATGATGCAAACTGTAAACAGTAATGTCAGTACATCTAATGAACAGCTACCATAAACATAAACCATAATCTAATTGCCATAAACATATAAACATCCCAAAGTAAAGTGGGCACAATGCTAGTCACATCTCCAAGAGGAATAGCAGAGAGTCAGAAACAATAGATGACTCAATTAACAATGGGAATTCACACAATGGGGAAATTATACCACGAGAGAAAGACACCTTAGTAAACAGGTTAGAGCAGGAGACCCCAGCATACGGTTGTTTTGATCTGATGATGTTAACATCTACTCTGAGTCTGGGGGGGGGGGGGGGTTGAAGCTGCTAATGCTGATGTGGGCATAGATGCCCCACATCTGTAAGGAGATATGGACCAGAATTTGAAGCAAAACCACTCCAAAGGTCCTACAATTGCACACATCTCCCAAAAAATAGAGCCCCCTCAAAAGCAAGGGCCCATAGTCAGTAGGCAAGAGGCTACCCTGTAGTCCCATCCAAAAGCCCCTGTCCCAGTTGGGTCTGTCACACTCTCTGATCATTTGACTGATTACCCTTCCTGTTAGTCGTAGCCTTTTAGTTAATAATCATTTTTTAATTTTTTGGTTTTTAACAATTGGCCTCCTTTGTATACATACATCTGTTTAGATATTCCCTTTATATACATATATACTTTATATATAAGATATTACACATTTTATTTAAAAATAACTTGATATTCCATACATAACTAACCATAAAAAAAAAAAAAAAAAAGCTTTCAACTATCTATTATATTTAACACATCCGTGATCCTTATATGTACACCACTTGAATGTAACTATTGCTTAATATCTTTATACCAATTGGGATTGGGATTTTATATATGTATAAGATGCTGGATGAGTATACATTTCTCTGGTTACGGTTAGTTATATACATGTTTTAATTCAAGATTATATTGCCTAACAGGTTACATGGCCACAGGAATTCTAAATTTAGAAGCTATATGGGCTTATTACAAACTATCCGTGAACACACTTTATACATTGAGATTATATATTTTTACCCTGATTTTAAAATTATATATTTTACTAATTTTATTTGTACATTTTTTATAACCCTCTGGTTATTTAACATTGGAGTAATATTAATTTATCGTATGCCTAATTTTTGCTTATTAAACATTAGGGTATTTACCACCCAATACTCCTCATATTAACTTACAAATTCACTCCTTTCGAAATAAATTATCCCTCTTATACATTTAAATATAATGATTTATATAATTATTCCTCTTATATATTTATAACTTTTTCCTCTACAATTTTAAATTAATCAGCATATTCTATTTTTTAATAATCTGTGTCCCTTTGCATTTTTTAATTAATTTTATTTTAAAACAGCAATAAGTTCCTTTCCTGGCCACCAGGGATCATTTAACGCTGGACCCAATAACATAACCTACTCTGGTCTCGCAATTTATATACTAATCATTTGCCCGGTAACAAATGACCATATTCCTTTATTTACATCCATTGGTCAGAGAATCGAGTAGGTTGGGATTTAGGTTTCCTTTAAAATTTGCATACTCGGATTCTGCCCGGCAACCAATAACGCACCGTTAGGTTATTTTCATTGGACGACAATTCCGGTTGCCAGGTAACCCTGTTGTATTTATTGAGCGGGACTCACGTACCCTCACGCTGCTCCTGATGACATCAGTTTTGATAATGAAACGCGTAGAGCGTAGGTACGTCAGTTCCGCCCTATTGGACTTGTGAACCGCACATCCGGTCGGTGAGGCGCACAGCGTCCCGGAAGCACCGCTAAACAAGGGTTTTGCGTGCCCTACTCACCTACGGACAATTTTATGTGCTTTTAAATGTGAGTACTTCTTGTATGTATTAAATAAACGCATTGAGTTTAAACGGTACATCACTATATAGTGCTTCTCATTTCTATATCATCGGACATTTGCACACCTTATGGAGAGTTGCCTTTGAGACCACTTATCGTTTGCATATACATACATGGGAGAGAGGAAGTAGGACTAAACCCAGGAGAAGTGGAGAGTGTAAACCGGGCCTGACTGAGTGTTTCACCCATAAAGTTACAACGCTGGTTACCCCTGTAGGGGTGCCGCTCTCTGGTGAGTGCGGGCTATATTGAGAGGGGTGCACTGATTCCCTCACCCGGCACCCACATTCCGAAACCACCACTGGGATTCACCTTCTCCCCATTAAGAAGATTTGTTGCACGTTTTCAATCTACTTTAAATATCTCACCTATGGACTCTTTCTGATACCAAATATACATTTTTTATGGACTTTTTTTTACTGTATCACGTATATGAGTTATATACACATATTGATTTATATAATCACTTTATATAGCACCTATTTATTGATATTTGCGTTTTAGATTATCACTACCTGGATTTTTTTTAGTCTTTATACACCTCTATCATTAATTTATTTATTCACTATATATCACCTACTTATTGATATCCATTTCTATTATCATAGATTACCACTTGTATATTTATCAATTACTCACTTATATCTTTTATCTCATCTGATATTTATTATTATATATTTATTCATTCTCCTTTTACACACAGCACCATCACCGATATTAACTGTTTCAACCTAGGTTTATGCTTTTTTTAAATAGCACCAGTCACTTTACCCTTGCACCTTACCACTTATTGATGTTTTTTACTTCTGTATTTTATTTATTTATTGATTAAGTGCAATTGCCCCCATTAGGCGGGTGTTTACCAATCTACACCATTTGCATATGTGACTGTGTTGTATTTTCTACATTTATTTAGTGTGTATAAGGAACACATTTCTCCCACTGAATTATTTATTTATTTGGCAGCGCCAACTTACCCTATCCCTTCACATTACCTGAATATAGCCTCACACTATATTTTTAGGGTAGGCTGCAGCCAACAAATTTTATTTAGGCTTATCCATTTGCGCGGAAAACTTTTTTATACCATTGCCATCGATTAACAGGATTGGCAATGTCAGACAATGATAGTGGCATGACAGCGACACCTGGTAGAACAACTCCAGAGGGAAGCAATAAGACAATGTTTCCTGCAATAATCACCCCCTTGTTTCTGGCAGGAATCCAAATGAATTTGCAACAATTACCAAAGTATACAGAGCCAGGTCATATGGAATCCAGCATGTAGGTAGGTTGCTTACAGTTTTCTAGCCTGACAGTGGCTGACCCAGGCTGAGAAGGGGTTAAGGCCATGCTTTACGGTTCCTAGGTTTTTTGGGCCCAGCCTATCTGCCCAGTATTATAAATAGGGGGAAGTTTGGCATCTGGTCCTGGGCATTGATAAGCATGTTTATGACGAAAAGTACCCCCACCTGGTGAGTGGCCCCATCCATAAGCAGACAGAACTGTCTATTAACACCTGAGAGGGGGAAGCAAGAGTTAATTCTGCACCAGCCAGCAGAAGATTTTCTTGACATGATAGAACAGTTCAGAAGCATTGTATAGTATCAACGTAGGGTACTTTAGTGCCCATTTCAAATTGGATACAGGGAAAACAACTGTTAAACAAACTGTGACTCACAGATTGCTGTAATTAAGAAAAGATCAGTTGCAGGGAGATCATAGGCAATGCCAGTGGCGTAACTAGAACTTTCAGGGCCCTGATGCAAGAAACCATGAAGGGCCCCCCTTACCCCTGACTGGGGCCCTTCCCTTCAAGCCCTGTGGCAGAACACCAAGGTCGGGTCACAAGTGGGACCTTTGTGGCCATGGTAGTTTTGCCACTGGTGCCTGTAGTTTTTAATATTTGTTAGTTTATTTTTTAATAATTATTTTACCTTTTTTTGTTAAACTATTTTTTATTTCTTTCTTTTTTTTTTTTTTACAATATTTATTTTTTATTATTTTTTTACCATTTTTTTAGGAGCCCCATTGGGAAACTTTGGTGAGATATAGGGGGTCTAAACAGACCTCTAATGTTTCCTCTTTGAGATAGAGAAAGGAGTTTGAGGACACAGCCCCCGCTGCTCCCCCTATGCAGGTGTATCCCCCCTGCAGCATGGGGGCAGGTCGCAATTTAGACCCCTGCAGGTATGCCCCTGGACAATGCTGATAACTGGTTTCCTGCCCTATGCCATCTTGTTTGGGGCACGGCTTCCATAGACAAGGTCCTCTTTAAAGCCTTAGTGGCTATAACAAATAAAAAGTTATTAGCTCTTCTCCCCAAAATTACTTTAGAAGGGCAATATTTTTCAGCTCCATATTTGTAGAAGACATTTTATATATTTATATTCTTATATGTTTCTTTATTATATTACCTAGATTGTTCCTGCAAAAATACTTTTCTTTTTTTATGTACAGTAAGATAATTTTATTTTGTAGCAAACCTTTCCAACCTTTTTCTAAAGATCACTCTATCATACAACTCTGCATGCTGATATGAAATTATTTTCCACTCATTAGTCATAGTCACATAGTTACATAGTTTGTCTGGTTAAAAAAAAAAAAAGACATCTAGTTCAACCAATAGAAAAAAAAAGTTACACAAACATTTTTTTGTTTTCATTTACAATTCCTGTTTTAAAGGATAAGTTCACCTTTTCAGGCAGAATTTCACTTTTCATAATAAATAGAAGCATTTTCCAATGCCATATCTGGCCCAGCTATCCCAATGTGCTTTCTCTCACTTACCTTATCCAAAGGGGGTTTAACCACTTCAGCTCCGGAAGATTTATCCCCCTTTATGACCAGGCCATTTTTTGCGATACTTTAACTGATAATTGCACGGTCATGCGACATTGTACCCAAATAAAATTTTTGTCATGAAAAACATATCCAATAAAAATGTAAACAATCTAATTTCTTCATCAATTTAGTCAAATATCAATTCTTCTACATATTTTATTTAAAAAATCCCAATAAACATATATTGATTGGTTTGCGCAAATGTTATAGCGCCTACAAAGTATGGGGTATATTTTTGGAATTTTTATGTATTTAATTCTTGCTAGTAATGCTGGTGTTCAGCGACTTATAGCGGGGCTGGATATTGTGGAGGACATTCTGGCACTTTTATGGGAACCAGTGACACTCATACAGTGATCAGTGCTAAAAATATATACTGTCACTGTACTAATGACACTGGCTGGGAAAATTTTACCATCAGGGGCGATCAAAGGGTTAACTGTGTGCCTAGCCTGTGTTTTTGTACAGTGTGGGAGATGCTTTTACTAGGGGAATTCATGCTTTGCAGGAACACAGGATCCATGCCTTCCCTACTGACAGAAAGGCAATCTGCCTTGTTTACATAAACAGACTGCCATTCTGCCTGTGTACCGAATTATCAGCAGGCCCACTACGCAAAAGAGCAGGATCACGTACATATACGTGATCCTATGCACAGCAGTCACCCTGTACCAGTATATCTGCTATAGGGCGGACGGCAAGTGGTTAAAATCTTGTCAGTCTAAATGATTTTCAGATTCCATCACTTCCTGTAGATTGTCTCTCAGTATTTACTTCCTGTAGGTCATCTCCCAGAAGCCTTTACTTCCTTTTTACATCACAGAAGAGGGCGTGATAAGAAGTGTTCACCACTCTGGATCATACCTCCCTCATTTCAATACCACCTTCAAACCACTTTCTACGCAATCTGGCCATACACTTTGCAATCTGATTGTACAATCTCTGTACAATCTCCTTTAGATCTCCCATCAGCAATGTAGTACCTGCCTGAGTTGATACAAATTGAATGGATTGGTCAGGTGGGTCATCCTATTCAAAAGTTCTGGTAAATCTGAAGGGACTTGTTTAGAGATTGTACAATCACATTGCATAGTGTATGGCCATCTTTATACAAGTAAATAGAAGTGCCTAGTATGGATTGAGGTGGGGGGGGGCCCACTCCATTTTATTCCTAATGTTTCATCGCCCGCAATTCTTTTTTTTTACATTCAGTCGCTGACAGCTAATGATGACTCATTATAAAGACAAGGGGAACTCACTGCTCCAGGTGAATCAGGAAGCCTGATGATATACAGGTGCACGCCTCGGCTCGCCTCCGCAGACCATAAATGTAGAAGAAATGACTGCACTCCAAGTATAACCAATGATTAAGCACACATACTAGTGTGTGAAACACGTCTACCTGTTGTTTGCCACATTGGGATGTTCGGTCAATAAACCTGAATCTTGATTATACTTGGAGTGCAGCCATTTCTTCTACATTAATGATGACTTATTGGTCGTTAAGGACCTGGCGTGTGCCCGATCCTTAACAACCAGCTATTTACAGTGTTTGTTAAGGACACTGACTATCGCTGCCTGTAAATTACTGCAGGCTTTCACTGATAAAATAGCACATGCAGTATTTTAGTAGCATTTTTTAGTGAATGCCAAAATGTTTTGAAAAACGCTGGGCTGTACTCAGCTGCGGTAAGATACCACTTTGTGAATGGAGCCCAGAGAGAGATACACAGAGAGAGCGAGAGTGTCTGTTTTATACTAAGCACCATCTGTGCTTAGTATACTATCTGTTAAAGCAAACAACAAAGGCAATTTTCAAAATGTTTAGTAGTGGCAACCTATAGATACTTATAGATAGTTGCAGGCTTTTTATTTTTTGCATACTTCTTTCTTTTCCTCACTATTCTTTTAATAATGGCCATTTTTACTAAGGGTAGATTGCCCATCTCTCTTACTTCCTGAAGCTCTGCCTGAAATTTTTTTCCTTTTTCCTTAAATTTTGGATTTATTTTTATTGTTTTTCCTTTTGTGAATTGACTTTAACTCCTCTTTTATGCTGTATTTACTAAGTGTTTTTGCTTTATGCGGTAAATACAGCAAAAAGCAATAATGAATTGGCATTTTCAGACGAGCATGCAGTGTTTAGGAAAACACCTAAATTAGGCCCGGACTGGGACAAAAAAGGGAAGGGTAGAACCTGACAGAGCTGTTCTGCGGGGGATGAGGAGGGCCAGGAAAGAGAACAGGGGTGGTGGAGAGCACAAATAGGAAAGGAGAGCACAGGAGTGGGGTGGTGAGCACTGGGGGGGGGGGGGCTGGAGAGCACTGGCTGGGGAGAGAGTGGGGAGCAGGAGAGCACTGGGGGGCAGAGTGCAGGGGGGAGAAAAGAGCACTGGGGGGACTTGAGAGACCTTGGGGGAGCTGGAGAGCACTGGTGGGGTGGAGAGAACAGGAGGGGGCAGAGAGCAGGGGGCGGAGAGCAATGGGGGGTTGTGGAGAGTATGGGGGTGGTGGTGGAGAGCACAGGGGGGTGAAGAGTACTGGGGGGCAGAAAGCACTGGGGGAGCCAAAGAGCACTGGGGGCACCAGAGAACTCTGGGGGGGGGGGGGCTGGAGAGCATGGGGTGAAGAGCACTGGAGAGGCCAGAGAGCACTTAGGGGGGCCAGGGAGCACAGTGGTGGTTTTGGCCAAAGATTACTGGGGGGGCAGAGAGCACTGGGGGAGCTGGAGAGCACAGGGGGGTCTGGAGAGCACGGGGAGACAACTGGAGAGCACTGGGGAGGAGCTGGGGGGGGGGGTGCTGAAGAGCACTGGGGGGAGCTGGAGAGCACTGGGGGGAACTGGAGTTTACAGGGGGTGGCCGGAGAGCACTGGGGGAGCCGGGAAGCACTGGTGGAGCCAGAGAGCAATGAGAGAGCCAGAGAGCAATGAGAGAGAACCTGGAGAGCACTGGGTGGGAGTCAGAGAGCACTAAGGAAGAGCTGGAGAGCACTGTGGGGGGGGAACTGGAGAGCACTGGGGGGGCTGGAGAGCACTGGGGGGCAGAAGAGCTCAGGGGGGCAGCAAAAGAAATTGGATAGAAGGAGCGGCGGGACAGCTGCATATAGAGGAATTGATCTTTCCATATTACTTCTGCAGCCGCTAAATGCCTGCTTCTCCTCCTCTGCCTCCAGCAAGCATTTAGTGGCTTCAGGAGGAATATGGAAAGATCAGTTCCCCTTTATACAGTTGCCCCACCGCTCCCCCTACCCAGGCGCACAGGGGTGCTGCACAAGCATCAGGCGGCATTAGTCGATGGGGTCTATTGCAGCTCCTTCTCCTTTACTGTCATGGGGCAGCTGGGTAGATTTTGCCCCCTGGCCCCTGACTGCTGAACTGAATAGGCAACCGGCCGCAGAGAGGCAGGGTGAGTGACGGGGCTTTAAGAAGCAGTCCAGCTACCGCAACTGCTTTGGGCCCCACATGGACATACAGCCCAGTGACGTTGGCCCACCGGGCAAACGCCTGGTTTGCCCTATGGCCAGTCCGGGCCTGACCTAAATTCCGTATGCGATCTGCTTTTGTAAATGGAGCCCTCTGTCTCTTTTTCTCTGAATGTTACATTTGAAAATAGTAGGACAGAAGCTAGAGATGCTGACAGCAAGATTTCTAGCATAAGCCATGTAAAAGATCTAACACTACAATTCCTGGATATAATATAGGTCTGTATCATTAAAATATAAATTCACCTTTTACCAAAAATAATAAATGCACATTTTATGCAGGTAAAAAAAATGTGCATTTACTATTTTTTGTTTTAGGAGCCTGGAAAGCTCCTAGATCAGAATATCATGACCATGCAGGTCTCCTGCAGACTGTCAGTATAAGCTGTCTGCCCGTATATGTACAGTTTCATTGGGAAACTTTGTGGCAAATGAGGTTTGATGTTAATAAATGTAAAGGTATGCACTTGGGGGCTAAGAATATGCATGCATCACACATACTAGGGGGAGTAAAACATAGTGGAGAAGGATCTGGTAGTTCTGGTTGATCCTAAGCTTAATAATAGCATGCAATGCCAAGCTGCGGTTTCCAAAGAAAGCAAAGTCCTTTCTTGTATTAACAGAGGCATTGACTCCAGAGAGAAAGAGATATAATTTTGCCCCTGTACAAATCATTAGTAAGACCTCATCTGGAATATGCAGTTCAGTTTTGGGCACCAGTTCTCAAAAAGGATATCGGGGAACTGGAGAAAGTGCAGAGAAGGGCAACAAAACTGATAAGAGGCATGGAGGAGCTCAGCTATGAGGAAAGACTAGAGGAACTGAATTTATACTCTCTTGAGAAGAGGAGATTATGATCAACATGTATAAATACATAAGAGGTCCATATAGTGAACTTGGTGTTGAGTTATTCACTTCAAGGTCAACACAGAGGACAAGGGGGCACTCTTTACATCTAGAGGAAAACAGATTTTGTCTCCCAAGAGCTGTGAAAATGTGGAATAGACTCCCTCCAGAAGTGGTTCTGGCTAGCCCACTAGCTTTAAAAAAGGCCTGGATTCTTTCCTAGGTGTACATAATATAAATGGGTACTAATATTTTTAGGTAAAGTTGATTCAGGGTATATCCGATTGCCTCTCGGGGGATCGGTAAGGAATTTTTTTCCCCTGCTGTAGCAAATTGGATCATGCTTTGCTGGGGTTTTTTCACCTTCCTCTGGATCAACTGCAGGTATAGGATTGTGCATATGGGATTGTATGGTTGGGGTTTCTTTACTGTTTTTGTTTTTTATTGGTTGAGCCAGATGGACTTGTGTCTTTTTTCCACCTGACTAACTATGTAACTATGTAACATGCAACATGGTTAGAAAGGTGAACTTATCCTTTAAAGCAGTGGTCTCCAAACTGCAACACGCAGGTCGAATGCGGCCCTTTGCTTATTTATATCCGGCCCTTGGGATGCTATTCCTTCCTCTGACTTCAACTATGCGATATTATTCCTCCCACTGACACCAATGATTGGGCACTATTTCTTCCACTGATGCAATGGTTGAGCACTATTCCTATTCACATGGGTGCTTTGTAATTTTTTTTTAACTGGCCCTTTGTTAAGAAAGTTTGGAGACCCCTGCTTTAAAGACTATTTAAAAAAAAAATATATATATATATATATATTTTTTTTATATATATATATATATATATATATATATACAGTATCTCACATAAGTGAGTACACCCCTCACATTTGTGTAAGTATTTTATTATATCTTTTCATGTGACAACACTGAAGAAATGACACTTTGCTACAATGTAAAGTAGTGAGTGTACAGCTTGTATAACAGTGTAAACTTGCTGTCCTCTCAAAAAATCTCAACACACAGCCATTAATGTCTAAACCGCTGGCAACAAAAGTGATTATACCACTAAGTGAAAATGTCCTAATTGGGCCCAATTAGCCATTTTCCCTCCCCGGTGTCATGTGACTCGTTAGTGTCTCAAGGTCTCAGGTGTGAATGGGGAGCAGGTGTGTTAAATTTGGTGTTATCGCTCTCACTCTTTCATACTGGTCACTGAAGTTCAGAATGGCACCTCATGGCAAACAACTCTCTAAAGGGTCTGAAAAAAGAATTGTTGCTCTACATAAAGATGGCCTAGGCTATAAGAAGATTGGCAAAGACCCTGAATCTGAGCTGCAGCACAGTGACCAAGACCATACAGCGGTTTAACAGGACAGGTTCCACTTAGAACAGGCCTCGCCATGGTCGACCAAAGAAGTTGAGTGCACGTGCTCAGCATCATATCCAGTGGTTGTCTTTGGGAAATAGACATATGAGTGCTGCCAGCATTGCTGCAGAGGTTGAAGGGGTGGGGGGTCAGCCTGTCAGTGCTCAGACCAAACGCTGCACACTGCAACAAATTGGTCTGCATGGCTGTCTTCCCAGAAGAAAGCCTCTTCTAAAGATAATGCACAAGAAAGCCTGCAAACAGTTTGTTGAAGACAAGCAGACTAAAGACAAGGATTACTGGAACCATGTTCTGTGGTCTAATGAGACCAAGATAAATGTATTTGGTTTAGATAGTGTCAAGCGCGTGTGGCAGCAACCAGCTGAAGAGTACACAGACAAGTGTGTCTTGCCTACAGTTAAGCATGGTGGTGGGAGTGTCATGGTCTGGGGCTGCATGAGTGCTGCCGGCACTGGAGAGCTACAGTTCATTGAGGGAACCATGATTGCCAGCATGTATTGTGAGTGACATACTGAAGCAGGCCATGATCCCCTCCCTTTGGAGACGGGGCCGCAGGGCAGTATTCCAACATGATAATGACTCCAAACACACCTCTAAGATGACCAATGCCTTGCTAAAGAAGCTGAGGGTAAAGGTGATGGACTGGCCATGTCTCCAGACCTAAACCCTATTGAGCATCTGTGGGGCATCCTCAAATGGAAGATAGAGGAGTTCAAGGTCTCTAACATCTACCAGCTCCGTGATGTTGTCATGGAGTAGTGGAAAAGGACTCCAGTGGCAACCTGTGAAGCTCTGGTGAACTTCATGCGCAAGAGGGTTAAGGCAGTGCTGGAAAATAATGGTGACACAAAATATGGACACGTTGGGCCCAATTTGGACATTTTAACTTAGGGGTATATTCACTCATGTTACCAGCAGTTTAGACATTATTGGCTGTGTGTTGAGTTATTTTGAGGGGACAGTAAATTTACACTGTTATACAAGCTGCACACTCACTACTTTACATTGTAGCAAAATGTCATTTCTTCAGTGTTGTCACATGAAAAGATATAATAAAATATTTACAGAAATGTGAGGGGTGTACTCACTTTTGTGAGATACTTTATATATAAAGTATATTCCATTTTTGTAAGAGTATTTGTGGGCCCCTTGCCTTGGCATTTGTCCGTTTCCCTTTAATAAAACAGCCATGTGCACATATTGCACATACTGGAAAATATTGGAATTAGATAGCTAATAAGTAATGTGGAAGATTTTATAAATAAGCTGTGATTGAGGTTGACAAGCTGGAGTAGGACTACTTGCCAGTAAGAAAGAATGGAATGGAATGAAATAAAAATGCTTTTTTTTTTTTTCTTTTAAACTAAAACACACATTTGTCAGATTCATGCTCCAAGTCATGCATGAAAAATCAAACACCAACTGTCAGTTAACAGAACACAAAAAACTTATCTTTTTTTTTTCTCTCTTAATTTTATATTCTCATCTTAGTATCCCTCCCACACAAAAAAAAAAAAAAAAAAAATCTTATGAGGCTCATAAAATCACAGCTGCCTACAAGCCCCTGAATATCTCTTCAAGTCGAGCTCTGCCTAATACCTCATCCGCTACTATTTACATAATTTATATAGCTGCTCTGAATGCACAGGCTTGCCACAGCTGAGAGTGGCTCCCGTTGGGGAGAAGAAAAATATGCTTTTAGATAGAAATGTGTCAGACTATCTAAAGCAAACTCTCTTAGCTTGGGGACACTAGGTTTAAAAGGTAATTTGTTACCCTTTGATAGAAAATAACGCTAGACTGCTTTTTTTAAAAGTCTGTCACACTGCATGTTCTAACAGGATATTCTAAGAAGTAATGGAAAAAGAAAACACATTTTAATAATGTTGGGCTGTGTGTGCATTTATATAGTTATAAATCTATCCTCGGCTAGCCATTGGTTATCACTTCTCCCTGGGAAAGTCTGTGACATTCTGCATAAGAAATAGACAAATGTAGTAGAGCAAAGCACTTCCACATTTGTCCCTAGGCCTATGGAACTGTGAACCACTGAAAAAAAATGTGCTTCACACCATGCCCATCATGAACCTGTCAATAACATACTAGCTATAAACTAAGTGCCTCTCAACGATAGCCCCAATTTGGAGTTCTCTTCTAGCTGTGCAGACTAGCAGAAAAGCACATTGTAAAAAATGATTTTGATGTTTGGAAATCTTGTCCCCATGTCTGTATTTCTTCTGTTTTATATGTAGTCAATGTGCAAGTTTGGGAAAGACAACAGCCATTGCAATGACAGCAAAAAAGCATGCGGCTATGCTGGCAGAATGAGTGCTGCCGTTCCTTGCCAGCAATGGTCAGTGAGACAACGGGTAAGGCTATAGTGCTTTTTTCTGGAGCAGCCTTTTTTAATCTTTGTACCCTTAAGTTACCATTGAAATAATTTTTTAAGTCTAGAGCAGTGGTCTTCAAACTGCAGCCCGAGGGCCAGATGCGGCCCTTTACTTGCCTTTATCTGGACCTTGGGACACTGTCCCTCCCACTGATATGAGACACTGTTCTGCCATCTGACACCGACAGTGGAGCACCATTTCTCCCACTGACACCACTAATGGGGCACCTTTTCTCCCTATGATACTAATGATGGGGCACTGTTCCTCCCCCCCAATAGCAGATGTTTACTCCCACTGATGCCAGGAAAATTTCCACACCCGCTGGCCAAAGTCTGGCCCTTCTAAAGTCTGAAGGACAATATTCTGGCCCTTTGCTTATAATGTTTGGAGACCCCTGGTCTAGGGGATCCCCTACTAAAAATGATTATACTTCTAGATCATATGAATGTCATCAGTAAGTTGAAGAACATATAGATATAATAATAAAGAATGTGGCACACCTTGAGTATCGACACCCAGGGCAAATAAATGTTAACACCCACCTGCTTTATATGACAAACCTAATTTCAGTAATCCTTTTACAATTAAATGAAATGTAGGGGACATTTTGATGTCCTCCCTTCTTTTGGTGGCTAGGGGAATATTACCCCTTATGGGGGCAATTGAAGGTGGCATAGTTGGTCATTACAGGTGGGAAATCAATATGCCAGAGCTCAAGGAATTCCTAACAATCTTATAAGAAAGCCCAGTTGAGAAAGACTGGTTTAGAACAAAAAAGTGACCGAGGAGCAGCCATGGATCCATTGGCTGGTAGAGCTACCTCTTCCCACTTGTTTGAGGAAATCTTTCTGCTAAATACTTGCTAGTTGATGCTTCTGCAAAGTCGAAATTACCCTCTGGTTGTCTGGCAGAAACATTTTGTGGGCTTTTTGTGGACATGCGTGTTTTCTGCAGTGAAGTAAAGTGCTATAGCCCTACCACAGTGTATGTACATTCTTTTTCTTTAGTCTATCACATCACCAGGAACTGTTTGAGAAAGCAGTAGCACTAAAACTTAGTTAATTGTACATATATCCAGAAATTACCTATAGATATCAGATGTTTTGAAAAATTATTTTTTTTTGTATAATAAACAAATTCTTCTAAAATTTTTAAAATTGCACTTAATGTGCTTCTAATTAAAAATACATTATTGTTCTTCACCTACTGGTTTTATAAAACTTTCTTACAAAATTGAGATGTTTCCTCCTTGCTTCATCTTGCTGAATTTGGAGATTTGAGCACTATATCGTAATAATATACTGTAACCAGGCTAGGCTTCACTGTTAAATTTTATCAAGTTCAGCAATTTTAGGACTCGATTGGACCTAGAAACCCCACAGGGAAACACAGACTTGGAGAACCATAAAATCCTTTCCATGTATTAATGCAGACTGGATGTACTAGAGTGTTTTACCTGTATACTGGCTAGCCTGAGTAGGAGTATAATAGAGTAAATAGCATTATACGGATGCATCACTGTCCCTATTATGGTAAAACAGTGCAGAACCTTGGAAATATAATTGGATGAGTTTTATAAAGAATAGTTATGACTCAGTCTGGGTGGGCTGCAGCTGAGCAGATCTAAGGCTTACCATGTTTCTGCAAAATGTAAAAGAGCTTGGTGATGGTCAAGACAATAATTACTTTACAATATTCTACAATTGTTTATGCCCATTAAAATACAGGAGACATAATGATGATCACTCACTTTTAAAGCCTTAACATAGGCAGTTGCTTTCCAGTTTTGTTACTATTGCAAGTTTTTTTAAAGTCAGCTGATTTCTATGTGAACATACCAAGAAAAGCCACCATACAGTGGGAAAGAACCACTGGGCATATTGGAACCTAAAGCCCCGTACACACGCGTCGAAAATTGGCAGGGAATTTTCGTCCAACGTCCGATCTGCCGATTTTCGGCTTGTTAGTATGATGCTTCCGACAACCGACTCCGACTTTTCGGCCGAAAAAATTCTGGTGTGCAGGCTATAAAATTTTTGTCCGCCGTCAAAACACGGCCGATTTTCGTGCAGTCAGTACAGATTTCGACAGGGAAAAATCTTATGAGCAAGTCTGGGCATGCTCAGAGAAGAAAGAACACAAAGAAAGCAAACCAACACATGACATCACTTCTGAAGCAGATTTTTGTTGGGCGAGAAAATTTGTGTGCAGTGTAGGCACATTCCAACCAACAAAACACCACTCTGGACAAAAGACGGACGATCGGTCGGCCGATAATCGTTGCGTGTGTACAGGGCTATAAGCTCACTAGCCATTTGTCCATACTTGTCTTAACCGGCTTTGGAAGGTATTAGCGTTCTTTGCAGACAACTGTAACTAACGTCATGTGCTCATTAACCCAGTTTATCAGAATTACTGAGACAAGCCTGTTTACCAATGGCAGGTTGCACGATGCATCGCCACTGCCACCCAGGACTGCCAGGCAAACTAAAGTAAGAAGTGCTTTGCGCTGCAGATAATACAAGCTGATAACAGGTGGGAAGAGTCCTGTGCGTTCTTGTTATACACTATAATTAGACTGATTATAATAATTAGCACTGACTCTAATTTCCATCTAGTTTTATATTCTGCCTTTAAAAGCATCCGAATATTCTGCATTTTTTTTCTTCTTTTAATTGAGTTTCAAAATAGTGTTTTTCTAGGCAAAAAAAAAAAGCCACTTTGCAGAAAATGAGCATTTATCAATTCTGATTCAAGCTTGACGTGTCCATTAAACACAGCTGCCTAATTGAAGAACAGAAAATGTGGGTCTATGCAGAACCTTTCACCTCTTACTGTAAAGTCAAATGCAATACAATTTACATGCAATTAATATCTAGAGTATCGCAAACCATTTAGTTGGCAGAGGGTTTGCCTTTTGTCTGAATGCTCTCTTTCATTGGTGATGGGCGTGGCTAGAAGCCTAAATAACTGCTTAATGCTAAATAAGTGCATTTCATTATAGCTAAATAGTTGTGCCAATGCACCCAGGTCTTTCGTACTTACAGAGGGATGCATAAAAAATTCATAAAGCATTTATTCAGTGTTCAGCTTTCTTTAAAGCTGTTTGTATTCTGGCATCTTCGGAAAAAAAAAATCCCAAACACTGGTAAAACTGGCACAGAAAACAAACTGATTTTATTAAGAAAGGTTTGTATTCATTTACAAGTATATTTTGAAACCACACCATTGTGGCAAATCACCTCTGCAAAATGTGAGGCACCCAAACTGGAACATAAATAATAATGTATACATTAAGTTCAGGTTCACTTTGCCGGTAGCACCATGCTTCTTTAGGGAACAGAAACCCACCAAACAATAATACTGACACAAGATAGCTGAAAGACCCCAGTGTGTCTGCTTTAACAACACTGGAAAGTGGCAGTTCTTCAAATGTGTAAATTACTAGCCGGTATAAAAGTAAAGAGTAAATGAAAAACATTAAGTTTTTGCCAACACTCATTCTAGCTAGCCAGCACTGAAAATTACCTATAAAATGTATGTAGTAATTAGATACCTTAAACAAGTCTGAAATTCTGGTTTGTAGCTATAGCTAGTGTTGAGCGAACACGGACTGTATTATTCGGGTTCGTACCGAATAATTGGATTTTTGTTACCCGAACACGGACCCGAAAACTTTACTGTATGTTCGGGTTTAAAATCCGTGTTCGGTAATTGTATTTCCTGTTTTGTATGTAATGGCGCGCTTTTAATGGCGGGCTTTCAACAGCCAATCAACAAGCGTTTAACTGGTGTGCGCCATCACAGCCATGCCTACTAATGTATTAGTAGCTGTGATTGGCCATCTGAAGCATGTGACCAATGTCTTTATAAGTTCGAGAGCCACAGCGCGGCGCGTCATTCTGCTGTAGTTTAGGGAGAGAGCACACATCATTCGTGCTGGCTGCTGCTGATTAGGGACAGACAGTGAAAAATTGTGCCTGAAAAGAATGCAGGGACAGGTCGGAGTGTAGGCAGGGACAGTTATTTGAGCATTTTAGGGACATGCTGGAGAGATTAGGCAGGGACAGTCTACATCGATTTTGCTGTGTGGGGGGTGGTGCAGTGAACAATCTTTTTGAGCATTTTAGGGACAGGCTGGAGAGATTAGGCAGGGACAGTCTACATTGATTTTGCTGTGTGGGGGGTGGTGCAGTGAACGATCTTTTTGCCCTCACTTGAGCCCACTGAGGAGGAGGAGGAGGGAGAAAAAAAATCTATTTTTATCAGTCTGTTGTGTGCAGCGTTCAGCTATATTTTACTACAGATTGCTGTTCTAATCTGCTATTTAAAAATTACAAATTTAAAGGGGAATTTTTTTAAGAGCACTTGCCATGCTCTTAACTACATTTTGCTGCCATTTGCAGCACTCTAGCCCTTTCCATTGGTGTTTTAGAGCCATTTTAGTGCCTGAAAGTTCGAGTCCCCATTGACTTCAATGGGTTTCGGTGTCCGGGTAAAGTTCGGAAAAAGTCCGGGACACGGACCCGGACTTTTTTTTCAAGTTCGGCCGAACCCGCTGAACACGGACATCCAGGTGTCCGCTCAACTCTAGCTATAGCCCTTGGGAGAATAGGAAAACCATGGCTCCCAAATGTCCCTGGTTTCGAGGGACTGTCCCTCATTTGGAACAAAGACCCTCTGGCCCTGTTTCCTCCTCATTTGTCCCTCATGTTTGGTCAAATCTAGTATATAAAATGCATTATTTATCCATCAAAAAAATGTTTTACAGGGCTAAACATTTTATCTAACTTTTAATTTGTTGCATGTTTAAATTGCAAAGGCCAATATAAAGTGATAGAAATTGTAAATAGCACTTGTGGGTTTAACCAATCAATTTTTTTGTACAATTTCTCCTTTAACCTCCCTGGCGGTATGATTATGTCAGGAATTACATACCAAAAGCGGTACAATTGTTTTCATGGAAATTTGGCGTTATGTATTATAGGCCTACAATTCTTAGTAATTACTGACTTAAACCTGACCAAAACAAGAGTCTAGTAGACATCCCAGATATATATATATATATATATATACACACATATATACACACATATATATATATATATATATATAATATATAACGCATGAATTATAATTGAATCAATAATATAATTTTATATATATATATATATGTGTGTGTGTGTGTGTGTATATATATATATATGTATATATATATATATATATACACATATATATATATATATATATATATTTATATATATATATATATATACACCGGTATATATATATATATATATATATATATATATATATATATATATGCGCATATATATATATATATATATATATATATATATATATAAAAAATATAAAATGTGTTTTGTGTTTTGTGCAACATTTTTTTTTTTTTTTGAATTTCCCTCCCTAGTTCCGCTCCCATGCAGCATTGCTGCTGCAGGGAACGGAACTAGGAAGTGATCACACCGACGGAGGACGGAGGAGCGGCGGGGATCTCGGCTGGCGATCTAAGCAATGAGAGACCATCGCTGGATCGCCAGGAGAAGGTAAGAGAACACCGCTGCGCTCTCTGCACATCCACCCCGAGCGTGACTCGGGGTTACCGCTCCTGCAATGAAAAATCCACCCCGAGTCATGCTCGGGATTACCGCCAAGGTGGTTAAGGAGGGTTTGACAGGGGGTGTGTTCTATGCCTACATAATTTTGCTAATAGGTGTCTCTCATTCCCATCGCAGAAAGTTGGGAGGTATGGAATACCGGCACCAAGATAAGGTATCACGATTTCTACAAGTGCTTTGGTGAGGCAGTGTGGATGTATACAACAAAAATATCTGTTTTTAACAACCTGATGTCCCAAACCTGTATACTAGTATGGACCTGACTTATTGATACCTTTTATCTCTAGGCCTATTGATCTGGCAATCTGTCTATCATTACAATTTATCTGTAAAGTAACTTTTTTGCCAGTATTGGCAAAAAAAAAAAAAAAATGTTTACTTCTATGTATGTTCTTTTTTTTTTTTTTTTTTTTTTTATTGAGCAGAGTTTGTTTTTTTTTTTTACTTGGAGGTTTCTAGAATTGATATGTGCAGTGCAGGACTTTTATGTGCCCATAAACACTAATTAAAATATAATATTTTTACAATACAATACTTTTACACTGTATTTATGAATGACACCTGCAAAATGTTTTCAGGCTTCACTCACACTGCAGTCACAATTATGACTCCTGAGACACAAAGCAGGATCTAATTATACAGGTTATACTATTAGAGCATGCAAAGATGGGGTAGAAGCCCTAAGCATATTTTGAGATTAAGTTTATTTGGGCATACTTTGTAAACTAGAACACTAGGTTTTTTTAATGTGCTGCCTTGCAGCTTTGAAAATAAAAAAGCAGCGTCCTTGCAATAATCATCTTAACCCCAGTGCTTTGCCTCACAGACGTACTGCTCTGAGGTCCAACATCACTTGTCTTCTAGGTTGAATGATGGCCAGTATCATTTAACTCAGTTACTATTGACAACATTCCATAGAATAGGGTGAGGCTGGAGTTCAGATTTAATCTGAATAATTAGAACTTTTGATCTAACTAGCTTGATTGGATTTTTTTTTTCTAAAGTTCATAGAATTGTCCCAATCACATGCACCTATCTAGATGAAATTGACTGGCTGTCATAAACTTTTCTGGTAACATAGTTAACCTTTGTTTGTACCTGTTATGCATTAGAAAAAAGAAAATCACAACTTTTAGTAGCTACACTCAATCTCTCACTTTGGGCTCAATTTGCATACAGAGTACTGGTGGTAGTGAGATTAGTTGTGTTGGACTAAAAGCATGTGGAGACATAATTTTTGGATTAGACTTGAGGCCTCCTAAGCCTTTGTTCACACCTACACATTTGGTGTGACCTGCATTTGCATGGGCACAGCATCCCATTCAATTGACTGGGGAAATGCAGGAAAAAGGTCTCTGCATCTTTTTAAAACTGCAGCCGCAGGGAAATCACACGGCACGTTTACACCATGCATTTTTCAGCACCCATAAATGCAATGCATGTTTAGATGCATGGGTGCCATTCAGAATGAATGGCAGTCCCATGCATCTGTAAAAGTGCAGCACGTTTTCCCAGAACCCCCTGCACAAATGTAAAACTAACCTAGAGCTCACTTATATAGCTGGAAAGTTATGTTAGTTAATATGTATGAAAAATAAAGTGCCAACAACATGTGAAAAACGCTAAAACATACTAGTCTTTATGGAAAATGCCAGACTTGTCAGATTGCCAGCTTGGGTTCACCAGCTTGAAAAGGTTAGTGAAATTAGATTATTAAAAATAGATGTTATATTAGGTGCAGCGAGTTACTGGTCATCTTGTCTGTGATAGTTTAAGAGTTTATGCATTTTAAACTCTGAGCATTGACAGCAGGTACTCCTTTTCTTGACATTTCAAGCCTGTGGGCCCATTGCAGGCCTGTGGGCTCATGAAAAGTTCTAAACTGATACTAAATATTGCATGCATTTCCATTGCCTGAAGATCAGCAAGGAGCTCCTGTAAAGTCCAGAACCCTTTAAAACCAAGGGGCAAACACTGGTGTCCAAACGACCATGCCTCATTCCCACCCTGTCCATTCAGCTGTCAGCCGAGGATTCCTGACTGACCATGGAATGTAAACATAGTGGCTGAAATTGTGCATCTATAAAAAAATATCATAAGCCCCCCAAATACCATGGATAGATTTTTTAGGGGGGACCCTATGCAAAAAAACATATATGGTCCCCAAAACTCCCCACCAGACCCTGATCTAAGTATGCGTATGGAGAGGGGGGGCGGGTGCATGCATATTAGGCCACAAGCCCTCAACATAGCAACATGGGGGTGTCTTGTAAGCCATATTGGTTCACACACACATACACACACACACACACACACACAAAAAGAAAAAAGTAAACACACACTGTTTTTTGACAAGTCCTTTTATGTAAAATCCATTATCAATCATGGTGTCCCATGATGAATGGTGCCCGTCTAAAGAACACATAAACAGGCCACCCACCAGCAAGTCCAATCTTACTTCACTTGCACTGAATGACATCTCCCGTTCCCAGGTGCTAAAGAAAACAAAGGGACGAGGTCTTCCAGGTGATGTAATTGACCAAATACAGACATGTTAAATTCGGCTTCCAGATTTATTATGAGCCCCCTGACTAAAAACCACCACTACTTTCAAATAGGTTTGTGAGGAAGAGCCCATTGTCAACATTAACATGTACAGGTGCCCCCCCCAATGTTCCCCATGTTAAGGACCTGTGTCCTGGTACGGTTCAGCAGGGGGGAGGGCATTATTGTCCTCTCCTTTCCTGTCAGACCACATGCTTGGATCAGGGTCTGGTGTAAATTTTTGGGAGAACCCCCTCCCTCCCTCTCTTTTTTTTTTTTTTTTTTTTTGGTGCAGGTCCCCCTTAAAGTTCATGCAAGACTTACCAATCATGACAGATTTAAATTACTTTACAGATGATTATCCCAGGACAATTATCTCCAACTTCAAGCAATTTGTATCAACTGCTTTATGCAGCAATGTTTTATATAACATACAAGCTATCAAGGAAAGCAGGTAACAAGCAATTTCCTTCTTCTAGCTTCTTAGTGTCTATTGATTTATCTGATAATAATGAAAACTGGATGGGTAAGCCTTTGTACATTGTATGAGGTTTTACAGTATATAAGATTACCTCAAGTGACATCCCAGCACACAGTTAGAGGTTGTGTCAGTTGAACTAAAACCAAGTTTGTCTATAATATAGCAACTTTACGGAAACAGATTTCTAAAATGGGTAGAGATTAGATTACATACTACATGAAGGATTCATGGCAACACACAATATTAGATACTAATCACCATCATGTGTACAGTGCCAATAAAATGGGGCATCAGAGGTTAAAACATGACAAGGCAAATCTTATCCGACCTGTCAACCACTAGGAAGTAACCTAACTGCCACAAAAATCCAAAATTCTATAATTTTTTATTATAACTTTCTTTTCCTGGTACCTATCAATGGCAGCATAGTTGTGGTAGTAAACCCACTTACCCTTGCCCACAGAAGTAGTGCATTGCTATAAAGTATTGACACCCACACAACAGTGTATTCCCTGTACAATGCTAGGAATGAACTGGGTGGGGTTAGTATGCTGCAATAGACTGGTGCCAGGAAAGGAAATTAACATAGTAGGGTTTTCTGTTTTACTGGCTCCAACATGGCAGCATACTGTACATGTGGAAGACCAAAAACTAGCTAGAAAGAGAGAAAGCCTAAACAAATTCTATTTCATTAATAAAAGTATGGAAGCTACAGCCTTCCTGCCAAAGTCAGCTGTAGTGAGGCCTATTGAGCCCATTTGTAGTGTTGAAGGAAAGTGTCATAAGAGGATCAGCTGGCTGTCTTGCCTATCCTCTCCATCGACACCCCTGTGCCAGGTGCCCACGATGTCCGGATGCTTTTGGTCAAATGTGCAGCAATTACTCACAGTGGTTCCCATATAGTAGGCTCTTTGAGTTAGCTTTAGAAACCTTGAGATGATTGTGTGCTGATGCATTGTACCCTTGTTGGCTTATAAGGAACTAGAAATGGCCAATCTGAGTAAATTTGTTGTGCTTCCTTTGATTTATACAAATCAAAGGAAGCTTTCCTTTCCGCAAAAGGCAGCCAGTTCAGACACTCTCCTCACTGAAGCAAAAAAATCTACAAGAAAATGACTCTGTGGGTGACAGGAAAGAGAGAAATGCCTATAATGGGGTTTAAAGTCAGTTTTGAGCACAGACTAAACCAGATTCAGATCCTACAAAATCATATGGGGAGGTACACGGAAGACCTGGGAACCGAATACTGGCCCAGACCCAGCTGCAAGAGAGAATCCATCCCACAAAGAAAATCCTGGGGAGGAAGCCCAGGGACATACTCTAGAGTCTAGATTAGGGATCGACTGATTATCGGTGGGGCCGATTATCGGGGGTCGACATTCACTTTTTTTGAAGTAACGGTCACAAACTTCCCGACATGACTGATATTACTTCAAGTGGTTGTACTGGGTTAATCCTGCAGCTACAGGCATCACCCCCGGTACCATTTTTTAGAGCCAATGATCAGCTTTCTTGTAATAACAACCAATGTGGCTAATCAGCTGCTCAGCTGTTATTACAAGCAGCGGGAGGGAATGTCCCCCCCTCCCACCGCTCCGCCCAGATCTCCCGTCCCACTGGGAGGTCGGAAGACCCGAACAGAGCCAGAATCGGCTCTGATCGGGTCTCCATTGTAGTAACCTGGAAACAATGTCATTACATCACTTCCGGTTGCTGGAGCCTTAAAGGCACCAGATTTTTAAAAAAAGACAGTATTCAAAACAGCCAAACTTGGCATTTTGAATGCTTTTAAGTGCAGAGGAGGGATTTGGGGTCTTATAGACTCCAGATCCCTCCATAAAGAGTACCTGTCACTGCCTATTCACAAGGGATGTTTACATTCCTTGTGACAGCAATAAAAGTGATCCAAAAATGTTTTTAAAAGGACAGCGTAAAAATAAACACTTTAAATGTACTGAATATTGGCACCTAATATCAGCTATCATAGTTACATAGTAGTTGAGGTTGAATAAAGACTATAGTCCATCCAGTTCAACCTGTGTAGGTGTGTGTGAACTTATTCATTTCCCATACCCCTGAATGTTTTGATCTTTGAGATGTACGTCCAAGAGTCTTTTAAAAGTAGCCATACTCCTCGCAGTTACCACCATTTGTGGTAGAGAGTTCCACAATCTTATAGCCCTTACTGTAAAAATAAACTTTCGTAGCCTGAGGTTAAATCGCCTGTATCAGCCTGAAGGGTGCCTGGAAAATCAGTATCGGCCCTGGAAAAAACAATATCAATCGATCCCTAGTCTAGACCAAGTATGCCTTTTCTGTCCAGTGAAGCAGGCCTTACAGCTTTGGCATCAAGGGATTCATAGACTCAGTGATGCCCCTTGTCTATCAGAACTTGCGCTTTAACTGCCATGCAACTAAAGCTTGGAACTGTGAAGCTGGATAGCAATGAGGAAATCTGGAATCCCATCCATCTGAAATCTATGAGAAAAAATGAGGAAATGCATGGTTTAGAGAGTACTGATCCTGCAAAATCACTAGAGTATCAACTGCTTCCACCAGAGGATCACTGTACCTGCAATGAAACTGCTTAGCCTGTAGTTTGCCCTTGAGACCAGGAAGTCAACCTCTGGAGTTGCCTATTTGTGACACCCAACCTTGAATACCTTTGCGGTAGGAGCCACTGGGTTTAGGTGCTGTCGACAAAGGCAGTCAGTCTGCCAGTGGTGTATATCTGGAATGCACATGGCAGAGAAGGCTGTAACGTAAAGTACTGTTTTGGATGGGATCCAGTCTATCTATCTTGCTGCTGATAACTTCTGGAGTCTCCCAAAAATCGCTGATGTGCTAAAAAGAAGACACATAGACAATCATATTTGATGCTCACAGACACCAGGCTTTTCCAAGTGCCATCAGGGACTTTTTGACCAGAGGAAGTGGGTAGGCAACCCGGTGGGTGCATGCGTTGAGCTTGCAGTAGTCCACACAGAACCATAGTCTATTATTATTATACAGGATTTATATAGCGCCAACAGTTTGCGCAGCGCTTAACAAAATGAAGGCAGACATTACAGTTACACTACAATTTGGAACAAAAGGAATCAGAGGGCCCTGCTCGTTAGAGCTTACAATCTAAAAGGGAGGGTCAATTGATACAAAAGGCAGTAGCTGTGGGGGATGAGCTGATGGAGCAAGTGAAACAGCGTTATTAGTTAGTAGCCGGGTAGGCTTCTTTAAAGAGAAGGGTTTTCAGGGATCGTCTAAAGATGGATAGATTAGGGGACAGTCGGACAGATTGGGGTAGAGAGTTCTAAAGAATGGGAGAAGCTCTGGAGAAATCCTGGAGGCGAGCATGGGAAGAGATGACAAGGGAGCTAGAGAGCAGGAGGTCTTGGGAGGACCGAAGAGAGCGGCTAGGTTGATATTTTGAGATCAGGTTAGTGATGTAGCTGGGGGCAGAGTGGTGGATGGCTTTGTAAACTATTGTTAGCACTTTGAATTTTATTTGTTGGGTGAGTGGAAGCCAATGAAGGGATTGGCAGAGAGGGTTGGAGGACAGTGAACGGTTGGTAAGGTGGATAAGTCTTGCAGCAGCATTCATTATGGATTGAAGGGGGTATAGTCTATGGAAGGGTAATCCAATGAGGAGGGAGTTGCAATAGTCAAGGCGAGAGATAACCAGGGCGTGAATTAAAAGCTTGGTGGTGTCATTGGTTAAAAAGGGCCGTATTCTAGCGATGTTGCGAAGGTTAAGGCGGCATGATTTGGACAGGGATTGGATGTGAGCCTGAAAGGACAGTGCAGAGTCCAGGGTTACCCCTAGCACCCTGGCATGTGTGGAAGGACTAATAGTTGTTCCATTGATTTTGACAGAGAATTCCGGGGAAGGGGCACGTAGAGGAGGAAATATTATGAGCTCGGTTTTAGATAGATTCAGTTTGAGGAAGTGGTGAGACATCCAGGCTGATATGTCTGTTAGTAGATCAGTGATGCGGGAGGAGACTGATGGGGTGAGCTGAGGGGTAGAGAGGTAGATTTGGGTGTCATCAGCATAGAAATGGTAGTGGAAGCCATGGGAGGCTATTAGGTGACCCAGGGAGGAGGTATAGATTGAGAATAGTAGCGGTCCAAGGACAGAACCTTGGGGGACCCCAACAGTAAGAGGAGTTGCAGAGGAGTAAGTGGAATTGTAAGTGACACTGAAGGTGCGGTGAGATAGGTAAGATTCGAACCAGTGGAGAGCACAGTCATGGAGACCGAGCAAACTGAGTTTTTTGAGGAGGAGGGGGTGGTCAACAGTATCAAAGGCAGCAGAGAGGTCCAAGAGTAAGAGTATTGAGTGTTGCCGGCGAAATCCAGACTGAAGGGGATCAAGGAGGTTATTCTCAATGAGGTGCTCGCTCAGGCGGTTGTAGACTAAACGTTCAAGGAGTTTGGAAGCAAAAGGGAGTAAGGAGATGGGTCTTAAGTTATTAAGATTGGAGGGGTCTAGTGAGGCTTTCTTTGGTATGGGAGTTACTAGCGCATGTTTTAGAGAGCTGGGGAAGATGCCAGTGGAGAGGGAAAGGTTGAAGATATGAGTTAAAGAGTGTAGGATAGAGTCAGAGGGTGACCGTAGTATTTGAGAAGGAACAGGGTCCAGGGGGTAGGAAGTTAGGTGGGCATTAGAAAAAATGTTAGTAACTTCCTCTACAGTAGTTGGGTTAAACAAGGGAAGTATTGATTGTCCGGTAGGACAAGGTGTGTAAGGTGAGGGAGATATCTTTAGTGTAAAGATCTCTTCACGAATTGTATCAATCTTATTTTTGAAGTGATTGGCAATCTCTTGGGCAGTGAGTAAGTTAGTGGGTGGATGCAATGGAGGACGAAGTAGAGCGTTGAAGGTCGAAAAGAGTTGACGGGGACTGTGTGAGAGGGTGTTAATGAGAGTGATAAAGTAGGTCTGTTTGGCAGTGTGGAGGCAGGAACTGTATTTTTGGAGGGCAGATTTATATTGACTGAAATCTTGCTGTGACTTAGTCTTACGCCACAGGCGCTCAAGAGCACGACTACGTTTTTTGAGGCTTCTGGTATTCAGGGTTGAAGCGGTCGGGGCCTGATTCTGTGTGTAGTGAGGGGGGCCAAAGCATCTAGGGTAGATGACAGTGAACTGTTGTAGACAGAAGTGACCATGTTGGGGCAGGAGATGGATGAGATTGTGTTGAAGAGACCATCTGTAGCAGAAAAAAGAAGTGAAGGGTTAAGATGGCGAAGGTTTCTACGGGTAATTGTATGGTAGTTGGAAGGTAAGGAGGAGGACAAGGAGAGACTGAAACTAATGAGGTGGTGATCAGAGAGAGGGAATGGAATGTTGGAGAGGTTGTGAGGGGTGCATAGGTAGGAGAACATGAGGTCAAGGCTGTTGCCATTAGAGTGAGTAGAAGCATGTGTCCATTGTTTTAGGTCAAAAGAGGAGGTTAAGCTCAAAAGTTTAGAAGTAGTAGGAGTGTTAAGATTAACAGGGATGTTGAAGTCTCCAAGAATGATTGTGGGAATTTCAGAAGAGAGAAAGTAGGGTAGCCAGGTAGAGAAGTCTTCAAGGAAGCCTGATACCGGTCCAGGAGGCCGATAAATCACAGCAATTCTCAACGAAACTGGAGAAAATAGACGAATACAGTGAGCAGGCCCGGACTGGGACAAAAAATAGGCCCGGGCATTTTGGACTGAGCAGCCCAGGAGGGGGGGGGGCGTGACTGGGGCGTGGCGTTCGTCGGGATGGTTGATGACAGAATTTAATGTTCCAGGATGTGTGGATTCGATTACGGTACCTTTTTTAGATTAATCTGACAGACTGGGTCCAATTTAGATCAGAGCTGCCATATGATGCTGTTTTTTTTGTCTTACTTTAAATCCTGTTTTGATGGTTGAGTCCTAAAAATAGTATTAAGCAGCACAAGATGAGGGTTACTCTAATCAAGGGGTAGACAACCTTTTTGGGCACAGTGTGCCGAAAAATGTTTTCAAAGAAATTGGGAGTGCCAGATACATAAAAAACAACTCTCAACTTCATATAAAGTAACTGCTGTAAACCGCTTGAATAATAGTAAGAAATGAAGTGAGCTTTGCACCTTCACACATCAGATCAGCCCAATTCCTGCACCTTCACACCTCAGATCACCCAATTCCTGCACCTTCACACCTCAGATCACCCCAATTCCTGCATCTTCACACCTCAGATCAGTCCAATTCCTGCACTATCACACCTCAGATCACCCCAATTCCTGCATCTTCACACCTCAGATCAGTCCAATTCCTGCACTATCACACATCAGATCAGCCCCAATTCCTGCACCTTCACACCTCAGATCAGCCCCAATTCCTGCACCTTCACTCCTCAGATCACCCCAATTCCTGCACTATCACACCTCAGATCACCCCAATTCCCGCACCTTCACACCTCAGATCAGTCCCAATTCCTGCACCTTCACACCTCAGATCAGTCCCAATTCCTGCACCTTCACACCTCAGATCACCCCAATTCCTGCACCTTCACACCTCAGATCACCCCAATTCCTGCACCTTCACACCTCAGATCAGTCCAATTCCTGCATCTTCACACCTCAGATCAGCCCCAATTCCTGCACCTTCACACCTCAGATCAGTCCCAATTCCTGCACCTTCACACCTCAGATCAGTCCAATTCCTGCACCTTCACACCTCAGATCACCCCAATTCCTGCACCTTCACACCTCAGATCACCCCAATTCCTGCATCTTCACACCTCAGATCACCCCAATTCCTGCATCTTCACACCTCAGATCAGCCCCAATTCCTGCACTATCACACCTCAGATCAGTCCCAATTCCCGCACCTTCACACCTCAGATCACCCCAATTCCTGCACTATCACACCTCAGATCACCCCAATTCCCGCACCTTCACACCTCAGATCAGTCCCAATTCCTGCACCTTCACACCTCAGATCAGTCCCAATTCCAGCACCTTCACACCTCAGATCACCCCAATTCCTGCACCTTCACACCTCAGATCACCCCAATTCCTGCACCTTCACACCTCAGATCACCCCAATTCCTGCACCTTCATACCTCAGATCACCCCAATTCCTGCACCTTCACACCTCAGATCAGCCCCAATTCCTGCACCTTCACACCTCAGATCACCCCAATTCCTGCACCTTCACACCTCAGATCAGTCCCAATTCCTGCACCTTCACACCTCAGATCAGCCCCAATTCCTGCACTATCACACCTCAGATCACTCCAATTCCTGCACCTTCACACCTCAGATCACCCCAATTCCTGCACTATCACACCTCAGATCACCCCAATTCCTGCACCTTCACACCTCAGATCACCCCAATTCCTGCATCTTCACACCTCAGATCAGTCCAATTCCTGCACTATCACACATCAGATCAGCCCCAATTCCTGCACCTTCACACCTCAGATCAGCCCCAATTCCTGCACCTTCACTCCTCAGATCACCCCAATTCCTGCACTATCACACCTCAGATCACCCCAATTCCCGCACCTTCACACCTCAGATCAGTCCCAATTCCTGCACCTTCACACCTCAGATCAGTCCCAATTCCTGCACCTTCACACCTCAGATCACCCCAATTCCTGCACCTTCACACCTCAGATCACCCCAATTCCTGCACCTTCACACCTCAGATCAGTCCAATTCCTGCATCTTCACACCTCAGATCAGCCCCAATTCCTGCACCTTCACACCTCAGATCAGTCCCAATTCCTGCACCTTCACACCTCAGATCAGTCCAATTCCTGCACCTTCACACCTCAGATCACCCCAATTCCTGCACCTTCACACCTCAGATCACCCCAATTCCTGCATCTTCACACCTCAGATCACCCCAATTCCTGCATCTTCACACCTCAGATCAGCCCCAATTCCTGCATCTTCACACCTCAGATCACCCCAATTCCTGCACTATCACACCTCAGATCAGTCCCAATTCCCGCACCTTCACACCTCAGATCACCCCAATTCCTGCACTATCACACCTCAGATCACCCCAATTCCCGCACCTTCACACCTCAGATCAGTCCCAATTCCTGCACCTTCACACCTCAGATCAGTCCCAATTCCAGCACCTTCACACCTCAGATCACCCCAATTCCTGCACCTTCACACCTCAGATCAGCCCCAATTCCTGCACCTTCACACCTCAGATCACCCCAATTCCTGCACCTTCACACCTCAGATCAGTCCCAATTCCTGCACCTTCACACCTCAGATCAGCCCCAATTCCTGCACTATCACACCTCAGATCACTTCAATTCCTGCACCTTCACACCTCAGATCACCCCAATTCCTGCACTATCACACCTCAGATCACCCCAATTCCTGCACCTTCACACCTCAGATCAGCCCCAATTCCTGCACCTTCACACCTCAGATCACCCCAATTCCTGCACCTTCACACCTCAGATCAGTCCCAATTCCTGCACCTTCACACCTCAGATCAGCCCCAATTCCTGCACCTTCACACCTCAGATCACTCCAATTCCTGCACCTTCACACCTCAGATCACCCCAATTCCTGCACTATCACACCTCAGATCACCCCAATTCCTGCACCTTCACACCTCAGATCAGCCCCAATTCCTGCACCTTCACACCTCAGATCACCCCAATTCCTGCACCTTCACACATCAGATCACCCCAATTCCTGCACCTTCACACCTCAGATCAGCCCCAATTCCTGTACCTTCACACCTCAGATCAGCCCCAATTCCTGCACCTTCACACCTCAGATCAGCCCCAATTCCTGCACCTTCACACCTCAGATCACCCCAATTCCTGCACTATCACACCTCAGATCACCCCAATTCCTGCACCTTCACACCTCAGATCAGCCCCAATTCCTGCACTATCACACCTCAGATCAGCCCCAATTCCTGCACTATCACACCTCAGATCAGCCCCAATTCCTGCACCTTCACACCTCAGATCACCCCAATTCCTGCACTATCACACCTCAGATCACCCCAATTCCTGCACCTTCACACCTCAGATCAGCCCCAATTCCTGCAGTATCACACCTCAGATCACCCCAATTCCTGCACCTTCACACCTCAGATCACCCCAATTCCTGCACCTTCACACCTCAGATCAGTCCCAATTCCTGCACCTTCACACCTCAGATCACCCCAATTCCTGCACCTTCACACATCAGATCACCCCAATTCCTGCACTATCACACCTCAGATCACCCCAATTCCTGCACCTTCACACCTCAGATCAGCCCCAATTCCTGCACTATCACACCTCAGATCACCCCAATTCCTGCACCTTCACACCTCAGATCACCCCAATTCCTGCACCATCACACCTCAGATCAGCCCCAATTCCTGCACTATCACACCTCAGATCACCCCAATTCCTGGACCTTCACACCTCAGATCACCCCAATTCCTGCACCTTCACACCTCAGATCAGCCCCAATTCCTGCACTATCACACCTCAGATCAGCCCCAATTCCTGCACCTTCACACCTCAGATCACCCCAATTCCTGCACCTTCACACCTCAGATCAGCCCCAATTCCTGCACTATCACACCTCAGATCACCCCAATTCCTGCACCTTCACACCTCAGATCACCCCAATTCCTGCACCTTCACACCTCAGATCACCCCAATTCCTGCACCTTCACACCTCAGATCAGTCCAATTCCTGCACCTTCACACTTTTGACTTGGATCTACAAGCAGGTTGTGCTGCTGCAATTAAAATGGGGTGAGCTCCAATGCCAAGCTGCACTGGCTGTGATTGGAAATGTAATCTTTTTTTTTTTTTTTTTTTTTTTTGAAGGAAAAAAAAAAGGGGGACAAAGTTTTTTATTTTTTTTATTTATTCATACTGGGGATAGGGGTGCTTTATTTATTGCAGCCTTTACATTTAATACCAGTGCTTCTCTGTTATTTGTAGCCTTTGAGGGTTAACCCTTGCTGCCTCCTATACAGCTGTAGGCTGCACTGCACATGCCAAGTACATGTATGGCAGAGAGAGAAGAAAAACAACACAGCAGACAGCCACATGCCACATTACCCTCCTCCGCAGCGTACAGCACATGAAGGAAGGAGGTGGGTGGAGCGATTCAGTAAAAGGCGCAGAGGACGAGATCCTCCTCTGCTGTGCATGCTGGGTCTTCTCTACGGGATGTCACTGGTTGCTAGATGCCATTCGGCCGGCCATCCTAGCAACCAGTGTAGCTCACAATAAAGCGCCCAGCGCCGGCAGAGGATCAGATCGGAGCGGTCAGCAAAGATACCCGGAGATGACATGGAAGTGAAGGGCTCAGTTTTTTACACATAGTAGTGGCCATACATTTTCGGCATCTTTAACTCCTTATCGGCCGAAATGGGATAGGCTCATTTTCAGCCGAAAATATCGGTTGCCAAACTTTCGGTGCATCTCTACTTACATGGCACATGTTCTAGCAGTGACCGTGTGTAGCTGTTTTCAAAACTGCTACACACACACTGTCACTTGCTGCTGCTAGAAAACATGTGCCATGCGGAATGCCAGTTTGCTTGTTAAATGTGATGTGACAGCCAGGTGCACATTTTCAACTTGACTGGCATGCCGCACGGCACATGTTTTCTAGCAGCAGCCAGTGACAGTGTGTGTGTAGCGGTTTTGAAAACCGCTACACACGGTCACTGCTAGAACATGTGCCATGTAAGGAAAGGGCACAAAAACAAACACAACAACACCGCTGGGATTTGTGGTTCTGGCATCCGGCAGAGCATGGTTCACTTCTGGCTTAGCAGCAGGCAGGCCGCAAGTGTAAAAAACAGATAACAAACAGCTACAACACTGTCACTGCTAGAAAACATGTGCCATGCCAGTTTGCTTGTTACATGTGATGTGACAGCCAGGTGCACATTTTCAACTTGAAAATGTGCACCTGGCTGTCACATCACATGTAACAAGCAAACTGGCATGGCACATGTTTTCTAGCAGTGCTGTGACAGTGTTGTAGCTGACTGTTATCTGTTTTTTACGCCTGTGGCCTGCCTGCTGCTAAGCCAGAAGATCCAGACCAGAACACTGCTCTGCCGGAGGCCACCCAGAACCACAAATCCCAGCGGTGACAGTGGTGTGTGGTCTGTGGTGTTGTCACTGTGTTTGTAAATTGTGCTGCTGCCATTCTTTCCTTACCTGTTGTTGAGGCCTTGGCTCCTGTCCTGGTCGTGGGTGGTGGTGTTAATGTTGTGCAGCTCCAGGGCAGGCACTAGTAGTGACACTTGACTTGACAGTCACTCTGACGACTCCTCCACACTCAAGTTCAGTCACTGTCTCGTCTCAGACACACTGTCAGTGTCTGTCTGCGGTGTGCGGCGCCGGAGACTGCTCACTTCCCGCTTCTTCTGTGACAACAAGGCAGCATGGGGTCCCCGCTGGCCTCTAGCTCCACCCCCGGCCTTAGTCACATGACGGTCACACGGTACACCCACCGACTCCACCCCCTCCTGAGCTACGCTGAATGCCGCTGCGGAACACCGGCTGCCAGCTGAGCCAAGTTAGCCAGGAGTGGGGATTCGGGACAGCGGCGGGCGGCCAGATTGCCGTAATGCGGGGCCCGGGCAGTCAGGGACAGTGGTGGGGCGGGCGGGCCTCCAGATTGCGGTAATGCGGCTGCGGCGGCCCTCAGACTCCGCGGAATCGGCCGCGGAGAGGCCAGCAGCGGCAACGGCCGGAGTCACTTCCCATTTTAATGCGCCCGGACTCGGCGGCCCACCGGGCATATGCCCGCTGTGCCCAATGGTCAGTCCGGCCCTGACAGTGAGCTTCAAATGAGGAGAGAGACAGAGAAGGGGGTGGATGAAGAACCTGAAAGGTGCTTTGAGGGGAAAGCATAATTCCAACCCCACCTCCTTTCCGTCCACTAGGCCTGGGAGAGTGAGTCCACAGGAGGCCACCATGGGAGAGGGCAGCAGGAGAAGGAGAGTCAGAGTCTTGAAGCCAGGTCTCAGTAATTGCAAGCAGGTTGAAGGAGTTTGTGATAAATAGGTCATGGACAGAAGTGAGTTTGTTGCAAACAGAGCGGGCATTCCAGAGGGCGCAGGAGAAGGGGAGGTTGGCTCGAGGCAGAAGAGTAATAGAAACCAGATTGTGTGGATTTCGGCTGGTGTCAGAGGATAGGGGGTGAAGGGTATGTCTGCCAAAGGTAAATGATGGGGGTCCAGGATTTGGGGAAATATCTCCAGAGGTTAGGAGAAGCAGACGGATGAGGGAGGTGATGTGGGAGTATGATTTATGAGAGGGGACATATCTCAGTGTCCTGTAGGTTTTATTGGTGTGTGGGTTCAGAAGCAACAGGAGCTGATGAGTGCAGTATAAAGGTGTAGATAGGAGTGAGGGTGATATATACAAACTGTGGGGCGGAGAAGAGGGGTAAAGGAGAGAAAGTTTTAGGAGAGAGGATTCAAACATGAGAAGGAGAATTTGGGCTTGCATAATACAGGGTGGTGAGATAGAGATGTAGACTGAATGTGAGATGTAAAAGTTGTATAGAGTCTCAGATCACCTGTAGTCTGTCTGTTGGCTTGCAGTTGTATGCTTTGTGCATTCGCTGAAGTGCTGAGCAGAAGTGTAATACTTAATCCAATATTAATACTTTATCCAAGATAATAGTTGCCAATGCAATCCCAGCCTGTGCAAACCCCTGCCTGTGCTTCCCCTAGTAGGGCTTACATGTATACTGAGTTGGGTGGAGGGATTGCCAATTAATCAATATGGATTGCATAGGAGGGACACATGGCTGACAGAATAAACTTCTCACACCAAAAACAGACTACAAGGAATAGCAAGAGGGCAGAATGGCAGAGTAATAAAGATAAGGACAGCTCATAATTTGGGTATAGACAAGAGAAAGCAAAACAAACATCAGTGTTCAATGGACAGAGGTAAAAGATTTTGAAAGCAGCATATGATTACCATTAAGCAAATTAGAGAAAGGATTCTATTGCAGTTAACCTCCCTGGCGGTATGATTCTTTTGGATTTTAGGTGCTGAAAGCGGTACCATTATTTTAGGTGCTGAAAGCATGTAATTCTTGTGAATGAGCAGCCCAAACCAACTGTATACATTTATTATACATATTATATATATATATATATATGTATGTATACATATATTATGTATACATATATTATATATATATATATATATATATATATATATATATATATATATATATATATGTATATAATGTATACAGTTGGTTTGGGCTGCTCATTCACAAGAATTACGTGTATATATATATATGTATATATATATATATATATATATATATATATACACGTGTGTATATATATATATATATATAATATGTGTGTGTGTGTGAGTATATATATATATATATATAATATGTGTGTGTGTGTGTGTATATATATATATATATATATATATGTATATGTGTATATATATACGTATATATATATATATATATATACTGTATATATATGTATATATATATACATATATTTACATAAAAAGTACAGTAAAACTGCAGGAAAGGGCACTGGGGGGCAATGTAATGTGATTTTATTTTATTTTGAACGATATCAGTGTGTTTGGTGCATTTTACATTCGAATTTGCCGCTGGTTCCACCCCCCGGCGGACGTCACGTCGCCGGAGACGGAAGTCGGGGCTCGCAGACGATCGGGAGAGAGCTCCGCCGCCGCACACCGCTCGCAGTCTTCGCTGGATCCCGGGGGAAAAGGTAAGTAAAACCTCCTCCAGCATCCAGCGATCTTCTTAGCGCTACCCCGAGTGTGACTCGGGGTTACCGCTTTTGGCACTAAAATCTTACCCCGAGTCACACTCGGGAATACCGCTAGGAAGGTTAAAGGTGGATTTGAAGGCAGCATATGATTACCATTAAGCAAATTAGAGAAAGGATTCTATTGCAGTTAAAGGTGGATTTGAAGGCAGCATATGATTACCATTAAGCAAATTAGAGAAAGGATTCTATTGCAGTTAAAGGTGGATTTGAAGGCAGCATATGATTACCATTAAGCAAATTAGAGAAAGGATTCTATTGCAGTTAAAGGTGGATTTGAAGGCAGCATATGATTACCACTAAGCAAATTAGAGAAAGGATTCTATTGCAGTTAAAGGTGGATTTGAAGGCAGCATATGATTACCATTAAGCAAATTAGAGAAAGGATTCTATTGCAGTTAAAGGTGGATTTGAAGGCAGCATATGATTACCATTAAGCAAATTAGAGAAAGGATTCTATTGCAGTTAAAGGTGGATTTGAAGGCAGCATATGATTACTGTCATTGGTACAAGCATTAAGCTTACGGTGGTCCACATAGACCCGTAGACTACCATTCTTTTTTCGCACCAGGACGAAAGGAGCAGCCCATGGACTGTGGCTTTCCTTGATCACTCCACTCTGAAGCATATTGCGGAGTAACTCTTTAACCACTTGGCACAATGCTGGTGGAATGTGATGTTACCACTCCCGAATGGGCAGTGCGTCCCCCATGTGTATGGGGTGGTCAATGACTTCAGTGAACCTGTAGTCCTCTGGACTGGTGGCAAACACCAGCAGGTGTTTTTCCAGCAGCTGAACAAGCAGTCTATGTTGGGGAAGAAAAAAGTTTTTGAAGGGGATATCCAGTTCCTCTAGTAAGGACCTGTATTGGGTTTCATTCCAGGAGGCCATAGCTGCCTGTAGAGGGGTACAGATTACTTTCATCCCAGGCTAGGGGGTGATACAATGATGAAGCACCTAGTAGAGATCAGCCAAGATGACGTGTCTGGGCAGAGATATTAGCGTTGCTCCCTGGTTGGCAAGTTGCACCAAGACTCTTCCCCGTTGGACCTTGGATAGGGCACAGCCTGATGTCATGGGATCCTTGCAGCATTCGACCACTGTAGCCCTCAACAGGGTGCAACCAGACCATCTTTTGTAGGGGTGCCAAGAGTAACCTTTGATTTAGGGGTGTACAGACCACTCCTACTTGCTCCAGCTGCTTCTTGGTTGCCTTGCACCGGGTTTTGTAGACCTGGAGCACTTAGAATCACACAGCTCTCAGGCCACAGTCACGCAGCAGCCTGCCGGAATTTCATATTTAGCCATTAGGGGGTAAGTCCAGGTCTTTGAAACATTAATGCCCAGCAAAATAGGCACTGCTGGGTTTCACTGGGCTGTTGGTCACCACTACTCCTACCCACTCCACCACCTCATCTTTGATTTGGATCCTCACCTAGGTGATTGCTTCAGCCAGAATGGGTAAATTATTGGCCTCTCTGAGGGATAGACAGCAGGGGTCTAACTGTTCTTGTGCTCCAAACCTCTGCACATGGAAATTGTACTGTATGACCTCTGACCCGGTGTAATTTAGGTATGGGACTTCTTGCCTGTTAACTAGAGCTACTAACACTGGGCTCAGGGAGACCATGTCCTCTGACTTGTTGGGACTTGTTGGGTTGTCGATCCTCTTTGGAGTCCCAGAAAAGTGTGTTTTTGCCCCAATGGGTTTGGGGTGAGTCCTTTATAGAGGAAGCTACCTCCTGTTTCAAGGCGGCAGCATCCTGAGCTAGCTTTATCAGCGTGGTTTGCATGAGTTACAGGGGTGAAGGAACCAGGGCCTCCTCTTTGAAGTATGCAGGTTTAAATTTCTTGTTCACCGCCACTGCTGCATCAGTCTCTTTCTGTACCCGCACAACCGCATCCACAACCGCATTATGGAAGGAAGTGTCGGGTTGCGCCTTAACTTTCTCTTGCAAGGCTCTCTAGACTGGGTCAGCCTTTAGGCCAGCTATGAACTGTTCCCTTAACAGGGTGTCAAACTGACGGCCCTCCAGCTGTTGAGGGACTGCAAGTCCCATCATGCCTCTGACTGTGGGAGTCATGCTTGTAACTGTCAGCCTTGCAATGCGTCATGGGTCTTGTAGTTCCGCAACAGCTGGAGGGCCGGCAGGTTGACACCTGTGCCTAAGTATATGATCTGAGTCAGTAATGTCAGCACAGCTGTGCACACCCCTCTTTTCCACGTGGCTTCAGAGATTCTGCATGGCTACTGCACAATGGAAGTGGTTCTTGTCCTTCTGCTTTCCTTAAGAGGAACCTTTGTCACAGCTCTGGAAGCTGTATCTTTTCCCAAAACAGGCCCTGCAAGTGTGACACAATCTGTTCTAGAGTAGCTTGCTTATCCTCTGGCAGTGCCATCACTACGTGTATGGTGTTAATAGCCACCCCTGCAACCAGCTGGGCCAGGACCTGATAAAGTCTCTCCTCCCACTCTGCCAAGGGGGTGTTAGAACCATTGAACTTTTGGTATAAGGGCTAGGGCCGATCCTAGTAGAGCCATGCTGGAACCCAATCCTCCTTCTGTGCCTGCTGGTAGGGACATATCCTGACAGTGTAGGTGGGGTGCAGCACTGTGCGATTGCCACAACACACAAAGTCTAAGTGCGATGGAAGAACTTGTACTGAAATAATGCAAAGACAGTCCACAATAAACCTGGTGGGTAAACAGCCCAACCGGGAACAATTACAGGTCCAACAGCATGTAGAGAGCAGGTTTCAGCCAAACCAAAATCGCCTGTTGACAGGGGCAGAATTCGGCCCGGCTGTCTCGTGCCCAAACATAAAGATGTCCATAGAAGTTGCGAGCCCTATGCCTTTCCTGCTCGTCCAGAACCTTTCCATGCCGCTAGTTATGTCCCTCCTAGACGGGCTATCTGTCCTTACTCTACCCACTCGCAAAATGCATGCCAGGCCTGGGAGCTAGGGTCCTAAATAGGCTCTGCCTGACCCAAGATGGCTGCTAGAGTCACATAGGGCAGTAGCATCCAATTGTATAGCTTCCCCAGTGACCCAGGAAACCATAGGGGAAACATGTTCCTCCTAACTTCCTCTCCAACTGCAATGCCGCGGCGGAAGTGCATCACCTGCATTGGAGAAAGTAGAATGCACCTGCCTACCTGTTGGCACCAGGAGATATAGGATTGCATGTATATTTGCAATTAGTCCCATAACAAAAGAATATGCTTATATTTTATTTTTTTGCTTGGCGGAAAAGGGTTTAAGACACTAGGACACCTAATGTGTTTAGGGGTATGCAGCCTCATTGAATGCCAAAATTCACTGATTTGCAGTACAGCATAGTCTTTTCCTGCTCTTTCTAAAAATGAAAGTCAAATGAGTTGGCTTAGTTTTTAGGCATATAACCTTAGCAAAATAAATATAGTGAAAATGTTTTCACTTAAGTTGGGTATAGATAACTCAAAAGAGAGAGAGAGAGAGAGAGAGAGACAGTAGTGCTGATCATGTGGAAGTTTTGCAACAGACTGGTTGTACAGAAGTTGATCAGTAAATTGTCATCTGTACAACCAGCCTGGCCATACTTGGATTGAAATTTGGATGCTGTGATGCTTGCAGGGCCAGAAATTGTCCAAATTGTCCAAAATGCAAACCATCTATGGGGCCTTTAGAATATTCCATCTTATACAGGAAGAAAAAAGGACTTGCACAGGATTGGGCGATTGAAGGGAATACTGCTTTATTTAATTATGTAAGCTAGAAGACAATTTGCTTTGCCACATGAATATTCTCTCCTCCTTTAGTGACCCCACATAAACAATTTCTATGTATTATGGCTGGTATCACACTTCAATAAATGTTAAATGGCTGCTCTAGAAAAATGTAAAATTATCCATTGCAGTGGGGCTGCATTCTCACTGCGAGGATAAATTGCTAATTTTGCCTAGGGGAGAAATCTCCTGACAGATGGCACTCCCAATGCTCCAGCAGTGGACTGGCCCTTGACATGCTCCTAGACTGCTGGAAAATAGAGGAGAAGATACTGCAGGGACTGGTCTAGCAGAGGTGAGGAGCCCAGAGTCCGATAAGCAAATCTTCTTGTATTGCTCCCCTAGACCTAAACAAACAATTAACCCTTGCAGAGCAGGCACAGCCCCACCACAGGGGGAAAATTTTCTTAGTTGCCTGGAGAGTAGCTTTTAGACAGAGAAAGAGTAAAGTCTCATACACACGGGCCAAATATCAGGCCCATAGATAGAAACCAGCCGACCTTTAGCCCATGTGTACGGCAGACGGTCTGACAGCACTACTGCACTGAATTACTGGAAGTTCCTTCTGTTGGCTTATCTAAAATTTTCTGTAGGTTACAATTCATAAAATATAAATAATAAAAAAAAATGGAAAAGTAAGCTTGTAAAAATGAGTTCAGTCTAAACGTACTTTGAGGAATAATAACTTTTGCTGAGAAAGCGTATGCCCCATAAGTGCAGAATTTACCAGTATCGACAGACCTTGGTCCCACATTTTGAATATTTACAGAACTAAATATTTACATCTAAAAAAAAATGTCACCTTAGTTTGCCCAGCTACTGGTCTTGCTTTTACTCTTTTGAATCTCCTACCAAGTGGAATCTAAGGTGTTTTTTGTATTTTCCAATTCCATTAGCGGATTGTGATACATAATAATCCTTGCTGTTGTTGTTGAGTCACTAAAACTATACTATATTTCTTTGTATTTTAATTCTAGTACTGTTTACATGTTATTTGTATCATCCTGCAATGATTGCATAGTACCCTAATTTTCAGATCAGCACAATAGTTGCTGCCATAAAAACGAAGCTATTAATAAACCCAATAAAATTGTGAGAAGGAACGGATTACCCAGTGCACGATCCAGAATTCTCTACTGTTTCTCAAATACCACATGACACCTGATGAGCCAAGCAGACCTGGGTTCAGTTCATGCAGGATTCAGTGAATATGAGTAAAGTTTGGGTACCCCATTAAATTCAATGAGATTAAAATTAGATTAAAAATGTAAAAAATATGTATGTAAAAAATATAAATGCAAAATATCCCTATAATGGAAGTATGTGGTTTGCCTATTCTTATATGTGTATAGGATAGATTATTAAAAAAAACGCTAAGATTCTGTATCTCATGTGCGTGCAAAGGCAGGCGTCCCAATACTTTAGCCAATATAGTGTATGTTTGTACTGGATCAGTGAATCAAAATGCATCAAAGTCACTGATCAATGTGACAGCCAGGAAGGTAGGATTTTCAGAAAGTATCCATTAATGTCAAATTCCTCTTAGTATAGGTTTCCTTTAAATATGTTAAATATGCTTTCATAAAATGTATATCCATTTGATAATGTGTTACAAATAATCACTATGATAAGGGACACAGAAATTTCAAGGTTTCTGTATTATATATGTTTAACCTACTTTACCACCGGAGGATTTTGCTGTCTTACGTCCAGGCCACTTTTTGCAATTCGGCGCTGTGCGACTTTAACTGACAATTGTGCGGTCGTGCGACACCGTACCCAAACGAAATTGACACCCTTTTTTTTTACCACAAATAGAGCTTTCTTTTGGTGGTATTTGATCACCTGTGCGATTTTTACTTTTTGCGCTATAAACAAAAAAAAGCGTTTATTTTGAAAAAATAACAATATTTTTAACATTTTTTTATATGAAATTCCTCCCAAAAAATATGCAAAAATCACATTTTTTTAAAATTTTCGGCCAATTTGTTTTCTGCTACCTATGTTTGGTAAAAAAAATCACAATAAGCATATTTTGATTGGTATGCGCAAAAGTTATTGCGTTTACTAACTAAGGGAAAGATTTCTGTCATTTTTTGGCGGCGATCTGCGATTTTTTTTTTTGCGGGACTGCGACATTGTGGCGGACAGATCGGACCCTTGACTGACATTTTTGACACTTTTGGGGGTACCAGTGACATTACTGCAGTAATCAGTGCTATATATATGCACTGTTACTGTAAAAATGACACTGGCAGGAAAGGGGTTAATTTTATTGGAGAGGGAGGGGTTAATGTATGCCTGGTGCTTACTAACGTGTGGGGGGGGGAGGTGACTGAGTGAGCCAGGGACAGATCGGATGTTCAGCTATGCTGAACACTCCGATCTGTCACTCCCTGTCACTTAGGAGATGCGCCCGCTCTGTTTACACAGGCGGGCGGATCTCCAAACTAGATTCCCCAACGATCGGGGAAGAGCAGCGGCGATCGCCGCCGCTCCTCCCCTGGCCCGACTCCCGCTGTGAATGAAAACAGCGGGAGCGCCCCGCCTACAGGGGGAGGAGTCCAGCGACGATAACGAGCCACTGTGCCGCGGTAGCAGCACAGTGGCCAGAAGTAAAGTGGTTAAAGATCTTTTAAGTTAGATTTTTGGAAGAGTAAACACATCTCTCAAGTTGTTAGTGCCATGTGACCCCACTGGGAAGATCTTACCTTACTTCCTGATAAGATGTAAGTGGAACAGCTGTCACTGGGAAGACAAACCGCATCAATAACCAGACAGCAGGGTTGACCCTTCTCCAAGTTTTCAGAAAAAAAAAGATTTTCCATCACTTCCTGTCCTCAAATTAAGGTGTACGTTTAGTAAACTGAGAAGTTTTCTCTCAGTTCACTTCTCGGCAATTCTCAGAGAAAAATTATCAACTCTGGCACCCAGTTTAGGTGGTCGAGAACTTCAATTCCCAAAGGGTGATCAGAGGAGAATTTTTTTCTCTGAAAACGGCCGTGATCCCTGTATAACTGGGTGGACTGCCTGTAATCTCACGAGATTTTGTGAGATTACAGTGCCGCCAAGTTTTAAAAGTGAAACCAAAGTTTAAAAGCACTCGTAATGACATGTTCTGACACATGGAAACTAACTGAATATCTATCTATCTACACACATATACAGTATACATACATATATACATACAGTGTATATACATATGTACATACAGTATATATATATATACACCAGTACATACAGTATATATATATACAGGGGTGGACTGACAACTCATGGGGCCCCCGGGCAATCAGAGATCATGGGGCCCCCTGTGTCCACACTCAAGCCACACAAAGCCCCACCTACAAATTGCAGCTCAGACACATAGAGTGGGCATTTAAATATCTACCACAGCATAGCCTGCATGGAAGTTCTGGCTTCTTTCTGTAGTGTGTAGCCTCACATGGGGCCCCCTACTGACCCTGGGCCCTCGGGCAGTGCCCTAATCCCTGAATGGTCAGTCCGCCCCTGTATATATATATATATATATATATATATATATATATATATATATACCAGTACATACTGTGTATATATATATATATATATATATACATACACCCATACATACATACCATATATACATATATATATATATTTTTTTTTTTTTTAACCCACTGGTGCTGATATATATGAAGAAAGAAGTCTTCTTCCTCTGATCACACAGCTTCTCCCCCTGATTCTCCACCTCTGAGCTGGAGAATCTGAAATGGAGATATTTCAGAATAACGGCTGTGAGATCTTCAGATCTCACTTTTCTAAACTGGCCGTTTGTGACAGAACGGTCATGTACTGTGATGAGAAGAGAAGAACATGTTCTCTGCTCCTCATCTCAGCAAACTAAACGGTAACTCATCAGAGATCAGTTGTGATCCTCAGGATCACGGCTTTTCTCTGTTTATTAAAAGTACACCATAGTTAGAAGAAATCCTGACAATTGAGGTGCAGACTACAAAAATATAAAAAAAACAGATAATTGAAAAAAAATCCTGACATTTCTTCCTCATTCTGCCAAAAAAAAAGTGTACTTTAAATCTATATTTGTGGTTATTGACGAAACAAAATATAAAACGAATCACCCACATTTTGCTGCATTTACTTCCACAACCATGGAGATGCCACTAATTTGCCAAAATGGCAAGTGACAACTCTCTATTGTCCTCATATCTAAAAATAACAACTACAATAGTAATCATTATTTATTATTATAAATTGATGAATGATAATATCATACTTTGACCCATTTATAATACAGAATATATCATTTGTTTTATACAAATATTCTCATTTCCAGTTTTCAATTTAATAATGTTTTAGGCTACATGGGCGCACTCCAGTTTTTCATCTTCTGTAAAAATATGCAATTTTAGATATATTGGTGCAAACCAGTGGTGCGTTGTAAAGACTCTCTGAATTACTGTGCACATGTTCAGCTGAATGCTAATAAAAATATACATGCAGCTTGAAGAAAGCCTATGAAATTGTGATTAGTGTTTATTTTCTTCTCCTTCAGAGGCTTATAGATGCCGGAGCAGGTGAAGGCGAATTGGTTTCAGCTTGATTAGGATGAAAGAATATCTCTATAAGAAGCCTCTTCGTCTGGCTGGGTGTATGTGGATAATTTAGTATAATGTTCCAGGTGTTTGAAGAGCTGACGGTGCATGGCAGATAAGCTTGCATGGTGATGAGCATTCTGGGAAGCAGAAGTGGCAGGTGTGGAAAAAAAAAGGCAGACAACTGAGCCATTGACCTGTGTGTCAGGGAAATTAACTCTTTGCCCCATGATACTTCATGGCACTGCTGCCAGTCTTGACTGTGTGACCAATGACAATGGAATGTTAAAATGGAAAGATCTTCAGTGGAATCTGTCAGTCAAGTGATGTGCTGTAAGCATTCCATTAACAAAGTATTTATTAACCGAAAATGTGTGTGAACTGAAAATGTGACATGTCATCAGTTGAAGATTAGTGATGAACAATTCAGAACTATAGTGGCCATTCACAAAAAGGTCAGGGGTTGGCATTGTCAAATTATTATCTCAGTTTAGAATGGATCCTTAATTGGTTCCAACCAGACATTATTTATGTGAGGTCTGGAAATGATTTACATATTTACATAGCTCCCTGAGGTTCTCACGTGAATAATATAAAAAAAAAACAATTAAAGTAATCTAAGGCACAAAGTTTTAAACTGCTAAATATGTCAGACAATTAGGATGGCTTAGATGTACTGTATTTCATATATATATATATATATATATATATATATATATATATATATATATATATATATATATATATATATGTATACGTTCATTCACATCAGTCAATCTACTGCACTCATGTATATTAGTTTCAACTAAAGGAAAAATGTAATTGTCTGTGTACATATATATATATACAGTGGGTACGGAAAGTATTCAGACCCCCTTAAATTTTTCACTCTTTGTTATATTGCAGCCATTTGCTAAAATCAGTTAATTTCATTCGTCTTCCTCATGAATGTACACACAGCACCCCATACTGACAGAAAAACACAGAATTGTTGACATTGTTGCAGATTTATTAAAAAAGAAAAACTGAAATATCACATGGTCCTAAGTATTCAGACCCTTTGCTCAGTATTTAGTAGAAGCCCCCTTTTGATCTAATACAGCCAGGAGTCTTTTTGGGAAAGATGCAACAAGTCTTTCACACCTGGATTTGGGGATCCTCTGCCATTCCTCCTTGCAGATCCTCTCCAGTTCTGTCAGGTTGGATGGTAAACGTTGGTGGACAGCCATTTTTAGGTCTCTCCAGAGATGCTCAATTGGGTTTAAGTCAGGGCTCTGGCTGGGCCATTCAAGAACAGTCACGGAGTTGTTGTGAAGCCACTCCTTCGTTATTTTAGCTGTGTGCTTAGGGTCATTGTCTTGTTGGAAGGTAAACCTTCGGCCCAGTCTGAGGTCCAGAGCACTCTGGAGAAGGTTTTTGTCCAGGATATCCCTGTACTTGGCCGTATTCATCTTTCCCTCGATTGCAACCAGTCGTCCTGTCCCTGCAGCTGAAAAACACCCCCACAGCATGATGCTGCCACCACCATGCTTCACTGTTGGGACTGTTTTGAACAGGTGATGAGCAGTGCCTGGTTTTCTCCACACATACCGCTTAGAATTAAGGCCAAAAAGTTCTATTTTGGTCTCATCAGACCAGAGAATCTTATTTCTCACCATTTTGGAGTCCTTCAGGTGTTTTTTAGCAAACTCCATGCGGGCTTTCATGTGTCTTACACTGAGGAGAGGCTTCCGTCGGCCACTCTCCCATAAAGCCCCGACTGGTGGAGGGCTGCAGTGATGGTTGACTTTCTACAACTTTCTCCCATCTCCTGACTGCATCTCTGGAGCTCAGCCACAGTGATCTTTGGGTTCTTCTTTACCTCTCTCACCAAGGCTCTTCTCCCCCGATAGCTCAGTTTGGCCAGACGGCCAGCTCTAGGAAGGGTTCTGGTCGTCCCAAACGTCTTCCATTTGAGGATTATTGAGGCCACTGTGCTCTTAGGAACCTTAAGTGCAGCAGAAATCTTTTTGTAACCTTGGCCAGATCTGTGCCTTGCCACAATTCTGTCTCTGAGCTCTTCAGGCAGTTCCTTTGACCTCATGATTCTCATTTGCTCTGACATGCATTGTGATCTGGAAGGTCTTATATAGACAGGTGTGTGGCTTTCCTAATCAAGTCCAATCAGTATAATCAAACACAGCTGGACTCAAATGAAGGTGTAGAACCATCTCAAGGATGATCAGAAGAAATGGAAAGCACCTGAGTTAAATATATGAGTGTCACAGCAAAGGGTCTGAATACTTAGGACCATGTGATATTTCAGTTTTTCTTTTTTAAAGAGGTTGTAAACCCATTTAAATTTTTTTTTTTTTTTTAACATCCTGCAAGAGAAACACATAATGAGCTAGTATGCATCGCATACTAGCTCATTATGAAATACTTACCTTAGAACGAGCCCCCGCCGTGCCGCTCACTTACCTGTATGACGAGCGACATGTTCAGTCGCCCGTCTTCCGGGATCGCGGCATCCGGCCATCTGATTGGCCGGAGCCGCAGTGACGTCACTCCCGCGCACGCGCGCGGGAGCCGACGGTCACGGCACGGGGCTCTGAAGGAACGGCACGATCAGCCGTTCCTTCAGAGCGCATGCGCCAGTGACGTCACTGGCTGCATTAAAGGTAAATATCTCCTAAACGGTACATGTTTAGGAGATATTTACAGTACCTATAGGTAAGCCTTATCATAGGCTTACCTATAGGTACAACTTCCCGAGGAGGGTTTACTTCCTCTTTAATAAATCTGCAACAATGTCAACAATTCTGTGTTTTTCTGTCAGTATGGGGTGCTATGTGTACATTCATGAGGAAGAAGAATGAACTTAAATGATTTTAGCAAATGGCTGCAATATAACAAAGAGTGAAAAATTTAAGGGGGTCTAAATACTTTCCATACCCACTGTATATATATATATATATATATATATATATATATATATATTTTTTTTTTTGCTTCAGTGTTTTATATCTGTTTTACATACTGTGTATATCTAAAATTATTATTTTACAAATTGACATTGTATATACATCAATTTATTGTAACATGCACTAAAACCTGTGATTAAATATGCAATATCACAATGCATTTATTTATTTATTTATTTTGAATGGTATCCTAAAGGCTCTTTCACACGGCCGTTCAGTTTTTTGGCTCCGCTCCGGTCCTTCTTTTTTTTTTTTTCACGGAGAGGATGACACTTGTGTCTTCCGCTCCATATGTCCGCATATCATCCCATCCGTTTGCGGATGATATACGGACATAATGTAAGTCTATGGGCATTGCGGATGTCAGCGGATGACACCGTTGACATCCGATTTTGCTTCCTTTCCGTTTTAAGGAAGAAAATCGGATGTCAGCGGATGGTCATCCGCTGATATCCGCAATGCCATTGACATACATTATGTCCGTAAATCATCCGCAAAAAAATAGGACGATTTGCGGACATAGGGAGCGCCCGTGTGAAAGGGCCCTAACATGCATATACAGCATTTTTAACACACCACAGTACACACACAGCTGTAAATGTTCTGTGTGTTGTAGTGTGTTGCATACCAGAAATAGTGCAAGTATGGTATTTATTCTGTTAATACAATGTTCTAAATTGCATGCAGTAACGTGCAATTATTAACATGCATGAAGGTGTGAATACATCCTTAATACATGACCAAGGATTTCTAGAGCACTGTAGTTAACCTAAAGTAATAGCCCATCGGTGATGATCTCCCAACTGGCAGATTAGTTCTCATTACGGGTACATCCACACCTGCATTTTTGCCCAACAGCGTGTGGATGTGGGAAAATTAGCTGGGGGGAGAGGGTGGTCCTGGCAATTAGCAGCCCCATTGAAAGCAGCAATTACCTGCGAGTGATCGACTCCGCATGCAGTCGGCCAAAAATGTGTGAATGTAGCCTAAAAATTAGGGTTGAGGCGTCTTAGAAGAAAAGAGCCACTTTGATAAGTCATTAACATCAATGTTTAAATTTCACCTTGATCTACTGATCTCAGTAAACAAAATACTTTTTTTAACAGAAAGTAAAGATTGTCATATTGTCAAGGTCTTACCTTGCCCTCCTGTTGGCAGCCATCTTGGACATGTGCAGACTGCTGCCTCTTATAAACTCTGATTGCATCATCGCTTGCCTGCTGCTTGGGCGTCGCACAGTGATGATGCTGCACACCTGACTATACCATCCACCTGATGGGTTGCAGTCCTTGCCCTTGCGTTTGTACTCCAAGGTGCATCTCTGCTAGCAGTCTTCTGTTCTCCATGTTCCTTTGTGTATGACCAGGCTTGGCTGACGACTCTCCTGGCTCTCGATCCCACATCAGCAGAATACCCTGCATCAGCAGACTACCCGCTTCTGGACTCAACCCCGGCTTGCTCCTGATCTCATTTCCTCACTCTTGCTGTGTGTTTATTGTTGTTTGCTTCAATAAACTGCTTTATTTTACCTGCTTTCCCGTGTGGTCTGGTTTCCTGGCACCCTGATACATATGAAAAAGAGCTTAAAGTGGAACTGTATTCACCTTTAATCTAGCGATGTGCCGTCCCAGAAATCCCTGCCAGCCACTGACATCTTTGGCATCCAGCCTCTGGGTCTATCATTGGCACTGTACAAGGGCAGACAGGCAGGTAAGTAGCTTTAACTGCTGGCCGACTGCCTACAGTATATTTACTGCGGCAGTCTGGCTCCTACAGGCAAAGTGACATAGGTCTACGTCGCTTGCCTGAAGGCAGCTAGGGGGCACACGCTCGCCACCGGTGGCGCGCTCCCGCCCCCGATCGTCAGCGGGGAAGCCACTGCAGGTGTCAGGCTGTTCCGATTGCCGCCTGACACCGGCGATCGTTCCCCGCTAAGAGAGAAGGACGGTCGGCTATTGTAAACACAGCCGTCCGTCCTTCTCCCTGCAATGATCACAGAGCTCATGTGATCCTGCTATATAGGATCGCATGTCTCTGTGATCATTTCACAAGTCCAACCCCCAAACAGTTAGAATCACTCCCCTAGGCTCACATTTAACCCCTTGATCACCTATGCTGTTAACCCCTTCCCTGTCAGTGTCATTATTACAGTAAGGCCCCTTTCTCACTATCCGTCCGTCGGACGGATTCCGTTTTTCTCAGCGGGGGATCGAGCAGCTGATCCCCCGCTGAGCAGGAGGATGACAGCTGTGTCTCCGCGCTGTATGTGGAGATACAGCTGTCAGTTCCCCATGCATCTCTATGAGGGAATCGGATGGGAACGGACCGTCGGTCCGTTCTCATCCGATCCCATCCGCTGGACGGATGGAAAATAGGGTTTCCATCCGTCAAAATTTGACGGATTGGATGTCAGCATGGGGGGACCATTCAGATCCGCCAAAAAAGGACAGGCGGATCTGAACGGTCCGCCTGTGTGAAAGGGGCCTGCCAGTGCATATTTTAAGCACTGATTACTGTAGTAATGTCACTGGTACCCCCAAAAGTGTCACAAATGTCAGTTAGGGGTCTGATCTGTCCGCCGCAATGTCGCAGTCCCGCAAAAAATCGCAGATCGCTGCCATTACTAGTTAAAAAAAAATAAAAACATTAATAGTGACATAAATATTTTCCGTAGTTAGTAGACGTGATAACTTTTCCGCAAACCAATCAAAATACGCTTATTGCATTTTTTTTTACCAAAAATATGTAGCAGAAAACAAATTGGCCTAAAATGTTTAAAAAATTTGATTTTTAATTTTTTTTTTTGAGAATGTCCTATAGCAAAATGTGAAAAATATTGTTTTTCTTTTCAAAATTGACGCTCTTTTTTGTTTATAGCGCAAAAAATAAAAATCGCACAGCTGATCACATACCACCAAAAGAAAGCTCTATTTGTACAGCATCGTACGACCGTGCAATTGCCCGTTAAAGTAAAGCAGTGCCGAATAGCAAAATACATAGGGCCTAGTCATTAAGGGGGCAAATCCTTTCCGGTCCAGAAGTGGTTAATGCAGAAGAGGCAAAATCCTGCCTGTTAACCCACTTTAATTTCCTAGCAGTGCCACTAAACGAAGAAATGACACAAAGAAAACCAAATTCCCTTTAATTTACCATTTACCAGTGAGCAATAGTCCTTTGCAAAATGCTGCTTAAGTAGTTTCTTTAGGCAAGTATCTTTTTTAACATTTCATCAGCTGGAGATTTAGAAACGATAGCTTAGTGTGAACTTATGAACAACTGCTAAAAACATGCATGCAATCGCACACATTTGAATAGTTTAGAATAGAATTGCACATTTCTTTATCTCCCACTGTATCTGCACAGATAGAAAAATCTCAAGTCTTTATTGTACTGAACTGTAAAGAGCTGACGGTAACAGAGAATTGATTTATTTCTATTTAAGTAAGTGCTAACTAACTAAATGTGTTTTTCTGGTTTCTGTAAATACAAAAATACTGTTTGATGGAATTATTTTTGATGATAACATGGGTAGAAATTAAAATGTACATTTTAGTGAAATTTAAAAATGAAACTTTATTATGCATATTTTGGCCAACTTGGTAAATTGTTTGTCCAGACATTGTCATCGTGCCCCAGTCCTCCCTACTTTTTCTTTGTCTAGTGCTCCTGGAACATGCATGCTAGTGATGCTAGAACACCTACCAACTTACCCACAAAGAAAGCCTGATACAAAAAAAAAGCCAGAACTAAGTAGTTACCAATCAGAACCAAGCCTGTGTTGGAACTTTCAATGTGATTGGTGAAGCAGCGAGCAGAGAGAGGACCTTACACAGCACAGTATGCAGTATGTAAACCCGAGGCTCCCTCCATGGAGCTTCATGTGCTTATTCTGCAGAGGATTTCACAGAGATATATATATAGAATAAATTGCATGAACTTAATGACTTTAGCACTGTGACATGCTTACTTAGTATAAGAAACTCAATGAATGCTTCTACTTGTTGTCTGGAGTTGCTCTTCAAAGCTGAACTCCAGGCAAGCCACATAAAGTGACACTAAACTCACATTTTCTATAAAATAACATAAATGCAATATGGTTAAATATAGCTAGAATGTACCTTCTATCTCCTTTGTTTCATCTCCCAGACGGAAGCTCTCTAGGGTGTTTATGGTCATTCTCCATTCCTCCCCCCCCCCCCTTGTGTATATGATTATAGCCACCCTTTCCGGCTTGGCCTGAGATGGTCTACACATCTACGTCTAGATTCTAGATCATGGGTGTCCAACCTTTTGGCTTTTCTGGGCCACATTGAGTGGAGAGAAATTTTCTTGGGCGGCATATAAAATATATACTTTAGTTAAGGTATATAAGTAAAAAAACGCAGCTGCGCCCCCCCCAGCACTAATTTAACACAATTAGTGGATGATCCCCTCCGAGGCAGCCTCTGCCTACAGTTAGTTGGAAGCCGCTGGGGCCATGCCCGCGACTCAACTTCTTTCCTCCCCAGCAAAAAATAATAAAAGATTGTCAGGGGGCAGTGGGCTGCATTGCCTGCGGTTCTGGGCTGCAGGTTAGACATGCCTGGTCTAGATGCTGGGCCGGGACAAGGGGTGGGCAGGAGGGACGGCTGTCCTGGGCGCAATGGTTTATTGCAGGGATGGAGGCGCCTTGACCCTAACCCTAAGGGAAAGGGGGGGCGCAGTTTGGCATCTTTGCCCTGGGCGCTGGATGACCTTGTCCCGGCACTGTCTAGATGCATTCAGCTCCATGGGTAGTTTAGTACACACAGAGCACTGTAAGTTTCCATAAATAAAAGCACTGCTCACTCTACACTAGTAGCAGTGAGGTGCATAGGTGGTGGATAAAACAGAGGAGGCAAGGAAGCCCAAAAACAATGGTAAGAGACTTTTTAACCACTTGACCTTTGGAAGGTTCATGACCAGGGTATTTTTTGCTATTCAGCACTGTGCTAATTTAACTGGAAATTGCTTGGTCATGCAACATTGTACGCAAATAAAATTGACATCATTTTTTTCATACAAACAGAGCTTTCTATTAATGCCATTTGATTACCATTGGGGTTTTTATTATTTGCTATATAAATAAAAAAAGACAAATTTGAAAAAAAAAATCCAATATTTTCTTATTTCTATTGTTAAACGTCCAAAAAAAATCTAATTTCTTCATTAATTTAGGACAAAATGTCTTCTGCTACAGGTCTTTGGTAAAAAAAAAAAAAAAATCCCAATAGATGTATAAAAATTGGTTTGTGTGAAAATTATAACATCTACAGTGGTATATGGTATATATGTGAAAGAAGAAGTAGACAGATCAAGGTATTTAGTAACCGGTTGCCGACCACACACTGTGTATTTACTGCGGCAGTGTGGCTCTCCCAGGCAAATCGACGTAGGGCTACGTCAGTTGCACGCCTGCAGCTCGTCAGCGGGGAAGCAATGCAACAGGCAGGCGGCTCTGATTGCCGTCTGACACCCGCGATCGCTCCCTACTGAGAGAGGACGGTCGGCTGTTGTAAACACAGCTGACCGTTCTTCTTCCTGGAATGATCACAGAGCCCATGTGATCCTTCTATATAGGATCACAGGTCTCTATAGTCATTCCACAAGCCATGCCCCCCACAGTTAGAAACACGCTCCTAGGTACACATTTAACCCCTTGATCATCCACACTGTTAACCCATTCCCTGCCAGTGTTATTATTACAGTAACAGTGCATATTTTTTGCACTGATTACTGTAGTAATGTCACTGGAGTGTCAAAAATGTCAGTTAGGGGGTCCGATCTATCCGCCGCAATGTCGCAGTCCTGCAAAAAATTGCAGATCCCTGCCATTACTAATAAAAAAAAAAATCAATAAAAATGAAATCTTTTCCGTAGTTAGTAGACGCAATAACTTTTGTGCAAACCAATCAAAATACGCTTATTGCTATTTTTTTTTTTTACCAAAAATATGTAGCAGAAAACAAATTGGCCTAAAATGTTAAAAAAATTTAGATTTTTACATTTTTTTTTGGGGAATGTTATATAGCAGAATGTGAAAAACATTGTTTTTTTGTTCAGAATTGTCGCTCTTTTTTTGTTTATAGCACAAAAAAAAAATCGCACAGGTGATCAAATACCACCAAAAGAAAGCTCTAATTGTGGGAAAAAAAGGACATCAATATTATTTGGGTACAGCGTCGCACGACCGCGCAATTGTCTGTTAAAGTCACGCAGTACCGAATAGCAAAATATGGCCTGGTCATTAAGAGGGAAAATCTTCCAGTCCAGAAGTGGTTAAGAGGCATGGTGAGTTTTGTCATTTTTTCTCACAATTTTTTGGAACATGAAGAAATGTAAAGAATTTTGAGGTTTTTCACAATTTTCTTTTTCACATACTGTCACCAGTGCAGTACAGCGTCATCATATGACTGGTGTGGCGGTGATCAGGGATACTGACTGGTGACAGTATGTAAATAAATAAATACAATTAAATAACTCTTTTTCACTTTTATACACAGATAAAATACATATTTAAAAAAGATTTACACAGCTCTGCTACATAGCACAGTCCTGTCTAGAATGGCAGGAGATATGATTTTCCTCTACTGTAGTTAAAGTGGAACTACACTGCATCTGAGCACCACAAAGCTAAAATGCTATTTAATTCATTTTTATTATTCAAAGCAAACTCACTCTTCCATGTCTTTTTTTTTGCTGGGATTCACTGAGAAAAACACCCCCCCCCCCCACCCTGCATTTCTGGCCATGGCCATATTGAGTAAGGGCAGATGATTCATGTAGCATTGACTTCCTGGAATCCATCTGCCCTAAGCTCAGGCATACAAGCAGGAGGGTGTTCTTAGCTGAGAAAACAAATCCTCCCCTCCAGAAGACTCCTGGGATGTATGAAATCATTTACCTAGGCAAGAAACCGGGAAGTAACTGAAGAAACTTAGAAAATAGTTTAAAACAAGTAAATATACTATCCATTCCTATCTATTTACTAATGCTAGCAGCATAAGGATTTAAAATAGTCAATGCTGATTGAGAGAGTGAAGTCCCACTTTAGGTAACACTTACAGTTCCTTTCGCTCCGCCAGCTTATGACTGAGTAGTAATAGAAAAGCAGCATGCTGATCATCTCATCTCTTCGTCACTCTGCTCTCTCTTTCTATCAGCATGTTCCTTGTAAACAAACGCAACTGAAGGGCTCTTTGTGCTGCTTTTGCCTTTTGTAGTCTGAGCTCTGCTGCAGAGACTCATATCCGTTTCAATTCAGGTACTTAACACTACTTGCATTCCAAAATATAATTAATGATGTATAATTGAATAAAGAGTAACTTTAATTTGTGTTCATACCTGCCTAAAGAATGGATTTGAATTTCACCAAAAGTAAGCAATATCCAAAATGATTAGGATGAGGAGACGGAGGGCGCTCTGGATAGTGCATTCTGGCAAGAGGCGATGTCAGCAATGGATTGGATACAGAACAGGCAAGCAGGTGTCTCAGCAGGAGTAGGGCAGCAACTCCAAGAGGGAAGCAAAAAAGGCTTTTATTGCCAAAGGATAAAAATGCGCTTTTATGTATAAATCTACATTCCGGGCTGCTGCTATCCCAGTTCCCAACCATAGTCCCGCCTATGACCTCGCCCCCAGTTGGTATATAAAGACACGGCCATGTTTCTGAATTATCCACATGAAGAAGGAGCCAATCGATGCTCCAAAACACGTACTGCCCATTTGACATCACTTCCTGGCATTTGTGTTCCATGCTGGTCCGGGCAGCATGGCCGTCCTTCCTGGTTCTTTCTCCTGTGGCCCCCCTCTGCTGGTCGGTTAGGATCGCCACCATCAGGCTGCACATTGGACCACCCCTGGGACCACCTGTCACTGGATTCCTTGCCCCATCCTTTCCTGCTTTGTTTTAATGCTAGTAAGTGCATTTTTATCCTTTGGCAATAAAAGTATTTTGTTTTCTGCACTTAGAGGCGCCTTCTGTTTGTTTTCTTAATACCCAAAATTAGTGATCGACCAATATCGTTTTTTTATTGCCGATACCGATATTTTGGTCATCCTATATCGGTATCGGCCGATATCTGCCAATATTGTCAGACATTTTACATTTTTTTACACAGGTACTGTTGTGGAGGGATCTGGGGGTCTCAAAGACCCCAAACCCCTGCTCTGCACTGAAAAGCATTCAAAACGCCAAGTTTGGCTGTTTTGAATGCTGTTATTTATTTGAATCTGGTGCCAGTACACGGAAGTCATGTCATGACATCACTTCCGGGTTTTTACATGGAGACCCGATCAGAGCCAAATGCGGCTTTGATCGAGTCTTTGGCGGCCGTGCAGGCTGGTTGCCCGGGTCTCCTGGTGGGACGGGAGACCCGGGCGAGCCGTGGAAGGGGGCAGGAGGGGGGGATGTCCCCTCCCACTTCTTATAATGACAACTGAGTGGCTTCTCAGCCACATTGGTTGTCATTACAAGACAGCCAACCTTCGGCTATGGATGCCGGTACCGGGGTGATGTCTCTAGCTGCAGGCATCACTCCGGTACATGCACTTTCCGAAATATCGGTAATATCGGAAACCTCAGGGGCCGATTCCAATATATCGGGGAAAGTGCAGATTGGCCCTCGATATATCGGCTTAGCCGATAATCTATTGATCCCTACCCAAAATAATGTCTGTCCTTTTTTCAGGTCATTGTTATAGCTAGCAGTATGTAGTTCCATTCAACCGGACTTGTTCTGTAATGTTGATGTTTTATAGCTTCTCCGAGCAACTTGTTCAGCTCCCAGCGTGCTTTACAGAACAAGTCCAGTTGAATGTGACTAACCACTACTAGCTATCTAAATTGATATAGTCAAACTCCATTGTTTGGGCAATCTATTATAATAAAAAATATCAAAATAATATTTACTGCTTGAAACACTTCAAAGTTATTTATATTAGGTCAGTTTGGCAAACGCTAGAACACCCTTTAATATATAGTCTAAGTAGAATTAAACCCATGATTAAATGAGACTGTCTCCCTGGCCATAACAACACATGTCTTTTGATTTATGTCAAGCCAATGACTCCCCTGAGTGCAATTTCTTTCTGCCATGCTACTTGTACTGCGTGAATTACGTTTGCAAAAGAATGTTAAATGCAAAGCAGATCACTCGAAATTCTGCAAGGTTATTGTATTCACTTATCAGAAAGAAGGAAGCATATGGGTGTAAACAGTATATGGTAGTACTGACACTCCTACTGTGTTTCTATGAGCACCATTCAGCTGCCAATTTAAAAAAGTTACAGGGATTTTTGGTTTTTTAAACTCAACATAGTTATTATGGCACCAAAATTTTAGCATACACTTTTTCGGAACTCACATTTTGAGTACGTAAGTATAGCCTGTCATCAATATTTGAATTTCTAGCACTGATTCTATTAGTGTACATGATATCAGCTCCTAATTATCACATCCACATTCCAAAAAAAAGTGAGTAACTAAGTATATTAATTTACCCTTAACATAAGTCTGAAACCTCAATCTAACACTTAAAATGATATCAAACTCAAAAACAAAAATGTAATATATTACAGCTTACCAGTTGTTTGGTGTGGTGGCTGCATTTGTTTTCTTTATGTTCCCATCTGGAAAGGGTAGTGTTGGATGAACTAGCAGAGGTAGATAGACTTGACAAACATATTAAAGTCAAACTACATCTAACACTTTTTAACCACTTCCCGTTCGCCCCATTACTTATCAGTACCGCCAGTACCCATCAGTACTATCAGTACCGCCAGTACCCACCAGTACCCATCAGTACCATCAGTACCTCCAGTACCCATCAGTACTATCAGTACCGCCAGTACCCATCAGTACTATCAGTACCGCCAGTACCCATCAGTACCGCCAGTATGACCAAAAGGTTTTTTACAGCAGAGGAGGCATGTGAAATTCTAGCCGTGTCGGATGATGAGAGCGCCAGGGAGCTCGCATCATCTGATACTGGTTCGGAATACGAGCAAGTAGAGGATAGTGGATCGGACCTTGAATCCGAGGAGGAAACAGTCCCTCCTCCTAAAAGGATAAGGAGAATTAGGAGAATAAGCCCAGAAGACCTTCCAACAACCAGCAGCACCAACACCGCCTCAGCTAGACCCCAAGAAGAGGAGCCCAGTACCAGCACTGGAATAACAAGTGCAACCCAAAGAAGCCGGGCCCATACCCACCTTCCCGATGCCCTGGCAAACCCCGTATGGTTGCCCGCCAGCTCAGGATAAACTATTATCCCCCCTTTCACCGCACAGCCAGGTGTGCAGCCCAACACTTCCAATTTTTCCCTATTAGATTATTTTTATTTGTTTTTTCCCCAAGATTTGCGGCAGTATATGGTGGACCAAACAAACCTTTACGCAGATCAATTTATTGCCTCCAACCCCAATTCTTTCTACGCCCGTATGTTCAATTGGCGCCGTCTTACAGTGGACGAATTTAAAGTATTTTTGGGCCTTTCACTCAATATGGGGCTTTCTAAGAAGAATGAAGTCCGTGCTTACTGGTCCTGCCACCCCATCCACCACATGCCTCTTTTTTCCTCTGTCATGTCCAGATCACTGTATGACATGATCATGCGCTTCCTCCATTTCAATGACAATTCACAGTGCCCTCCCCGAGATCATCCCAACCACGACAAACTATAGAAATTGCGCCCCCTAATAGATTTTTTTTTACAAAAATTTGCGGAAGTGTATGTCCCAGACAAAAACATCTGGATGAATCCCTTATTCATTATACTGGCCGGCTGCACTTCAAGCGATACATCCCAAATAAGAGAGCCAGGTATGGGGTGAAAATTAACAAACAATGCGAGAGAGCCACTGGGTATGTCTATGCCTTTCGTGTGTATGAAGGCAAAGACTCCCAGCTCCAGCCCCCCGAAGGCCCAACATACATTGGAACCAGTGGGAAAATTGTCTGGGACCTGGCATACCCCCTGTTCAAAAAAGGATACCATCTTTATGTAGACAATTATTACACCAGCCTGCCCCTTTTTCGTCACCTGTACCTTGAAAAAACCCTTGCCTGTGGTACCAGCAGAAAAAATAGGAAGGAATTCCCCCAAGCTTTGGTCCAAAAAAATATTCAACCGGGGGAAACCGCATTTATGAGGAATGAGGAAGTGTTGGCCATGAAGTGGAGGGACAAGAAAGATGTTTACATCTTGTCCACCATCCACAATGACACCTTGGTGGAGATTTCCAGAAGACGTGGCCCCATTACAAAGCCTGAATGTGTCCACGAATATAATCTGTTCATGGGGGGGGGGGGTGGATTTAAATGACCACATGCTGCAACCCTACTTATCAACCCGAAAGTCCCGTTACTGGTATAAAATACCTTTTTCATATGGCCATGTACAATTGCTTTGTCTGCCATCAACAAACACCAGGAAACCAACACATGACCTACCTCAAGTATATTGAAGACATCATCACTGCCCTAATATACCAACAAGGACTGGCCCCAGCAAGCATTCGCTCGGATTGTGTGAGTAGACTTCACGAGCTACATTTTCCCTATAACATTCCCCCCACAGAATCAGGAAGAAGGCGCCAAAAGAGATGTCGTGTGTGCAGCAGAAATGGAATTAGAAGAGACACTAGTTTTCATTGTCCCGATTGTCCCTCCCAACCTGGCCTATGCATTGAAGATTGCTTCAAAATCTACCATACAGCTATAAGATTTTAGATCCCCTTATTTTTAAGACTGCCATTTCCCATTTTGAAATACCTGTCCAGATCATTTCTTTCTTTCCCAGGGCCACACAGGGAACCAAGCGCCCTGCCGAACCTCAAGAGGAGTTAGAGGAGGCAGGCGCGTCAAATCTAAAAAAAGTAAAAACATAGCAGGGGCAGGGGTCTTCAACCTAAGCAAAGTAACGTTGTCAGAATCTGAAAAACTTATTTTAGATAAAGGTCTCAAATATGCCCCTCCTAAAGGGTTGGATAAGTTCCAAACCTACATGGATATCCATAAATTCGTAAGAAAACTCAATGTCAAGAGATATATATTGAGCAATCCCATCAAAGAGAATCGCATGGTCAGCTCAGAGATTCACCACTCTGGCCTGTCTAATGCTTCCCTATTCAACCCGCCAGGATCCCTAGCTCCATCACTTAGGGTATTCAGGGACGTGTTGCTCAGAGATTTGGATAAGATCAAGCCACATAAAACCTCCTTGTCTGCTGAACTACAAAAAGGCCTAGATTCCCTGTGTGATAACAGGGATCTGGTTATTAGGCCAGCAGACAAGGGGGGTGGCATTGTGGTCCTTGACCGTTGTGATTACAACAAAGAAATGGGACGTATTTTGGGTGATAGCCAAACATATGTACCTATCTCTAAGGACCCGAAATCTGCATATAAAAAAGCTTTAGTGGAGATAGTCGATAGGGGATTTGATCATAATATAATTAACAAAAAGGAAAGAGCATATCTGGTTCCTAAGTGCCCCCGCACTCCGGTTATCTACTATCTCCCTAAATTGCATAAGAGTCTGACTTCCCCCCCGGGTCGTCCCATAGTCAGCGGCATTGACTCTGTGACGTCCCGGGTGGGGAAGTACATTGACGCTTATTTGCAACCTATAGTGCAGACTACACCAGCGTATATTAAGGACACGAGACACGTCATTAGCCTTTTGTCATCTTTGACCCCCACTGAACACCTTTGGTTGGTCACAGCCGACGTGTCATCCCTCTATACAATTATTCCTCACAATGTGGGATTAAATGCGGTAAATATGTACCTTAATAGAGATTCAGAACTGCCGGCTATTCGAATATCTTTCATCATGGAATTGTTGGAGTTCGCTACACACCACAACTATTTTTGGTACAGTGGACAATTTTACCGCCAGGTCACTGGTGTGGCCATGGGGGCAAAATACGCCCCTTCTCTGGCCAATTTATTTATGGCCCAATGGGAGGAGGACGTCATCTATGCCCATCGCAGGCCGCAGATATTGCTTTGGGCTAGGTATATAGATGACGTGCTCCTCCTATGGGATGGCCAATATAACGACCTAATATCTTTTTTGAACCAACTTAATTTGAATAACCGTGGTATACAGTTAAACTATGAATGCAGTCAGACTAGCATTAATTTTCTAGATCTTACTATAGGCATTAAGGATGGACTGTTTACCACTTCGACCTATTTCAAGACAACCGACAGGAATTCATATATTCCTGTCGATAGTTGTCATTATGCACCTTGGTTGAAGGCGATTCCGAAGGGTCAATATCTTCGCATTAGGCGTAATTGTTCCAATTTCCAAGTTTTTCAGACTCAGGCCCATACCCTTACTGAACGATTTCTAGATAAAGGTTACGATGCAAAATTTCTTCAGGATACTTTATCGGAAGTTAGTCAAATGGATAGAAACCAATTATTAAGGAATGTCAGTAGAGCTGATCAAAATGATTCTTCCTATAACCTGCCATTTGTTACTCCGTTTTCAAGCCAGCATATGAGTGTCAAAAACATCATAAAACGGCACTGGCATATTCTGGGTAATGATTCCGTTTTAGGATCCTCCCTTCCAGCTAAACCACGTATAGTTTTCAAGGGGGCTCCTACCTTAAGAGATAAGATAGCACCCAATATCTTAGAACCACCTGCACCTAAGCCTACCTTCCTAAGCCAACTGACAGGCTTTTACAAGTGTAATAGATGTCGAGTATGTTCATTTAGTTCCAACAAATGTAGATCAGTCAAACAATTTACAGCTACTAGCACTAATAGGGTCCATGCTATCAAGCCGTTTATTTCCTGCATGACCACTGGTATAGTTTACCTCCTCCAGTGCCCATGCGGGCTTCAATACATAGGGCGAACTAAAAGACCCCTGCAGGTTAGATTAAATGAACATGTGTCCAATATACTCAAAGGGTTCCCGAAGCATTCAGTGTCCAAACACTATGCCCTGGTTCATGGGAAAAAACCCCAAGAATACACTTTTCTTGGGGATAGACAAATTTGAACCTCATTGGAGGGGGGAACCCTTAGTGAGGGGCATATCAAAGTTAGAGATGACTTGGATACACCGTGCTAAAACATATGTGCCGTTTGGTCTCAACGTTGACGTTGAGGTTAATGCTTTTATTGATAATTCATGATTTTTATTATTATTTTTTACTTTCCTGGTTCTCCTGGTATAAAAATAGGTTTCAAAAAACAATTTTTCATATATTTTACAAATAAGAATTACACCCAATCTTATTGTTACCTTTAAAGGGGTTTACTGTTAAGATGTGTATTAGCACTTATCCACTCAGTTTATCCTTGGATTGGATTTAATTGCTTTTGGATACTAATTTTTATATAATTTTTACCTTTTAGTACAATGTGGCCTTCACTGACTACACTATGTTAAGCATGGCTCTCTGCAAAGAAATTGCAATTCCTTTTGTTGCCACTAGATGGCATTACAATTATATTGCTATTGTTAATGTCGAGCTTGACCCGATTCTTTTGGGTTTAGATGACACCGTTTTAGGATCGACAATTATTAATTTTCTGATTTTATTCTCTTTCTTTTTGTTTTTGCATAACTAGCTCTTATTAAAGATGTAATGTGTAATCGAGACTTTGCTTGGTTCTTTGCAGTGAGACCATGCATCTCTCTTAATTGCCATTAATTGGTGTTCTTAATTTAATAATGTACTCAATGTCTGATATGTTTTTTAGATGATTATTTATGTAACCTGTAGCGAGCGTGACTGTTCAAATTGCCTTGCTTGCTATGTACAATCAGGGATGTTGGGCCGTGCCCGGATATCATTGTGTTACCATAAATTAGATGCTCCGTTCCCACATTTAAGATGGCGGAGCGGTCCTCATTGATCTCCGTTGGCCCTGCCCCATCCCTTCTGGTTAAATAGATGGCGTCAGTACGCCGTCCGCACCTTTGAAAACGTCATCTGTGACGAAACGTCGTAAGGACACGGCGTACTGACGTCATCCGATTGCGACCAGGAAGTGTGGACGAGCGGAGACCGTCCGGCCGGCGGCCTTGATATACATGCTCCCCATTTCCTCGTTTCTGTAAGTTTTATTCTTTTTTTCTTCAATAAATCGTATGGTTTTACACTATGGAGGTCTTTTCTTTTTGTGGTAATACCCTGGTTTCATTGGAGTTATTCGTATTGGAGTCACTTGCCCTGGAGTCCACTGCAGGTTCCGTGAAGCTCATCATCCCTATAGGCTCATTTACCATCCCCTTAGGGTAAGAGGCAAATTTTACTGGTGAAGGCTGGCGTCCTGTCATACTTGACTCTCTTGCTCTATTTGGCTCAATCTGATTTCTATCTGGTAAGAGGCGAGTGTTATTGGTGGTGGTTATCTACATAGAAGACACCCATAGGATTTTTATTCACATTGGCAAACATATCTTTACACTGTGGTAAGAGGCGACTCCGGCTGTCACAGGATTGCACTTATATGATTGCATGTTTTTCAGTTATCTTTGGTAAGGGGTACCTCAGGTGTCCCTATCAGAGCATTCTTCTTTTTCTGTTTCCATACACTGGTGGAGTTCACACTATTTATCCAGTTGCTAGTCACCCATTTTGGTGTATTTTTTTCATCCGTTTTTGTTGGGTTTTATGCTATTGCGTTTTTATCTTTCCTCCAATTTTTTGAGTCTACGCGAGAGATTGGTTCCAGTCTACTATCAAAGAGACGAGATTAGCTTCTGAGAAACTGCCTTTTGATTTACCAGCTCTGGTAAGCGTATACCCATAGGGAGCCTGTTTGGATACTATGTTCCAGATTTATATGGACTTTATGGACTTTACTTTCCATTATTCAAGTTAGCGCGACTTTTTATAGAAATATTGCTTGGGGTGTGGTCACACTTGAAGTTGCTGCTGTTCTCCTGTACCATTAGCGCGGTTATTACTTTTTATCTACTGTCCAGATCATTTGCCTGCTACCATATTTCTACGTTACCTGAACCTGGCCTGTTTACCGATGATGCCTTTGCCTGCCGTTTTAAAACCACGTTTCTGACATCCACGTGAGGCCTATAATGACCCATGTTCAAAAGACTCACAATGCCTCATAGAATATACGTTGGAGTGTTTTCTTTCCAAAATGGGGTCATTTTGTGGGCAATTCCATTGTCTTGGTGCTCCAGGGCCTTCAAAAGTGTGATAGGTAGTTAGATAATTATATGTGTAATTTATGCTCCTAGAACGCCTGAAGGTGCTCCTTGGATGTTAGGCCTCTGTATGTGGCCAGGCTGTGTAAAAGTCTAACACATGTGGTATCGCCATACTCAGGAGGAGTGGCAGAATGTATTTTGGGGTGTCATCTTTGATGTTTACATGCTATGTGTTAATAATAGTTTATAAATGTACAACTTTGTGGGAAAAAAAAGAAAAAAAATATATATTTTTTAATTTTCCCAAGAATTGTGGGAAAAAATTAAAACTTCAAAAAACTCACCATGCCTCTTACTAAATACCTTGGACTGTCCACTTTCCAAAAAGGGGTCATTTGGGGGGTATTTGTACTGTTCTGACATTTTAGGGCCTCAAGAAAGGAGATAGGCCGTTAGTACATCAAGTGTGATCAATTTTCAGGAATTGGTACCATAGCTTCTAGACTCAATAACTTTCACACAGACTAAATAATATACACTAATTTGGGTTATTTTTACCAGAGATAAGTAGCAGTATACATTTTGGTCAAAATGTATGAAGAAAAATTAATCTTTTGCAAAATGATTTAATAGAAACTAAAAAAAAGTGAATGTGCGCGCGGGAGCCGACGGTCACGGCACGGGACTCTGAAGGAACGGCACCAGAGGCCGTTCCTTCAGAGCACATGCGCCAGTGATGTCACTGGCTGCATGTAAGGTAAATATCTCCTAAACGGTGCATGTTTAGGAGATATTTATAGTACCTATAGGTAAGCCTTAATATAGGCTTACCCAGGGCTTTTTTTCTCCAAGAATAGGTGCAGGAACTCCCCCTTTTTAAGCCATCCCTTGTCTCCATCCGCTACCCACCTCCAAGTACCGTTCCTTGGTTTCACCCCCACTCACCTCCCAGTACCACCGCTTTTAGAGAATACAGAACCATGCATTGTGGTGTTAAGTTAGTTGTATGCAATTGAATGCAATGATAAAAAAGCACAATAGACCATATCCCAGCCACACTAGATCTCCCCAGCAAAAACAGATCCACCCAGCAACAATAGATCACCCCCTGCAAACAATAGACACCACCCATTAACAATAGGTTGCCCCCCAGCAATAATAGACCCTGCCAGCAACAATATATCCCCCTAGCAACAAAAAGCCCCGCCCTAGCAACAATAGATCCCACCAGCAATAATAGATCCCTGGTACAAAATACCCCTTTAGCTACAATAGAACCACCCCAGCAGCAACAATGGATCTTCCAGCAGCAAGCAACAATAGACCTCTGCCTTATCAGTAGATTCTTTCCAGCAACAATTGATCCCTCAGCAACATAAGACGCCCTAAGCAACAATAGACCCCCATGCAAAAATAGATCCCCGCCAGTTACAATAGATCCTCCAGAAGTCAGCATCATAGACCCTCCAGAATCCCTTACCATTATCGGGTACCAGTACCGGGGTGATGCCTCTAGCTGCAGGCATCACTCCGGTACACTCCGGTAAAAGCACTTTCCAAAATATCAGAAACCTCAGGGGCCAATTCCGATATATTGGGGAAAGTGCATATCGGCCCTCGATATATTGGCTTTGGTCGATCCCTAGTGTAGACTTCTGGGAAAATCAGTGAGCCAACCACACAAGCAGGAAATTATATTTCTGGGGTGTGGTCAGTACACATTCTGTGTACAGAACACCTTCAGGTAGCCATATTGCATTGCATTTTCAGAAAATTACTGCAGATTGAATGGGAAAGGTCATTTTTAATAACATTCAATTACAATATGATCTGTGTCACAATTGTATACACTATATTGTTTTTTCTTTATTTGCTATTTTTTTTTTTATCCCCACGAAAGTGGAGTTACCCTTTAAATTTATTGGCAAAAGCTGAGATTTGTAAATTTGGGGGCTCCTGGGGGACTCAGATCCAGAGAGTCCTCTTTTTATTTACGATTTAAATGTATTTTACACTCAAACCTTTCAGTTCAGCCTTACATCTCAAATTCATTCATAATCCTGTCACTGTTGGCATTATCAGAACAAATTTCAGGTGCATATCAAATATCAGCATCAGGCTGATACTATTATTGATAATCTTATTACTGAAAATTTCAGAAGCCCAAGCAAATCTATGTGCTAATTTATCAAAAATATGATCTACCAAAACGTCAGTGCTTTTACTGAGAAAACCAAATGTACTGCTGAAGCTTCTAAAAGGAAGTACAAAGAAGGAACAAAAACATTTATTATGAAATATGCAAAGCGTTTTTAGCAGTACTAAATTTAGGTGTAATCCAGAGTTGACCTGTGCTTAGGGGCGGCTTTGGCTTAGAGGCATACTTGTACCCGCAGGGTATCTGTCAACTCTTTTATTTTCACAATCTTAAAACATGTACAGAAGCAGCCGCAGTGAGTTTTTATATCATTTCTGAAAAACAGAAATAAAAAAATCTACAAATGTAAAATACCAGCACGGCTTGTACTATATTTTTAAAGTTACTGTAACGATATTATGCAAATAATGACTAATTTCAACATTCTGTTTGATCACTATGATATAAAAACACATGTGCACTTGGGTAAAAGAATATATACTATATTGAAATCTTCTCCGCAGCTCACTGAGGATGTGTATCATGATGCCTGGCAGGATTGGGCATTCTGGAAAACCTGCTGATTGGGACTTGACACATGACAAAGCTAGTACTGTGACAACATTGCTCAAAAGAAGACATATTGCTATCTATGCAGTCCTAAATAAAAATAAATCCACTTTAGAAGTCAAGGATTTTCAGCTTAGGTATAACAAATCTGTTCCAAAATAATCAAATAACTTATCTGCTGTATCTTAAAGTGGTTGTAAACCCTTACATTGTCGTGGAAATTAATGGGGCTTGGAGCATAGAAACCCGCAAAAAATTTCCACAACAACATATACCCACTGATGTGACTGGCCTCAGGTGATATACAGAGATGAAGCAAATCCTCCTACATAAGTTGTGCCTGTTTATCTGCAACCCTCTCCCCTCTACAGCCTTCTAAAACACATATATCAAAGGCTTTTTCTGAGCTCCAGAAGCAGAGGGTGGGTATCTAACATCACACACTGCAGAGCATAGAGAAGAGAGCTGAGTGTAATCAGAGACCCAAGTGGAGGGAATGGACACCCCCCCCCCCCCCACACACACACACACACACACACACATTATCATAGGGAAACATGCACACCTCAGGTTGTCAATTACAGTCTTTGTTCTGGGGGCAAAGGTGTTGGTGGGGCCATCTCCTGGGATCCTGTGGTGTTGGCATAACTGTCAGAAGTGACTCATGCAGAAAGTAGAGGGGGAGAGAGCAGATATGAACCATACTAGGTGCTTTGGACTGAGGCTAGTACACACTATAGATAAATATGCTTTGTTCATTTTTCATTTCATTTCACCTTAAGTGTTGCAAAAAATGCTGTATAATGTCTTGGCCACCTACCATTGCTGTTTTCTAAAAACTGTTAAAATTCGTCAGTAACTGTCCTTTTACCTAGAGCCACACTTGGGAGGATAATTACAAAGATGGGTTTTCCCCTAATTCTCCATTTTTCCAATTGTAAATTTGCATTGTATTACTTGCATTTACCAATCAGATTTGCCAATTCTTTCATGCAGTTGAGCAAAATTCACCAAACCCTGGATTTTACCATTCTAAAAAGGGAGAAAAGGGTTGGGTTAACATTAACTGTAATATAGTTAAAACACAGTAAATTATGTTATCAATGAATCCCCTTGCATTTTATTCTGTGTTTATCACAAAGTTGCTTAAATCTATCATTTGCATATGCCAGCATTTAAACCATGTACCCGCCAAAGGACAACTACATCATTTCAAATAAGGGTGAATACATTAAATTCAGTCATATGAATATGTTTGAATTTGACTATTTTATGTTCTAGATATTCTACTAAGCTAAAGAAGGCCTGGGTTCTTTATACACTATAATACCGAAAGTACTGGGACACTTTACACGCACATGAACTTTATTAGCATCCCAGTCCTAGACCGAAGGGTTCAATATTGAGTTTGCCCACCCTTTGCAGCTATAGCAGCTTTAACTCTTCTGGGAAGGCTGTCCACAAGGTTTAGGAGTGTGTCTTTGGGAATGTTGGACCATTCTTTCAGAAGCACATTTGTGAGGTCAGGCACTGATGTTGGAGAGAAGGCCTGGCTCACAGTTTCCTCTCTTATTCATCCCAAAGGTGTTCTATTGGGTTGAGGTCAGGACTCTGTGCAAGCCAGTCAAGTTCCTTCACTCCAAACTCACTCATCCATGTCTTTGTGGACCTTGCTTTGTGCACTGGTCCAAATAATTTGGTGGGGGGGGGGGGGGGGGGGTTATGGTGTGAGTTTGTTTTTCAGGTGTTGGGCTTTGCCCCTTAGTTCAAGTGGAACTCTTTAGGCGTCAGCATACTAAGACATTTTAGACAATTTCATGCTCCCAACTTTGTGGGAACAGTTTGGGGATGACCCCTTCCTGTTTCAATATGAGTGCGCACCAGTGTACAAAGCAAGGTCCATAAAGACATGGATGAGCGACTTCATGTTCATGTGCGTGTAAAGGCAGGTGTCCCAATACTTTTGGTAATATAGTGTAATATAGTGTAACATAAATGTGGTAGCTAATGTGAACAAAACAAAATCAAGTTGCCTGGCTGTTACAGTATACCAAACGTTTGGCTGCAATATATTTTGAGAGTTTGATCACTAAGCGAGGAACATTCAAAAGGAGTTCAGATAAAATGTCCTGGCTACACTCACTGTGATTTTGCCAATACTTAGGATGAAGAAGCTGTTGCAGAGTGCGATCACTGGGTGCAGCGGAGTCTATTCAGATCAGACATTGTGGAGTAACAGGAACTGGCTTCTTTATTGGAACATAACACAGATATCAAAGATGTCACCTCATTGTAATAAGAACACAGACAGGAAGAGATAACCAAGAAGTTCAGTACAGTGTACAGGATATTACAACACATCATAGAAATGCATGGCATATCACTGAGCATTAGCGTCATCTAGTGTCCTATTTGTGAACTGCAGTTAATCTGTTATAGGCTAAGCTTTAAGGTTGTTGTATCTCCAACAGAAGCTCCTGCTCCAGGGCCCATCAGTGGGCAAGAGTGTATCAGGGCTGTGTTACTGCATTGCATTCATCCTTCCCTTGCATGCTGTATTTGTTCCAGAGACCAGGGAACACAGTCCCCAGCTTCTAGATCAAGCCCTCTGTATATTGGAGCAGCTTGATTAGGCTGAAATCACGTCTTCTTCTTCTAAATTGAAGAATCCACCAAACAAAGAGCTAAAGCCAGGCCAAGAGAAGGCACTAGAGGAGTCACCTGACACTTTTAGTGGCATTAGGAAGGATGACACCTGGTGGAATACTGCAGCAGAAGGAGAAGGGAAACATTTAGAAAGGACCGACTGGCTCAGCGGAGCTTCAAGTTCACCCAACTTTTTAAGTCTTCAACTTCAGCATCATGACTCTGATGAGTTCCTTTGTATATTACAGTGTAATTCTCCATACTACATACCCCACGAACATCCAGATTATCAAAGAAGTGTTATGGTATTTGTCCTTTTCCTGGCATTTCTATAATTTTGTTTTATCATTGATCTTATTTAGGTTAAAGGGGAAGTCCACCCTAACACTAAAATCTCTACATCTACAGGCATCCAGGATCTAAGACTAACCTATCTAACCCTGGAAAGAAGAAATTATTATACATACCTTTTCTGAAGCCAATCCAAGCCCGTCCCATGCTGAGCTATCAGCAGTGGCTTCACTGTGTAGGTGTGTGCAGAAGGGGCAGCCGACAACAAAAGCCCCATAGTAAGTCTATGGGTGATGTCACTTCCCATTAATTTCCCAGCCCTTGTCGGCTGCAGAGCTTATGCCGCTGGAGACCAGACCAGAGTGGCTTCAAAAAAGGTATGTATAGGGTTTTCTTCTTTACAGGGCTAGATAGGTTAGTCTTAGATTATGGATGCCTGTAGATGTAGAGATTTTAGTGTTAAGGGTGGACTTCCCCTTTAAGTCTCTGTCCTATGTAGGATCAGCTCTGACAAAATCTTTAAATGTCTTTAATCTCAGACAGTCTTCCTCAGAATATCTGTATTTTTTTTATTTTTAGCAGACTAGAGACAGAAACACTGGCAGTTTTAATCACTTCAATACCGGGCACTTTCACCCCCTTCCTGCACAGGCCAATTTTTAGCTTTCAGCGCTGTCGCACTTTAAATGACAATTGCGCGGTCATGCAACACTGTACCCAAACTAGATTTTTAGCATTTTGTTCACACAACTAGAGATTTCTTTTTGTATTATCTAACCACAACTCAATTTTTTTATTTTTTGCTAAATATTCGAAAAAATACAGAAAATTTTGATTAAAAAATGTGTTTTTCATAGCTTCTGTTATAAAATTTTGCAAATAAATAATCGTTCATAATAAATTTAGGGCAAAATGTATTCTGCTGCATTTTCTTGGTGTAAATAACCCAAATAAGTGTATTTTATTTAGTCTGTAGGAAAGGTATAGAATCCACAAACTATGATATTTAGAGTCCGGCTTAACAACCACTTGTTAAATTCACACCAGAACTCCCGAACAAGTAGAAAGGTCAGAGACATGAACTCAAATAAAGTCTATGGGACCCAAATTTGAAAAATCAAAAGACCCCATTTTGAAGGCTTATACTGTATGCAAGTTATTGGCCATAAAAGGGTATGGGGGCCCAGGTACTGCCTTGGGGACATGTATCAATGCAAACATTTTTTTTAAAAAATCGTTTTTACAGGCGCAGTGATTTTAAAGACGCTTAAAGTGAAACAATAAAAATGAGAAGTTCCTTTAAATACAGTGCCTGGGGGGTCCCCTTAGTCTGCTTGTAAAGTGGCGCATCTGTACCATGTAAAGAACCTGCTGTAGCAAAACTGCCAATTACAAATAAAAAAAAAGACATTTAAATTGCTGGCAATACAATATCATTGCTGGTAATACAAAAATGTTTAAAAAACAGTGTGGGGGTTCCACCCAAAATCCAAACCACACCCTTATCCGAGCATGCAGCCTGGTGTGTCAGAAAAAGGGGGGGGGGGCAGGATCCTCCCTACTGAACCATACCAGACCACTTGCCCTCAACATGGGGGGTTGCTTAAGGGGGGGGAGGGGGATCTGCCCTTCCCACCCCAAAGCACCTTGTCCCCATTTTGATGCAGACAAGGGCCTCTTCCCAACAACCCTAGGCTGTGATTAAGGGCCTGGTATGGATACTGTAAATTAAACAGTGTGTGTTTATTATAACTTTAAGGTGTTGAAAAACATGAATAAAAAGTTTTGTTGCCCATATAAATGTTTTGCCTGAAGTGGCTACGGATTTGCCATTGTTCCCCAATCCAATGGCTAATGGTAAATGGCTAGATCAGGAGATTATTCACTGATGTCTAAAGGCAACCCAAGGGTACATTTCGCAAAGGTTTTTTGGACAATTGGCCACACAAATATTCACCCAAAAGATTTCTCTAAAGACTCAACAGGATTCTCCAATCAGTCTCTGCTGACATCCACTTTATTATGCAGGTAGCTAATGGGTGAATCTTGCATTATCGATTGTTGCTGAGTGGAATGCCATTTGAATATTTAAGGTACAGTAGAGATTATCTTTCCATTTTTCTGATTGAATCTTTAGCTGAATGTTGGGCAGATGTTGTTAAATAGCAGAAATATTTACTTGTTCACTGTTGGCTTTCCATAGTGCTGAAAATGTATAATGTATCGCTCCATTAGGCTACTAGTGGTTAAATGTCGTTTTTGGCCTCTCTGTAGTCAAGGAGAGCAACAATTGTTTGGGTAGGTCTGCTCTGGGCTCTGCGGGTGTGGGACTCTCAGTTACTACCCCCTGTATCCCAGGGGGGATTCCAGCCTGCATATTAATGCTTTCCCAGCCAATCCCTGGTCAGTATGGTAAGTGCCCAGCAGGAGGCTGAGGAGGGTATAAATAGGCTGCAACCCAGAGCAGAGCTCTCTTGTTCCTGGGAAGTAAGACCCAGCCTGAGGGCTGTGGCATCCCTGGAAAAGCCACCTGCAGCTGCAAGAATCTTTTATGGGGTCCCAGCTACTGATTGGATAGAGGACCTCTGTTCTATTCCTTGAAGCATTTGCAGAAAGATTCATAAGGACCAAGGATACAGGCAGTTGGAGTACAAAAACTGAGTGATACTGCAGGTGGCATACATAGTATACAGGACACATTGAGTACCAGCCTTCTGGACTTACAGACTTCCTTTAGCCTCCTTTGGGAGATTTACTTTACTACTAGTACACTCAGGACTATATTCCCATTGAGGAGTTTGTGTTTAGTACCAGTTTGTCTACACTTTAAAGGGGATGCCTTCACCCTGAAGTATTAGTTCCGCATTAGTGTCCTCTACTACCAGTTTGAAGTTCATTGTATCCCTAGGCAGGGCTGCTGTTAGAAATTGCGGGGCCCCATACAGACTACCTGGCAGGGCCCCCCCAAGAAAATATTAAAGATATATTTAGCTAAAATGACAACACTATTATCAGACACAAATATAACATAACTCACATAATTCCTGTTAAATCTAAAAAAAAAACTATGTTAAATAAAAAGGAAGATGAGATGAGAAAAATATACAGGCTGGGCAGTTGGAGCTCAGTGATCAGAGAGACAGAGAGAGAGAAACAAAGTTACAATTTACAAATAAACTCCTGAGCAGAGATAATTGCTGGGAGGGGGGCCCACACAAGGGAGGGGGATTAGTGAGGGACAACAGATAAAAGCTGACAGCAGGGAGAGGGACAGATCAGATTCAGGTGCTGAAGGAAGATTTCTGTATTTGTTGTCCACCACTAATCCCCCTCTCTGTGTGGGCCCCCCTGTGTGCTCGGGGCCCCCTACAAGAGGGCTGGTGGTCCCCCCCTATCAGCGGCCCTGTCCCTAGGCTCACCCTCACCCTATCCAAGTTCATACCCAAAAAAATTCACAAAAAAAAGAAGAAAACATGCACAGCCTATTCTCTGACTCGAGTGAATGGGAAATACTGTCTGCCTATCAGGGAATGGAACCTGGGATCAAACAGCCAGACCAGTTACGGTTCTGCGTTACAGTAATTAACTTTTTTTTAACCCCTTCACGCCGACCATACACAAAGATGTGGCCCCACTGGTCTGAGCTTTTTTCTGTGGGGCCGCATTTTTGCTTATCTCCCCTTGTGCTGACTCAACTTTAGCCCTGGGCCCCGTTCCTACCATCGGGATCCGGAACGTCCGATTCCAGGTCACCTGATTGAAGTAATAGCCTCTGATTGGCTATCACAGTGATCAGTCACTGTGAAGTCTGCCCCTGTGTTTTCTCTCTCTGTGAATGGACAAAGGAGATACACTGTATCACTCTCTGTCCTTGCAGAGATAGAAAAAAAAAAGTGTGTAGAGAAAAAATAAAAATGATAATGATTAAAAAAAATAAAATAAAAAAAATATCTTGATTAAGGTGTGATCTAGGTCAGTGCCAGGGTTAGTGTTTGGATCAATGTCAGGGTTAAACAGCAAGGTCAAAGGTCAGGGTCAGGATTTTTTTTTCATTTAGTATTAGTGTCAGTGTTGGTGTGTTTTACTGTAGGTAGGATTAAAAAAAGTAAAATGCGTACTATTATTTCTCGGTTGTACTACGGGTACAAACAACAACTAACATATACATATGTGGTATCGCTGCCATTGTCAGGAGCAGGAGAATTTATTTTGGGTTGTTCTTTGGTGGTAGATTATGGAAGTAGCAAGAAATATACAGTTACATTTTTAAAAAAAATATATATTTTTTTAATATTTTGGGCCAGGTTTCCTTTGTTCATAAAAAAAAATTCAGGAGCTATCCATTACCATTTAATAGCAAATTAAAGCCCAATTTGACCTGAAAAAACAAGGTATAATTCACCCGGATGCATAAAGTAGTTGTGATGATATGTACAGTTTTACTTACATATGTCAAAATTGTGAAATTGGGCTTAGGCATTTAGATTTGTTTTACCCTTAGACGCAAAGTGGTTATGTAGCTGCATGACACCCACTCTCCCAGAATGATGTCAGATAGGATTACCAGAGCAATAAAGCACTTTCCTGCTGAAGAACAGGCGTGAGTGAATCTTGGTTTGTAAAATGTTTGCATGGGCAAATCTTGTTTGATGCAGTTTTTGAAGGACAAGTCTCATGCACTACAAATAAAAACAACTGTGCTAAGTAGAATAAAAAAAAATCATAGGTTAAGCAGGTTATATATTGTAGTTTGTCAATTCTTAGATGTGATGGCTGCATTCATTTTTATTTTTAGACTTTTTTCTCCTTCAGACAGTGAAGGAGTTTAAGCATGCATGGGATAGGCATAAGGCTATCCTTCATATAAGATAGGGCCAGGGACTATTCATAGGATTCAGATATATTGGGCAGACTAGATGGGCCAAATGGTTCTTATCTGCCGACACATTCTATGTTTCTATGTTTCTATGTTTGCTGATCTGGCCAGTAAGTCTGTTTTTTTATGTTTACATTTAACCACTTCTGGACCGGAAGATTTCCCCCCTTAATGACCAGGCCATTTTTTGCGATTTGGCACTGCGTTACTTTAACGGACAATTGCACGGTTGTGCGACACTGCACCCAAATAAAATTGTTGTCCTTTTTTCCCACAAATAGAGCTTTTTTTTGGTGGTATTTGATCACCTCTGCGATTTTTATTTTTTGCGCTATAAACAAAAAAAAAAAAAAAAGACAAAATAACAATATTTTTTATTTTCTGCTATATAACATTCCCAAAAAAATTTAAATTTAAAAATCTGTTTGTTTTCATAATTTTAAGCCAATTTGTATTCTGCTACATATTTTTGGTAAAAAAAAAATCCCAATAAGCGTATTTTGATTGGTTTGCGCAAAAGTTATCGCATCTACAAACTAGGGGAAAGATATATGTCATTTTTATTTATTTTTTTACTAGTAATGGCGGCGATTAGCGCTTTGTAGTGGGACTGCGACATTGCGGCGGACAGATCGGACCCCTAACTGACATTTTTACACTTTTGGGGGGACCAGTACTACAGTAATCAGTGCTAAACATATGCACTGTTACTGTAATAATTACACTGGCAGGGAAGGGGTTAACCCAGGGGCAATTAGTGTGAGCCTAGGGGTTGTTTTCTAACTGTGGGGGTGGCCTTGTAATATCAACACAGAAACCTTTGTTCCTAAATAGCAGGAACACAGGGGCTCTGTGTTGATACCAGAGAGAACAGCGGTCTGCTGTGTTTACAACAGCAGGACGCGGTTCTCTCTTCACGGGGAGCGATCGCGGGTGCCCAGCGGCAATCCCGCTTCCCCGCAGTCCAATGGCGGCACGCGCATGCCCACAGGAGCGCTCCCGCAAACCACCGTACAGGTATGGTGATTCGCGGAAACCTGCCGCCATAAAACTGCAGAAGCTGATCGGCAAGTAGTTAACAGACCAAGCTGTTCAAAGTGACAGAGGGTTGGGACAACACATTTACCACTGACATTGGAGCTTACAATTGTCAGCTTTTATTAATTTATGAACTTTGTAAAACCTTGTTTCCAAGAGGAAAAAAATGTTGCTGTAGGTGTTTAAAAGTGTTAGTTGGAGTTCAGATTTCTTTTATTAGCCATGTCCATATAAATCTGCTAGTGCACCTAACACTTCTCTCTCCACAGATTGATAATTTTGCTTTCCAAGGTTGTCTCCATATTTAAAACAAAAAACAAAAAAATAAAAGCAGCCACGACTTTGAAGAATTGGTAAGCTGCAATATATGAATTTTTGCTTTTGGGGTTTAATAGCACTTTAATGCATATACAGTAAACCCCCCTCCATCGTGGGGGCTACGTTCCGGACCCACCCGTGAAAAGTGAAAATCCGCGAAATAGAAAAACCCTATTAAAATACATTGTAGGCATGTTTTTTTAACTGTCTCTGTACTTTTAAAAGCATTTTAAGGTCTTTAAACACAGTTTTAAAACAATAGAAAATAATTTAAACACATAAAAGATACTGAGACACAGAGCAAGAGCTATGGGAAACACAAAAATAATTAATTTTCAAATGATTTTATTAGTAAAATAACATTACAGAAAAAAACGCAATATACCGGGACCGCAAAAACTGAACCGCGATAGAGAGGGGGTTTACTGTAGAGCGATTAGTAGCCTGTGCTTTTGTAGGCATCTCTCTTCCAAAAATGTATGAAGGGATTATGTCATTCTGTAGAAACGACCCTGTCATGGCTTTGGCATGACATCTGAAGCTCTGAAGTGTGCTATGAGTCCCAGGATGGCTGCCTGTGACCTGAGGCAAATCATTTTTTTCCATAACACCTTAGGCACTAAAATTACAATGTAACTTCTACGGACAGCTGCATACTGTGAAATAAGTTCCGAGAAATTAGATTTGCTTGGAAGTGCTGCTTTAGCAAAAGCATAAAAAAAAAACTGTAATTAACATATACCTCTTTATAATAGGTACTAATTGAGATTTTAATGGCAAGTCTCACTTATAATTAATTGCAGCGTGAATGAATGTTAAGGTGTACTTACACATTTTAGTTTGAACAGAAAATTACATATAGGAAAGAAACCTTTTAAATTGTTTTAGGTGGAGCGGAATTAAAGTGAACCTGCTATTTCCTTTAACCACTTCAATAACGGTCACTTTCACCTACCCAGGCCAATTTTCAGCTTTTAGAGCTCTCAAACACAAATATAGCTTTATTTTGGTTAAATTTTAACTTCTTTCTGCCCAGCCTATTGTAAAACGATGGCTTGGCGGGAACACTGTTGTTGTGGGAGGACGTCATATGACGTCTTCCAAGGATTGGCTTGCACTGTGGCGTAATCTGTGACCCACCATGTCCACTGGACACGGCCGATGACAGATCACTGTACCGACCCGCTGCTGGTACCATGTTACTGCTGTGGCCAGTCACATGACAGTTGAACACAATGAAGGGCTTTGTTGCATGCTTTTTATGTGTCCTATTGTGATGAGCTCTGTGATTGGTCACAGTCATCACATGGTACAGACAGGCAGGGGCAGACTGGCAACTTTCGGCCCAGGGGGCAAGTACAAACCAGAGGCCCATGGTGCAGCGACTCGGCCCCCTTCCCACTTTCCCTCACACCCCTTCCCACTCTCCCAATCCTCCTACTGACCCCCATTATAAGCTGAAGCCGTGCTTCAGATACTCTCTACTTACCGGCTGAAACTGAGTTCCCGACCTGGCCAGCATGGGGGGGTTGGGGGGAGCTGGGACAGCTCGGTTGGGGCTGGCCGGGGTAGGAGAGTGTCCACTGGGGCAAGGAACCGGCCTCTGCTCAGACACAGTTTACACCATCCATGCTGAAGGGGGGGGGGGGGCTTACGCTCTATCCTTGTTTTCAACCCACACTCAGTAGGTCAGTGGCGGGGACTTTTTAATTCTCTTCACCAGGAATCCTTTGGACATGTCTGTGGCAGAAGCGGTGCAGCCTTTTTACGGGGCATCTGAGTGGCCCAGGGGGCAATTGCCCCCCTGCCCCCTGGCCCAGTCCTCCCCTGCAGACAGGGCCTATCACAGCCCATCTGTACTATGTGATTAGCTGTGGCTAATCACACAGCTAATCACAATAATTAACACAGAATTAATATTTTTCATTCAGAAAAAAAATAGTTGCTTATAAATGTAAAATGCACAATTCTAAGCAATCATAGTGTTTAAAAAAAAAAAAGAACACGCAAAAAAAAAAAATAACCTGAACACCTCCCCAGAGTATTACAGTGTTACTGTGGTAACACTGTATTGCTTTGGTCACTGTATGTAAAAGAATAAAAAAAAAAAATTAACATTTGTTTTTACATACTGCCACCATTCAGTGTCCCTGATCATTGCCACACCCGTGGCATAATGATGCCAGTATGTAAAAAAATTGTGAAAAAAACATTTTATTAATTTATTCGATTTTCAAAAAACAACTTAAAAAAACTTGCCATGCCTCTTACTAAATACCTTAGACTGTCTACTTTCCAAAAGGGGTCATTTGGGGGTATTTATACTGTTCTGCCATTTTTGGGCCTCAGGAAATGAGAGAGGTAGTCAGTACATCAGGATTGATCAATTTTCATATATATATATATATATATATATATATATACCATAGTTTGTGGACTCTATAACTTTCCTACAGACTAAAAAATATACACTGATTTGGGTTATTTTCACCAAAGAAATGTAGCAGTATACATTTTGGCCTAAATATATGAGGAAAGAAAATTTATTTTCAACATTTTATAACAGAAACAAAGAAAAACACACATTTTTTAAAAATGTTCGGTATTTTTTCATTTATTTTTGCTATAAATTAAAAAACAAATAGTGGTGATTAAATACCATTAAAACAAAGCTCTATTTGTGTAAAAAAAGATTGTGTGAAATGTCGTATGGGCAGTGTTGCAAAACCACGCAATTGTCATTCAAAGTGCGACAGTGCTAAAAGCTGAAAATTAGCCTGGGCAGGAAGGGGGTAAAAGTGTACAGTATTGAAGCAGTTACTCACCGTTGAGTTTTTTTTTGCTAAATAAAATTGAAAAAGATTGAAAAAAAAACATGTTTTTCTTCATTTTTGTTATAAAATTTTGCAAATAAATAATCAATCTTCAAAAATGTAGGCCAAATGATGCTACATTTCTTTGGTAAAAATTACCCAAATCAATGTATATTATTTAGTCTGTAGACAAGTTACAGAGTCCACAAAATATGGTATATATATGTGTATATAAATATATATATATATATATATATATATATATATATATATATATACAGTATGTCACCAAAGTGAGTACAGTACACCCCTCACATTTTTGTACAAAATGTATTATATCTTTTCATGTGACAAGACTGAAGAAATAACACTTTGCTACAATGTAAAGTAGTGAGTGTACAGCTTGTATAACAGTGTACATTTGCTGCCCCCTCAAAATAACTCGACACACAGCCATTAATGTCTAAATGGCAACAAAAGTGAGTACAGCCCTAAGTGAAAATGTCCAAATAGGGCCCAATTAGCCATTTCTCTCCCTGGTGTCATGTTACTTGTTGGTGTTACCAGGTCTCAGGTGTGAATGAGAGAAGTTTTGTTAAATTTAGTGTTATTGCTCTCACTCTCTCATATTGGTCACTGGAAGTTCAACATGGCACCTCATGGCAAAGAACTCTCTGAGAATCTGAAAAAAAGAATTGTTGCTCTACATAAAGATGGCCTAGGCTATAAGAAGATTGCCAAGACCCTGAAACTTAGCTGCACCATGGTGGCCAAGACCATACAGTGGTTTAACAGGACAGCTTCCACTTAGAACAGGCCTCGCCATGGTCGACCAAAGAGGTTGAGTGCACGTGCTCAGCATCATATCCAGAGGTTGTCTTTGGGAAAAAGATGTTTGAGTGCTGCCAGCATTGCTGCAGAGGTTGAAGGGGTGGGGGATCAGCCTGTCAGTACTCAGACCATACACCGCACACTACATCAAATTGGTCTGCATTGCTGTCATCCCGGAAGGAAGCCTCTTCTAAAGATGATGAAATACAAGAAAGCCTGCAAACAGTTTGCTGAAAACAAGCAGAGTAAGGGCATGAATTTCTGGAACCATGTCCTGTGATCTGATGAGACTAACATAAACTTATTTGGTTCAGATGGTGTCAAGCATGTGTGGCGGCAACCAGGTGGGGAGTACAAAGACAAGTGTGTCTTGCCTACAGTCAAGCATGGTGGTGGGAGTGTCATGGTCTGGGGCTGCATCAGTGCTGACGGCACTTGGGAGCTACAGTTAATTGAGGGAACCATGAACACCAACATGTACTGTGACTTACTGAAGCAGAGCATGATCCCCTCCCTTCTGAGATTGGGTGGCAGCGCAGTATTCCAACATGATAACGACCCCAAGCACACCTCCAAGATGACCACTGCCTTGCTAAAGACGCTGAGGGTAAAGGTGATGGACTGGCCAAGCATGTCTCCAGACCTAAACCCTATTGAGCATCTGTGGGGCATCTTCAAATGGAAGGTGGAGGAGCACAAGGACTCCACCAGCTCTGTGATGTCATCATGAAGGAGCGGAAGAGGACTCCAGTGGCAACCTGTGAAGCTCTGGTGAACTCCATGCCCAAGAGGGTTAAGGGGTTAAGGCAGTTGTGGAAATAATAGTGGCCACACAAAATATTGACACTTTGGGCCCAATTTGGACATTTTCACTTAGAGGTGTACTCACTTTTGTTGCCAGTGGTTTAGACATTATTGGCTGTGTGTTGAGTTATTTTGAGAGGACAGCAAATTCACACTGTTATACAAGCTGTACACTCACTACTTTACATTCTAGCAAAGTGTCATTTCTTCAGTGTTGTCACATAAAAAGGTATAATAAAATATTTACAAAAATGTGAGGGGTGTACACACTTTTGTGAGATACTGTCTGTGTATATATATATATATATATATATATATATATTTTTTTTTTACATACTGTCACTATTGCAGTACATCACCATCATCATATAACTGGTGTTGCAGTGATCAGGGACACTGACTGGTTAATCATTTTTTTCGATTGCTAAAATATTTTTTCCTTTTTTATTACATTTCTTTTATTTATTTTTTATTTTTGCATACTGTTACCAGAGCAACACCATGTTACTATAATAACACTATACTACTCTAGGGAGGTAATCAGGATTTTTTTTTTTCTTTTTTGCACACTATGGTTGCTTATAACAGTGAATATCACTGTTATAAACAACCATTTTTTACTGAATAAAATTGATTTATTCAGTATTTACTATTGTGATTAGCTGGCCACAGCTAATCCCATGGTACAGATGGACTGTGGTTGGCCCTGTTTGTACCATGTTATCACTCTGACTAATCATAGAGATCAACACAATGATACGCAATGAATTGTATGAATGGAAACCATCCATTGTATCCAATTGTCATGTGATCTGCTGTGAATGGCCACAGTGATCACATAGTACGGGCAGCGGACACTGATCTTTCATCCGCTGTGTCTGGTGAACATAGCAGGTAACAGATCATGCTGCAACACAGCCCCTGGGGCACATGCGAGGCTTGTTTTGGGTAGGACATCATATGATGTACACCCAGGTCTAGAGCAGTCCCGCCCAGATGTCATTTGACTACAGGCCGTGTGGGAACTGGTTAAAGCAGAGTTCCACCCAAAAGTGGAAGCTTGTGTGCTTATCTGCTCCCCCCCCCCCTCCAGTGCCACATTTGGCACCTTTAGGGGGAGACAGGTTTTTGACAGGTACCTGTCCCCACCTCTGTGAGACCTGGCTGCGGTGAGATGCGGCAAGGTCCCCCAGAGGTTCCCCTTTGCATGCTCAGTAGGGAGCTGGCTGTGAATCCGCATGGCTTCACTGCCAGTTTCCCTTACAGGCACTGGTGGTGGCAGCACCCAAGATCCAATGAAAACATTGGCTGGGGTGCTGACATTTCTGGATTCCAGGACAGGTAAGTGTCCTAATATTAAAAGTCAGCAGCTACAGTATTTCTTATTCAATTTTTTGAGGGGGCTGGACCTCCTCTTTAAAGTGGAATAACTAACAATGCTAGTAAAGACTTACCTACATATACCTGCATGTGTTTTCAGATCATTCCCTTTGTGTCTGGGGATGACCTTGAAACCTAGGCACAGGCTGACTACTCAGCAAGAGTTATTCTGACTTCTCTTTGTGCTAAACTCCACCCCCTGTCATGTATCTGTCAATGACGGAGCCCCTAGTGGCCATAGTGTTTGGTATATGACAGTTGAATGATACAGTATATGGCTGGAATGAGTCTCAACTTGGAGAGAGAGTAAATCCTTGTAAGGTATTTCCTATGTGCAGAGATGTAAGGACACATACAAGAAGACCTTATGCCATAAATGTATCTTCACACCCTGTGCTAAATGTTGGCCTTTTCAGAGATTCCAGGACATGAAAAGGATCTTCACGGGGGACTTGTTATAATGTTCTTTATTCCAACAGCTTTATATTTATGTAGCGCCCTTCTAGATAGGTGCTGGGTAAAGGCATCTAATGCTCCTGCTGCTTATCAGGGGAGCCTGATCTTTAGTTAGGCCTGCTCTCTGTGCTCAGTGTGTATTCATCTGGTCTGAGGGAGTGTCCAATGGGGAGGCCTGATGGACAGTGGAGGAAACCAGGCCAATGATACATAAGCTTTTGTAACTGACCCAGTGGATTGGCACCTGGAGAGGTGCATGATGGGGTCGGTGATAAAAGTGGCGAGCGCATGAGGCAGGGTGTCTTTTGGTGGGAGCAAAGTGCCAGGAGGAGGTGGACGGCTTTCTCTCCTCCTGTAGGTGTGAGGAAGGTGGTTCAGGCGGTCAGCCTAGTGAACCAGGAGTGTGGAGCTGAGCTGCAGAGGATCAAGTGGAGCTGCTGGCAGAGACTGTTGGGAAAAACAGTATAGTGAATACCAGGAGTTCTGCCTAAGGGTCTGCCTAAGAGAGGGGACCACTCCAGAGAAGTCAGGGGATCAAGGAGCTAGCTCACACAGGAAGTTTATCAGTAAAGGGGGTGCCGTGTAGTTGACCCTGAAGAATAGGAACAAAGGGGGTGCCAGGAAGGGCCCTGAAGTTGTTCAGCAATACAGTACAAATTATCTCAGAAAGCTCATTCACTTATACTTCACAGCTAAGGGCAAAGTGAAGCAGCGACCTAGCCATGACTAGCGTTACTCAGCGTTACTCAGTATTTTCAAGTCGTCCTAGCCTATTGTGCATAGTTGTATAAAGTTGGAGTATCCCACTCATTCCCTTCTCCTATCCAAGTTTCAAATAAAAACACAAAAACCAAAGCTACTGGACTGTTTCCTGACTGAGCTAAAACACTTGGGAAAAATGTCAAACTGTCATGTTGTTGCTAATGGTAACCCAGGGGAACCCATAACCAGCAGCTCCCAAGGGAGTAGTGCTACATTTACACAAACAGTGCCCTTAAATAAAATTTCTTAAAACGTAAATCCACTTTTGTTGAGAAAAAACATTCCCCTCTGGGTGATCTCTGTACATTACAAGAATTTTAACAAACTTTGTTGCAGATTCCTACCTTTTGTTATTCTGAAGAAATCACGGTCTGTTCCTCTGTGTCTCTGTACTGAGTGAGTCTAATGGGAGTGGTTTTATAATTATCAATCAGCTGTGCAGCTGCAGGGCTCTAATGAGGAAAGCTGCTGGGCCTGCATCCCTTTAGACATGATTTTCAATTGAAAGTACCTCACAAAAAATGACATTTGTGTTGCAGGGGATGCCTGAAATCTGTGTGCAGACTTCTGGGAAAATCGGCGAGCCAATCACACAAGCAGGAAATTATGTTTCTGTAGGACGTTCTGTACACATTCTGTGTACAGAACACCTCCAGGTAGTCATATTGCTTTGCATTTTCAGAAAATTACAGAGCTGAATATTGAAAATGAAAGGTATAATAACCACTTGCCGACTGCCTAACGACGATTTACGTCGGCAGTCAGCCCTTCACAGGCAAAGTGACGTAGGTTTACGTCGCTAGCCTGTGAGGCTCTAGGGAGCGAGCGCGCGCCGCTGGAGGCGTGCTCCCGCTCGCTCACGGACCACCCCCGCGCGTGTGTCCGGCGGACCCGATGTCCGCTGGGCACTCGCGATTGTCCGTTACAGCGGGAGAAAGGCAGGCGGCTAATGTAAACAAAGCCGCCTGTCATTCTTCCCTGTGTAAGAATGGAGATCATACGGTTCTGCTATGTAGGACCGTTGATCTCTGTTCTTACACCTCAAGCCACATCCAATCACAGTTAGAAGCACGCCCCTAGGGACACACTTAACCCCTCCTTCTCAAATAAAGTTAACTCCTTCCCTGCCAGTGTCATTTTTACAGTAACAGTGCATATGTATAGCACTGATTACTGTAGAAATGTCACTGGTAACCCCAAAAGTGTCAAAAATGTCAGTCAAGGGTCCGATCTGTCCGCCACAATGTCGCAGTCCTGCAAAAAAAATCGCAGATCACCGCAATTACTCGTTAAAAAAAAAAACAACAAAAATGACAAAAATCTTTCACTTAGTTAGTAAACGCAATAACTTTTGCGCAAACCAATCAAAATACGCTTTTTGCGATTTTTTTTACCAAACATATGTAGCATAAAACAAATTGGCCTAAAATGTTAAAAAATTTTGATTTTTACATTTTTTTGGGGGAACTTCATATAAAAAAATGTGAAAAATATTGTTATTTTTGCAAAATTGACGCATTTTTTTTGTTTTTAGCGCATGATAAAAAAATCGCACAGGTGATCAAATACCACCAAAAGAAAGCTCTGTTTGTGGGAAAATAAGGACTTCAAATTCGTTTAGGTACAGCGTCGCATGACCGTGCAATTGTCCGTTAAAGTCACGCAGTGCCGAATCGCAAAATAGGCCCTGGTCAGAAAGGGGGTAAAATCTTCCGGGGCTTAAGTGGATAATTTGTTAATTACAATATGACTTTATCCTAATTGTACATGCTTTATTACTTTTTCTTTTTTTCCCCCACAAATGTGGAGTTACCCTTTAAATATCTCAGTGAATTTGTCCCAATTGTATTCATTTTTCTTTTATTTGCTTTTTTTTTCCCCCACAAAAGTGGAGTTACCCTTCAAATATCTCAGTGACATTTTTGGACCAGCATGACCTTTTTTGAGTTGTGTTTTTGGGAAAACGCACTCTTCTCTTCGATTTTATTGCTGTCAATGCTGTATGTAAATAAAGATTCAGCTCTACAGTCAGTGTGACTTGCCAGTAAGTGGTCCAATAACATTGGCAAACACACACACACAAATCATAGGTTGAACTGGATGGACTGATCTCTTTTTTCAACCTCACTATGTAACTACGTAACATATATATATATATATATATATATATATATATATATATATATATATATATATATATATATATATATTTATTTATTTATTTATTTTTGTGAGATCAGAAATGACTGTTACCGCATTTTGAAAAGTCATCTGGTCATATTTCACATTGTCCAAATGCTAGCTTACCTGCACACTGCTAAAACATACATAGAGTTTAATAATACCCCTTCAGCAATGTAGCTGTCATAAAAATTGTCAAAATGTATGATGTTTGACATATTTGAGATGTGACTGAATAATGGCAATACAATCCTTTTTAAGTTTTAAAATGTGTCAGGCACTATAATTTATTTTGCATTTAAATGTGTTCTACAATCTTCTCATGCAAGGATATAGGATTATTCACACTGACCTGTATGGATTAAGCTGGGTCCCCAATGTCTATTTTATTACTCTAACTTAAGCCCCCCTGCTTTATGTTGCCCATGCAACTCTGTAACCTAAATACCCAGAGCCAAACTTCTGCTTGAAATGTTTTTCCAGAAAGAGAATATCACAGCTGCATTGAAGAGGTTGAACCCTGACAACAAATAGATAACTATACTGTGCTGCAGGAGGTCACAATGGGATACCTGAGGTAATAGAGGGGAAAAGGACTCACAAATGAGAACATTGTAGCCGCCTGTTTGGAATTCCACTGCTTTAGACTCTTCAGAAGTGGATGTACAATATATTTCCAGACTGGGCACAATTTTTCAAATTGTATAAAGTTACACCTTTCTGTTAACCCATGTAAATCGATCAAATTCCTTATTTCTTATGGGCTAACATATACAGTTGTTGTTATTTCAAATGTTTAACCATTTTACCCTCCGGATGATTTACCCCCCTTCCTGCCCAGGCTATTTTTTGCAATACGGCACTGCGTTACTTTAACTGGCAATTGCACATTCATGTGACGCTGTACCCAAATAAAATGTATGTCCTTTTTTCCCCACTAATAGAGCTTTCTTTTGGTGGAATTTGATGCTTTTGTTTTGTTTTTTTGCGCTATAAACAAAAAAAAGACTGCCAATTTAAAAAAAAAAAAATATATATATATATATATATATATATATATATATATATATTTTTTTTTTACTTTCTGCTATAAAATCTATTCAATAAAAAAGTTTAACCACTTGCCTACCGTGCACTTAAACCCCCTTCCCATCCAGACCAATTTTTAGCTTTCAGCGCTCTCACACTTTGAATGACAATTGCGCGGTCATGATACACTGTACCCATATGAAATTTTTATCATTTTTTTCACACAAATAGAGCTTTCTTTTGGTGGTATTTGATCATCTCTGGGTATTTTATTTCTTACAAAAAAAAAAAAGAAAAAAGACAGAAAATCTTGAAAAAAGTTTTTCTTATTTTCTGCGAGTAAATTTTGAAAATAAATACATTTTTCTCCTTCACTGATGTGCGCTGATGAGGCGGCACTGATGGGCACTGATGAGGTGGCACTGATAAGGAGGTACTAATATGCCGCACTGATGAGCACTGATAGGCGGCACTGATGAGCACTGATAGGTGGCACTGATGAGCACTGATAGGTGGCACTGCTGGGCACTGATAGGTGGCACTGCTGGGCACTGAGAGGTGGCACTGCTGGGCACTGAGAGGCAGCACTGACGGGCGGCACTGATGGGCACTGAGAGGCGGCACTGCTGGACACTGATGGGTGGCACTGATGGACACTGACGGTGGCACTGATGAGCACTGATGGGCGGCACTGATGGGCTGCACCATCAGTGCCCACACTCAGTGCCCATAGTGCTGCCAGTCAGTGCTCATCAGTGCCTAGATGAGCAGGCACTGATGGGCACTGACTGGCAGCACAATGGGCACTGATTGTGGTCACTGATGGAGGCACTGATGGAGGGCACTGTGGGCACTGATGGTGGGCACATTTTATTTTATTTGCCTTTACATTACATTCCTCTGTGTCCCCGAACGGCTGATCATCTCTGCTCCTTCCTCACACGCAGTCTCTGTGTGAGGAAGGAGCGCTGGCGATGAGAGATGATCTCATATGTTTACATATGAGATCATCTCTCATTGGATGGGCCGATCACGTGGTAAATGGCCGCTGTGATTGGCCATTTACCACGATCTGTGATTGGCTGTGTCCAAGGGACACGGCCGACACAGACTTTCCCTGATGCGCGCTCGCGGGAGCGCGCGGGGAGCCTGTCTCTGGGAGGCCATTTAAAGACGGCCTCCCGAAAATTCGAGTCCAGGCTGCAGCCGTACTTCGGCTATAGCGCATACCGGAAGTAGTTAAAAAAATCTAATTTCTTTATTAATTTAGGCCAATATGTATTCTGCTACATATTTTTGGTAAAAAAAAAAAATCCCAATAAGCATATATTGATTGGTTTGCGCAAAAGTTATAGCGACTACAAACTATGGGATAGTTTTATTTATTTATTTATTACTAATAATGGTGGTGATCAGCAACTTATAGCGGGACTGCGATATTGCGGCACACAATCTGAACACTAACTGACCATTTTTGGGGACCAGTGACATTATTACAGTGATCAGTGCTAGAAAAAATATGCTTATGACACTTGCTGGGAAGGGGTTACCATCAGGGGCAAATCAAGGGGTTAACTGTGTGCCTAGCTAGTGATTTTGTGTACTGTAGGAGGTGTTTTTACTAGGGGAAGGCATGGATCCAACCCCCCTGCTTTGCAGGAACACAGGATCAATGTGTTCCCTACTGACTGAAAAGTGATCTGCCTTGTTTCCAATTTTTATTCATTTTTTTGGGGCTGTGAATGGGTGTTAAAGGATTTATCTTATGACAACTAGCCATTGCACACAAATGACCTTCAGCGCAATGCATTTTCATCCTCCTGGCAACTTTCTTCCCCAAATAGTGTAAGGGCTCTTTCACACGGTCCGCTCCGTAGGCGGATCCGTGTTGCTCAGCAGGGATCGATCCGCGGTCCCCGCTGAGCCGGGCGGATGACAGCTCCCTCTCCGCTTGCAGAGCGGAGAGGGAGGTGTCTCAGCACCCGCTGCCCTCTATGGGGGATCGGAGGAGAGCAGACCGCTTGTCCGCTCTCATCAGATCCGCTCCGCTCCGATTACTGAACGGATGGAAAAATAGGGTTTCCATCCTTCCAGATTTCACGCACAGGATCGGATGCGGATGGCAGCAGGTGTCAGCGGAGGTGTCTCCGCTGACACCCGCTGCCCCATAGAGCTGCATGGAGGATCCGATCAGATCCGCCTAAAAAACTAACAGGCGGATCTGATCGGATCGCCCGTGTGAAAGAGCCCTAAGGGCCCTTTCACTGGGGCATTCCGCATGTCCGTATATCATCCTATTTTTTTGCGGATGATTTACAGACATAATGTATATAAATGGCATTGCGGATGTCAGCGGATGCCATTTCAGTTCTGTTCCGTTTTTTGGAACGGAACAGAACCCTATTTTTGTTCCGTTCCGGAACGGATGCAAAATTGGATGCCAGCGGTGTCATCCGCTGACATCCGCAATGCCCATAGACATACATTATGTCCGTATATCATCCGCAAACGGATGGGATGATATGCGGACATACAGAGCGGATGACACAAGTGTCATCCGCTCCGTGAAAAAAAAAAAAAAAGTGCCGAAGCGGATGGCAATGCGGTCCGCTCCGTGTGAAAGAGCCCTAAGACCTGCACGTGGCTTCAGTTGGTGACTTTTAAAGATTAAGAGCATCCTAATTTTTTTTTTTTTTTTAACAAGCCTATTAACTTTATCTTTTTTTTACTTCTAAAATAATTATGACAAAAAAAAAAGATCAGCTTGGGTTGTCCACTTTCCAAAAAGATGCAATTTTAAGTGTGTTCATACCGTCCAGGCATTTTAATAAATATGTTTTATACTAGAAAGTAAGGGAAACAGTTTACATTTTACAATTTACATTGATAAATATTATATATATGCTGTACTGTCACTCCTCCACTGGTGCCCTCAGCTGAAACATGTCCACAGTCCCAACACATGTCCACAGTAAACAAACTAACTGCAACACTCTTTTTCTTTATTGATCAATGGAGTAACTATATTTTAAGATTGTATTTAAAAGTGGTGCAGCGCTCCCAAATGCTAATGTGCTGCTATCCCTTTAAATCTGTTTGCATAGCAATTTTCAGAATCAGCATATCATATTAAACCATAGATAATGTTAACAAAAAACAAAACAAGCAATGCACCAGTCAATAAAGTGTCCTTTGGTATGAATTTGCTTGTATATGCTCAATCTTTTATAAAAAAACAGGCTTGTGTTCACATATCCAAATGAATGCTTCCTTAATTAGTGTTCACCACTATGTGCTCCAATCATCCACATACATTAGTGATAATCCCCTCATCCGATGTGCCCTCACCTGGGGGATAAGACCAACCAATGGTCTATGTGCGCTTTTGTCCCTCTTTGGGGATCTGTTTTATACTGTTTCACTCCTTTGGTGGCAATCATGAATTTAGAATCCTCCTTCTCTTACACTTATCTCCATACGCCCAAATCATAAAGAAAGAAAGCTGGACATAGTGCTTTATCTTTTAAAATAACCAGTTTATTAAACACTAAATATAAAAACACTCATATTTTCCTGGTGCTTAGAGTGCACCAAACTATAAAAAACATTCAGTTCTCACAGTGCGGGTATAAGACAATCAAACAGTATTTCCACAGTATGCTCACAATGTGCGCCTCAGCGTGATGACAGAGTAGCCTCTCCCCTTCAGGTTACGCCACAGGGTCACGTGCCTTCCTCAGGGGATTATCATTTTATATCTATATATTTTTTTATATTTTAAGATTGACAACAGACAGACAACAGTGTCAGTTCAATTTGCTCTGCCCTTCCTCAAGACGGTAGTCTAATGTTTACTTCCTTACAACAATATTCTTAAGTGTGCTAACTGGAACTGACATTAACTAACACTGCTTACAAGTCAAAGATCGTACCCAGAAGACATTCCCCCATATCAATATCTATACATTTATTTATTTAAAAAATATTAAGGATCACATCTACATTCACAAAAACAAGTGTAAATAAACCCACAGTGGCTGTAAAGTGTTCATGTTATGAAGACCAGCCCTCAAATTTTCCACTCACCTGCTCGCATTTTGCGAGTGGAAAATGATTGAGGGCGAGTGTGGGACTGCCTTGAGAGCTGTTCTCCCAGCGATCGCCCAGGGGAAGAGAGAGGAGAAGAAGAGGAAAGCTGGTCCAAACATCACAAAGCGGGGATCGCCCCCCTGTAACAGCTTTCATTTGAATTGCTTGGCGCTCACTGTCATACACAGCACCACCTTCTGGCCCAGCTCCTTTGATAGACAGAACACCGGTCCAATGTGGGGTCATGTGACGTCTATCATAGGAGCTGTTCCACGAGGCAGGACTGTGTGTGATGGCGAGCGCCCGGCAATCCGAATAAAAGTGATTACAGTGGAGCGATCCCCGCTCTGTGATTATCCAGCCAGCTTTCCTCTTCCTCTCCTCTCTGTTCCCCTGCACTGGTTAGGCTGCATTGACGGGCACAGGTGAGGCTGCATTAACGGGCACAGGTGAGGCTGCATTGACAGGCACAGGTGAGGCTGCATTGAGGGGCACAGGTGAGGCTGCATTAACAGGCACAGGTGAGGCTGCATTGACGGGCACACGTGAGGTTGCATTGATGGACACAAGTGAGGCGGCATTGATGGGCACTGATCAGGCTGCATTGATGGGCACAGGAGAGGTTTCATTGATGGACATTGGTGAGACTGCATTCATGGGCACTGGAGAGGGGGCATTGATGGGCACAGGGGAGGCTGTATTGATGGGCACAAATGAGGCTAAATTGATGGGCATTGATGGGCACTGATCAGGCTGCATTGATGGGTACAGGTGAGATTGCATTGATGGACATTGGTGAGGCTGCTTAATGGGCACAGGTGAGGCTGCATTGATAGGCACAGGTGAGGGTGCATTGATGGGCACATGTGAGGCTGCATTGATATGCAAACGGGAGGCTGCATTGATGGGCACAGATAAGGCTGCATTGATGGGCATTGATGGGCACTGATCAGGCTGAATTAATGGGCACTGATCAGGCTGCATTGATGGGCACAAGTGAGGTTGCATTCATGAGCACTGGTGAGGGGGCATTGATGGGCACTGGTGAGGCTGCATTGAAGGGCACTGGTGAGGCTGAAGTGATGGGCACTGGTGAGGCTGCATTTATGGGAACTGATCAGGCTGCACTGATGGGCATTGTTGAGGCCGCTCTGATGGGCACTAGTGAGGTTTCACTGCTAGGCACTGATGAGGTGGCACTGATAAGCTTCACTGATGATGCTGCACTGATGGGCACTAATAGGCTGCATTGATGGGCACTGATGAGGCTGCACTGATGGGCACTGATGAAGTTGTTATTAAAACGGAGTTCCAGCCTAACCGCACACTCACCTGTCCCACGGTCCAGCGATGCGCCGTCTTCTCCCTCTCTGCTCCGCGGCGCCGGCATCACTGATGTGGGCACCCAGCTGTGACAGTTTGCGGCCTCACAGCCGGGTACGCACTGCGCATGCGCGAGTTGCGCTATGCGTCATGATTGGCCGGCAATCTTCTGGGACCTCTGACATGTCCAAGAAGATTGCAGGGAGGGAGGGAGAGAGGAGAACTTCCGCTCAGGGCGCCGCGGCGCTCCGAGCGGAAGTGGGAGCGGGTACTAGGTACCCGCTCCCCCCCCCCCAAAAAATTACATGCCAGGGGGTTAGGACTATTTAAAGCGGAAGTTCCACTTTTGGGTGGAACTCCGCTTTAAGATTTATTTTTTTTACTTCTGCATTCATGCAAAACCATTTAACAGTGTCATTTTATGAGATAATTTATGAGGGCGTGTTTAGGGGTGTGGCAAGGTTAGGGTTGGGTGGGGCAACTTGTGGCGAGTAACCCTTAAGGCCTGGCTAGTAGCTCAGGACTTGAAATGTTGAGCCCTGATGAAGACAATAGTTTCATCAGTGTTAAATCAAGGTTGCCCTCATCCCTTTAAATGGCATAAACAAATTTCGATGAACCTCTTTATGGGACTTTTTTTTCACAGCAACCAATATATTAAAAAAACATGTCATATAAAAATACAATTTTTTTTCATCAAAGAAATAAAAAAAAAAAGACCTGCATGAGGCTTGAAGCTTTCCATAAAACACATCAAGGACCGAGTTTAGCATAAGCGGTATGTTTGGTGGTGATACCCAATATCATAAATAACTGTATATTCCCAAAAGTTCAATGACAGTTTTATGTGTAGAGGAAAATCCAATCCCGTTTCAAATATTAGTAAATTATCTTCATCAGGGATATTTATCACCACCCAAATTACTGGCAGCTTTCTCTACATTACAGAGTGGTGATAAATATCCCTGATGAAGATAATCCACTAATATTTTCAAAACAGGGTTGGATTTCCCTCTACATTCAAAACTGTTATTGAACTTTTGGGAATATACAATTATTTATGGTATTGGGTATCACCACCAAACATAACGCTTATGCTAAACTCGGTCCTTGATGTGTTTTATGGAAACCTAAAAGCCTCATGGGGGACTTTTTTTTTTTATTTTTATTTTCTATTTTTATTTTTATATAAGACATGTTTTTTTGATTATATTGGTTGCCGTGAAAAAAAGTCCCATAAAGAGGTTCATCAAAATTTGTTTAGTGTTCATGTCATGTATCCACCCCACCCCTCTCTTCTTTAATACTACTATAGTTATATTTAAATTTATTTAAATGTATAGGTATGAGTATAGGGAAACATCTTCCGAATCCGGATGTTAAGATTGTCTATGTCAGTTCTGGTTAGTATATGTACACTGCTCAAAAAAATTAAAGAAACTCTTTTAAATCAGAGTATAGCATCAAGTCAATTAAACTCCTGGAATATTGGTCTAGTCAGTTAAGTAGCAAAGGGGGTTGTTAATCAGTTTCAGCTGCTTTGGTGTTAATGCAATTAACAACAGGTGCACTAGATGGGCAACAATGAGATGATCTCCAAAGCAGGAATGATTTTACAGGTGGAGGCCACAGACATTTTTTTCCCTGCTCATCCGAGCTTATCTGACCTAACGCCTCTGACACATTATGTTTCGGTCCATCCAACGCCGCCAGGTTGCACCTCAGTCTGTTCAGGAGCTCAGTGATGCCCTGGTCCAGATCTGGAAGGAAATACCCCAGGACAGCATCTGTCGTCTTATTAGGAGCATGCCCTGGCATTGTCAGGCATGCATACAAGAATGTGGGGGCCATACAAACTACTGAGTACCATTTTGAGTTGCTGCAATGAAATTTTAGAAAAATGAACTAGCCTGCTGCACCATTTTTTCACTTTGATTTTTGGGGGTGTCTTTGAATTCAGCACACTGTAGGTTGATAATTTTCAGTTCCATGAAATGATGTGGCATGCTTTCATCCCTAACACACTACCTAGTCTATATCAGTACAGATATCCAGCATGATATTTTTCCCCATGTATATATATATATATATATATATATATATATATATATATATATATATATATGATCTACTGTATACTGTAAAGTGGTGAACACTAGACAATAGGCTTCAGGAAGGGTTGAGTAAATAGACCTGAAAAGGTTACCTGTTTGTTGACAATTATATATTATATTGTATATTATATACAGTATCTCACAAAAGTGAGTACACCCCTCACATTTTTGTAAATATTTTATTATATCTTTTCATATGACAACACTAAAGAAATGACACTTTGCTACAATGTAAAGTAGTGAGTGTACAGCTTGTATAACAGTGTACATTTGCTGCCCCCTCATAACTCAACACACAGCCATTATTGTCCAGACCTCTGGCAACAAAAGGGAGTACACCCCTAAGTGGAAATGTCCAAATTGGGCCCAAAGTGTCAATATTTTGTGTGGCCACCAAAATTTTCCAGCACTGCCTTAACCCTCTTGGGCATGGAGTTCACCAGAACTTCACAGGTTGCCACTGGAATCCTCTTTCACTGCTATTTTTTTACTTTTTGCAATTTTTTGTCACAAATGTGGTGCTACCCTTTTCGCCCCTTTCACACCTGTCCGCCCTGTCGGCGGACTCCAATCTGCTCACCGGGGGATCGATCCGCCGATCCCCGCTGAGCAGGCGGATGACAGCTCCGTCTCCACTCCGTGTGCGGAGACGAAGGTGTCAGATCCCCACTGTTCTCTAGGGGGGAATCAGGTGAGAACGGACCGCCTGTCCATTTTCATCCGATCCGATACGCCAGACGGATGGAAAATAGGGTTTCCATCCGTCTGGATTTGACGGACAGGCTCAGATGTCAGCGGACATGTCTCCGCTGACATCCACTGCCCCATAGGGATGCATGGGGCGTCCGTTCAGATCCGCCTGAAAAACTGAAAGGCGGCTCTGAATGGTCCGCATGTGCGAAAGGGGCCTTAAGCTTTTCTAAACCAGGCGTGCTAGTTCGGTGTAAAACCGAAAAGTTATAAACAGATTAAATGACCATACGAGGAAGCGTATAAATTCTTACCATATGAATGAATATTTGTGCTTGATGGGATTAAATAAAAGGAAACCATTTATAGAATAGGTTTTAACAACGCCCACCATTCTCTTTTATCTCTCACTCTTGCATTCTTATCCTTTTTTTCACCTTTGATCCTCTTTCTGTTATGCTGCCCTATGCTCTTCCTTCACAGTTCCTCCTATTTGTTTTATATGCAAGGCAAATTGTATTCAGCTTATTATCCTTGTATTGATTTTGTGGACCTCTTTGTTTTCTGGAGGCTTCCATTTGGCACCCGCTATTTTAACTAAATAAAAACGACACTTAAAAAAAAAAAAAAAACGATAGGATTGTGTTTCATCCATTTGGAACGCTGACATACTGGTTAATTGAATATCAGATGTTTTAATAATCTATACTAACATCCAGCAGAGTTCAAAGACAAATTCACGTTACACATTAAAATTAAATCATTTTATTGTAAGGTTCACCACACATCTAACTGCACAAAAGCACAAGACGACTCTCCCCATTTACTTTCTTTTACTTTATTTCATGGAGAGCTGGTGTTGACTTTGATGACAAGCAGCGCTGATAAACTGTTATGACAGTCTCTCGGGCTAATGGCCGAACAGACTAGGCCCTGGAGAGCAAAGACGGGAGAGGGCCTTGGCTGAAGAAGGACTAAATTGTGAGTCTTGTCAGTGTTTGTGTGCGAATAAGAGCGTCCAGGCATTTCTAATGAGAGGTTAACTGTGTCCCTGAAGTAATTACAACCCCCATTGACGAGGTAGTTAGTAATTAGAGGATTAGGCCTAATGAGCCTTACCTGAAAAGGTTGTCATGGTGATAGTTCCAGATCATGTCAGTCCAACTTTTACCATTTACAGAGACAAAATCCTTCTTTTCATATTCCCTTCAAACTAACCATTATGTTTTCAGACAAATGCTAGCGATTCAATAACATTCGTAATATTTATAATTTCCATGGAAATAAAATGTACCGGGAAGGATTATGCAATCATTATCTAACCTTTACTCAGGAGGCTCTCTCCATGGGAAATAAGACAATGCTAAGGGAAAGTGACAGAGCTCAGGCAAACTAGTTGTAGTGAGTGTGGGAATAGGTATGAGGTGCATTTCAGGGGATGAGATACTTTACGGTAAACAGCCGTGTGCAGCAGTGACGTGCTAATGTTTACTATTTATATGGCTTTATTGCAAACCTTTTCTACTCATTGTGGAAAATTATCTGCGGAGTTACAAAGGTTCCAGCATGCCATTCTCAATAAATGCTGGCATCAATGTTTCAATAAATGGATATATTTGCACTCTGAAATTATTATGGTTTGGTAAACGTATCAGGGGCAGACGTACAGGGGTCGCCATGGTGACCGGGCCCCATGCTGCAGGGGGCCCGAGAGGGCCCCCTGTATGTATAGAGAGGAGGAGCGGCAACCGCAGCTGAGACCGAGCTCCCCCCCGATCCTCAGCTGAACTGTAAATCGGCACTGAGGGAGGAAAGTGAAAGCACAGTGTGTGCTGTGCTCTCTGCCTCCCCCTACAGTGCAATACCCGGCAGGAAGTTACAAGAAGGTACAGTCCTCTCTCTGCCATTTTTAAAAAGGCTTTCTGTATGTATGTATGTGTTTGTATGTAGGTGTGTGTGTGTGTATGAATGTATGTGTGTGTGTGTGTATGTATGTGTGTGTATCTATGTATGTGTGTGTAATGCCAATGCCAGTTGGTGCCAAATGAACTGCATAAACTTGAAGGATGTCATCTAGGGAGCAACATATAGGCTCCAGTAATATGGTGATAATACCACACTGCTAATGAAAGCTGGCTATATGAGTATATGCTGGGGCATTGTTAGCCACCCATATTTCCAGAGCTCTTAAGTCAAAGTGCCTGCAAGCACATGCAATGCACACAGTTGCAGCATACTAGTGTGGGGTTCAAGATGTTAAAGCAGGTGGAGGCAATGGTTGCTGGATGCTCTCAGAAAAGCGGTCCGAGCACATATCGCTCTTCGGACAGGAAAGCGAGTGTGAACGAGCCCTTAGGGATAAATGATTCCATTTTGTTAGACTTTTATTATATCTCATACATGCAACCAATTGCACCAATGCACCATACATGCACCAATGACTCCAAAGTCATTCTGTGCTGTGTATGATGTCTACTGTACACACTCTGTGCTGTCTATGATGTGTGTTATATACATTCTATGCATTGTGCTATACATATTCCGTGTTGTGTAGGCTGTGTGCTGTACACATTCTCTGTGCTGTGTATGCTCTGTGCTGTACACATTCTGTGCTGTATGCTATACACATGCTGTGCTGTATATGCTGTGTGCTGTACACATCTTGTGCTGTGTATACTCTGTGCAGTAAACATTCTGTGTTCTGTGCGCTGTATACATTCTATGCTGTGTGCTGTACACATTTTGTGCTCTGTTTGCTCTGTGTTCTACATATTCGCTGTTCTATATATTCTCTGGGCTATACACATTTTGTGCTGTGTTGTGTACTGTACACATTATGTGCTGTGTGCTGTACACATTTTGTGCTGTGTATGCTCTGTGCTGTACACATTTTGTGCTGTGTATGCTCTGTGCTGTACACATTCTGTGCTCTGTATGCTGTGTGCTGTACACATACTGTGCTCTGTATGCTGTGTGCTGTGGGCTGTACACATTATGTACTCTGTATCAGGGGCGTAACTACAGGGGTTGCAATTGCAACCAGGCCCCATGCTCCAGGAGGCCTGTGCGGCTCCCCTGTACACCTGGGTAGGAGGTGGTGGGGGCAGCATGTACAGAAATCACTGTCCTCCTTTTTGCAGGAGGAAAATAGAGGACATTGGTTCCTCTGTATGCTGCCCCCGCCACTCCTCCTATCCATTTCACTTGTGTTCTGCTGTCTCTGGGCCCCTGTGTGCTCCCCACTGTGCTGCCCCCCCCCCCTGTGTTGCCCCCCCCCACTGTGCTCCCTCCCCTCTCCTGCAGGCTGGTGGGGGGGGGGGGATGTGTCACAATAGGGAACCAGAAAGGGGTCGGTAAAAATGTAATTTACCAGCTCCTTCCTTTTCCGAATGGACAGAGTCATAGTCAGTGACATTTTAAAAAAATAAAGTAAAATGATAAAAAATAATACAATTAAAATACCGAAAAATAAAAAAATTTACACCAGTGGGTGAACTTCCAGGTTCGCAAAGGTCACACTTGCGACCGGGCCCTGGCATTCCACCACCGTGGGGAGGCCCCAAGCTGGAAGGAAGGGGGCCCACTGCAGAATTTGTGAAAGGGTCCCGCTACAGGATCATAATAAAGGGCCCCGCAACAAGAGTAAAGGGCCCCAGGATCAGTGGGAAGAGCCCCAGGCTTGAAGAAAAGGGCCCCGGCCAGGGGTCTGGGGGGCTCTTCATGGTTTCTTGCACCGGGGTCCTGAAGGTTCTAGTTACGCCTCTAAAACGTATAATATACAATCTGCTACTTCCATTTAACTAGCTGCAAATATAAGTATCTCTAAAGAGGAACTCAGCTGGTTGAGTTTGCATACAGGGAAGGATAAAGTTAATCTGGTTAAGTCTTATGTCCTGCTTCTGTTTTGCTGATTCACTTATTATAGTTAGAATCCTATGTGATTACAGTTCCAGCCCTTGCCTTGGCTTGTTGTGGGTTGGCCACAGAAGGACTGCATTGTAAAGAAGGAAAACATTATTATTTTTATTATTATTATAATACAGAATATGCCCACAGTTTGCGCTGCGCAAACTGTTGGCGCTATATAAATCCTGTATAATAATAATAATAAAAATACAACTGAACTACCGTATATACTCGAGTGTAAGCCGAGTTTTTCAGCACATTTTTTTGTGCTGAAAACGTCCCCCTCGGCTTATACTCGAGTCAAGGAAATAAAAAAAATTTTCCTGTCCGCTCCGATGGGTTTAAGGTTTAAAAATGGCGCCGCCCGTCGCATACATGTCACCGCGCACGTGCCGCCGCCGCTCGTGTAATTTCGGCTATTCCCGGCGCCGCTCGGGAGAGGCCGGGAATAGCCGAAAGTATACGAGCGGCGGCGGCGCGTGCGCAATGACGTGTCGGCGCCGGGCTGCGACATTTTTAAAACGAAGGCGCCTCTGGAACAGGTAAGTGAAACAGCTGCACTACCTGCCATGGGCTGCGGGCACACTACGAGGGATGCAGTGCTGCGGGCATGGTCCACATGTACCATGCCCACAGCACTGCATCTCCTGTAGTATGCCCACAACCCCGGATCCTCTTGTACCATGCCAGTACCCTGCAATCTCCTGCACCATGCCAGTACCCTGCATTCTCCTGCACCATGCCAGTACCCTCTATTCTCCTGCACCATGCCAGTACCCTGCATTCTCCTGCACCATGCCAGTACCCTGCATTCTCCTGCACCATGCCAGTACCCTGCATTCTCCTGTACCATGCCAGTACCCTGCATTCTCCTGTACCATGCCAGTACCCTGCATTCTCCTGCACCATGCCAGTACCCTGCATTCTCCTGTACCATGCCAGTACCCTGCATTCTCCTGTACCATGCCAGTACCCTGCATTCTCCTGCACCATGCCAGTACCCTGCATTCTCCTGCACCATGCCCGCCGCCCTGCATTCTCCTGCACCATGCCAGTCACCCTGCATTCTCCTGTACCATGCCAGTACCCTGCATTCTCCTGCACCATGCCAGTACCCTGCATTCTCCTGTACCATGCCAGTACCCTGCATTCTCCTGTACCATGCCAGTACCCTGCATTCTCCTGCACCATGCCAATACCCTGCATTCTCCTGCACCATGCCCGCCGCCCTGCATTCGCCTGCACCATGCCAGTACCCTGCATTCTCCTGTACCATGCCAGTACCCTGCATTTTCCTGCACCATGCCAGTACCCTGCATTCTCCTGCACCATGCCAGTACCCTGCATTCTCCTGCACCATGCCAGTCACCCTGCATTCTCCTGTACCATGCCCGCCGCCCTGCATTCTCACCCTAGGCTTATACTCGAGTCAATGATTTTTCCCATCTTTTTGTGGTAAAAGTAGGGGTCTCGGCTTATACTCGGGTCGGCTTATACTCGAGTATATACGGTAAATGTCCTTCTCTCTTCACTTCCCAAACCTACTGACATCTCGCTAACTGTAAATGGTCCTGTGATTCTCCATAAACCACAATTTGCTCCCCTAGATCCACTCTTGATTCTTGGGGTGACCCCTGACCTCACTAATGCACTCTAAAACATGTACCTAATTAAAAAAATTCAAGAGACCACTACATTGCTATTATTTTTTTCCCCAATAGTTATGGTAACAGCTAGTTTAAAGCTGACGTTTTACTTGCTTATATTTTCCCTTTCATCTTACCTTCCTCCTTCACCATTATCAATGTTAAATACATTTTTAAATGAAAATGGGAGGAGTTACGTAAGTATCAAAATGCCTTAATGGCAGGACTGGCGCTACCTATAGGCATGGTAGGCACCGGCCTAGAGCACCATCAGTCGGGAGCACCGTGCTGGCGTGCTGCTGGTTGCATGTGGAGGTTAGGAGTGAGCACTTCAACTCTGCTGCCGGACGGACTGTCTAAGATTACATGGAGAACTCTCTCCCCTGCCCCTACCTCCACCCCCAGCAGCGGAGAAGGTGCTGTCCCTTCCAAGACGACTGCACCTGGCCCACCCTGCTCAGGTACATGAGGCACTACAGTGCAGACTGAGCTCCCTGCACTGCTAGTTCCAGTTTATCGCTACTGGATGGGGTGGAGGAGTATGTGCAGATGAAAAGTGCAGTGGTATCACTAAATGGTGGACTGCCTAGTGTCTTCTCCTCTCCCATGTGACTCCTCCTACCCCCACCGCCGAGTTCATCCTTATACAGCAGTTAGAAGACTGAATGTCCGAGAAGAAGGAGGGAGTTATCTAACTTTTCAAGTTAAAAAGCCTGTGATTTGTTGCTAGGGGTGGTCCTAGCAACCAGTCATCCTCCTGTTAAATGGAAAGTTTGACAGCTCCTTCCCTCTGCTCGTACATGCCACATCATCTGTCTTCTACCTGCTGTGTAAGGTGATGGAGGGGGCATTCACATAAATTGGACTGGGTTGCAAAGAAGGAAGGTGGCTGCAAAGGGGACCGGAATACCAGAAAGGTTGGGACTGTGAAAGGGGGTCAGGTGCAAGTAAGGGGGAGGGGGGAAAGCTGTAGAAGAGACTGGAATACAAAAAAAGAGGGGCTGCTGGACTGGAATGCATGAGGGGGAGTGTGGAGGGGACTGGGATACAAGGAGGGGGATGTGGAGGAGACTGGGATGCAGAGGAGGAGACTGGGATGCAGGGGGGGGGGGGACTGTGGAGCAGACTGGGATACAGGGAGGGGAGCTGTGGAGGGGACTGGGATACAAGGAGTGGGGCTGTGGAGGGAACTGATATACATGGAAGGAGGGGCTGGGATGCAAGGAGGAGGGCTGTGGAGGGGACTGGGAGTGCAAGGAAGGGGGGCTGTAAATGGGACTGGGATACAAGGAATGGGGCTTTGCAGGGTTCTGTGATGCAAGTAATTGGGCCGCTGTGAAGGGGACTGGGTGCAAGTAAGGGGGGTTGTAAAAGGGACTGGGGTAAAAGTAAAGGGGGGTTGTAAAGGGGCCTGGGGTACAAGGGGGCTGTGAAGGGGACTAAGGTGCAAAAAAGGGGGATGTGAAGGAGACTTGGATGCAAGGAAGGGGGAATGAGGACACTGATGTAAAGGGGGAAAATCTGAGATGGGAAGGGGGAAAGAGGGCAATGATATAAAGGGGGCTGAGATGTAAATTGGGGGACTTGAATGCAAAGAGATGTGTGATGTAAAGCAAGCACTGTATTGTAAAGCGTTGCTGTATTGCCATTATTTGTCTTTGGACCTGGTCCAGAGGCGCAGGTGCGGTCTGTGGACCATGGCTGAAGAAATAGATGGAGAGGCGCTGCAAAAATCTCCACCTCGCCACCTCCATCGTATACATGGGCAGGGCAAAGGCTGTGGAGTCAGGGGTGGAGCCAAGGAGGTGGTAGAATGAGTTTTCACCTAGGGTGTCAAAACTTCTTGCACCAGCTCTGTTTAATGAGCAAGTGTCAGTCTGGAGAAGGGGGCTTTCTTAGACAGACTGTATATGTATGCAGATTGCAATAGCTAACACCCACATGCTGAGTCTACACAATTTTAAACTGAAATCCAATAAATGAAAGGACCAGGGGAAGTTGGGCTAGGGAGAAAGGGGTGGATGCTGCACTCAGCCTGGAAGATCCTCATACCTAGGGTGGGAAGAGTCTAGAGGACTGGCCCAGGGCTGGCCTGGCCTTAGGCTAATCTTGTGGCACCCCCCCCCCCCCCCGCATCCTCACCCCTCGCTCTCTGGTCACCTAAACATACACAAAGAGGAAAAAAATATTTGTAACAATTGAGAGATGCAGGGGCTGCGGATATGGTACAGGAGATGCAGAGACTGCGGGCATGATGTAGGGGCTGCGGGCATGGTGCAGGAGATGCAGGGGCTGTGTACATGGTACAGGAGATACAGGGGCTGCAGGCATGGTGCAGGAGATGCAGGGGCTGCAGGCATGGTGCAGGAGATGCAGGGGCTGCAGGCATGGTGCCGGAGATGCAGGGGCCGCAGGCATGGTGCAGGAAATGCAGGGACTGCAGGCATGGTGTAGGAGATGCATGGCTGTGGGCATGATGCAAGGCCGTGGGCATTGGACATGCAGGGATGTGGACATGGTACAGAGGATGCAGTGCTGTGGGTATAGTACAGAAGATGCAGAGGCTGTGGGCATGGTGCAGGAGATGCAGGGGCTTCGGGCATGGTACAGGAGATGCAGGGGCTGTGGGAATGATCCAGGAGATGCAGAAGTTGTGGTCATAATGCAGGGGCTGCAGGCATGGTGCAGGAGATGCAGGGGCTGCGGGCATGGTGCAGGAGATGCAGGGGCTTCGGGCGTGGTGCAGGAGAGGCAGAGGCTGCGGGCATGATGCAGGAGATGCAGAGGTTGCGGGCATGATGCAGGGGCTGCGGGCATGGTGCAGGAGATGCAGGGGCTGCAGGCATGATACAGGAGATGCTGGGGCTGTGGGCACGGTGCAGGAGATGCAGAGGCTGCGGGCATGATGCAGAGACTGTGGGCATAATGCAGGAGATGCAGGGGCCACAGGCATGGTGCAGGAGATGCAGGGCTGCGGGCATGATGCAGGGTTGTTGGCATGGTACATGCAGAGCTGTGGGCATGGTACAGGAGAGGCAGTGCTGCGGGCACAGTACAGGAGATGCGGTGCTGCGGGCATGGTACAGGAGAATCTCCTGCAGAATCTCCTGTACCATGCCCACAGCACTGCATCTCCTGAGGAGATGCCGGGGCTGTGGAGGGGTCTCACTTACTGTTTGATGAGGCACCTTGGCTTTGCATTTAAAAATTTGCGCCGCCCGGCGCCAACACGTCACCGCGCATGCGCCATCTGCCCGAGAATAGCGACGTGTGTACGGGCTTTCCCAAGCAGCAGCAGCGCATGCACAGTGCACCTGTCGGGCTGGCCACAGCCATTTTTTTCTTCAGCCAGCCCCAGGGCAGGGGGAAGAGTCTTGTCCTGTGAGTAACTGACTGTGAGCTGTGATGGCCACACAGCGCCCCTGTTGCCCATGGCACCCTGTGGGGCCACATAGCTCGCACAACCCAAAGGTCGGCCCTGACTGGGCCACACATTGAACAAGCAATATGAAGGAGTAAGACTGAGGGACTGTGTTTTTGCAGTCCTTAGAGTAAGCCAGGATCAAAAACAGAGATCAGGCAGCAGGGAAGTCCAGAGGCAAGCCAGGTAACAGGTAATCAAAGGAATCCAGGAAACACAGGAACAAGAAATACTGGCAGCTGAAGATCATCCAGCAAATCTTAAATGCATAGGCTTGATATTAATCCAATATTAGGATGAAATCAAGAAAGTGCACTGTGCTGAGATGTTGGGTCATGCCCCACTGTTATTAACATAAAACCACATATATAATGGAAGGTGCACAGTGGTAAAAAGGCCGCTTCAGATGACGTTGTGGTGACGAAATGCATAGGGAAGAGTTTACAGTGTCACATGTCACTTCCGGTAGAGTGGTTCCAGACTGTGGAACGTGGAAGCGCCGAGGCGGCCGGACACTGTACGCTGATAGTGAACTTCCTCAACAGTGAGTGTATGCTTGTTTTCTCTAATTTTGAATTTACTACGCAATGGAAGCCTTTCTTTTCTGTTAAAAGTAAACAGTACCCATGAAGAGTTTGAACAGGGGCTCCCGGTGGGACACAACCTGCGGACATAGAGGGCGTTGACCCCCTTCGCTGGGACATCACCCACCAGCCCTGTATCCTCCTCAACAGGAGAACCCGTGTGGTAAGTGCTTTACCTAGTGGGGGGCCACGGGTATTAGCACTTGCACTATCAGCACGGACACTGTTTTGTGGGACTATTGTGTTTATACCATCCCCCTCTGGTATTTAACACTGGGCTCATAATCACACCCACTCCCTGGATTTTGTGAGCACAATAAAAGCTATTACCAATGCCTCTTAAAAGTTATTACCAGCACTTTCATTTTTATTTTGTAGCACCTTTTATCAAGCACATAGCACCTTAGGGGTTTACAGCACGGCTACTAAGTGTTCGTACATCACCCATTATATAGCCTCTGGTAATACATCCAGCACGCTGGCACTTTACCACTCCAGCACTGAGTTTATTCTTTTATTATTATTTACTTACCATCACTTAAAATGTTATATATTTAGCCTCTGGAAACACATCCAGCACGCTGGCACTTTACTACTCTAGCGCTGAATTTTTCTTTTGTTACTTACCATCACTAAAAATGGTATCTGTTTAATACAGATTTTTAGGCAGCATCAGGATTTACCATCCAGCACTCTGGCACTCTATTACCACAGCACTGTGCACTTTTTACGGTTTCATTATCACTTATTTGCTATTTGTTAAATATTTTACCACTGTGCACCTTACATTATATATGTGGTTTTTTGTTAATAACAGTGGGGCATGACCCAACATCTCAGCACAGTGCACTTTCTTTATTTCATCCTAATATTGGATTAATATCAAGCCTACACACAGAGTTTTTTTTATACAGTGGTAGCGCCATTTACCAACATTTTTATAACCCCTATCTTTAGTCTACCTCAGTGGTAGGTTGGTGGCAGCTTAAACCAAAATAATATATTTCTTGAATAAGGCACTCCATAGCGCAGGTACACTATAACCCCTCTCTGCCAAAGCTTAAGTGCAGCCAATCTCCTTATATAGGACATTTGGCACCAGTTCTGCCAGCAGATGTGCGTGAACATGCGCCAGTGCAAATGCTCACTTTAACACATGCATTTCTGCATTTCTGTGCAAACAAGCATGGCCATGTAAAGTATTGGCAATTATGCCAGGTCCTTTCCTCAGCACATGCATGTTTTTATTCTGTTGTCTCCTATTCAGCACATGTTCATATTTGTTCTAAATAGCACCCTGAGAGTGCCATACTTCAAGACCCTAATTTGGAAGTCATATCGACTTAATTCTAACCACTTGAGCTCTGGAAGTTTTTACTACCTTCATGATCAGAGCATTTTTTGCTATTTAGCACAGCACTACTTTAGCTGGTATTTACACGATCAAACAATGCTGTACCCAAATGAAATGTATGTAATTTGTTTTTACACAAATATAGATTTCTTTTGTTGGTATTTAATCAACAATGGGTTTTTTTATAATATAAAAAAAAACAATATTTTTTAATTTCTTCTATAAAACCTATCCAATAAAAAATAAATAAGAAATTAAATTTCTTCTTAAATTTAGGCCAAAATGTAATCTGCTACATGTCCCAATAAGTGTATATTGATTGGTTTGTGTGAAGGTTATAGCATTTACAATCTATGGTATATATACTGGAATTTTTATTATTTTCTTTTTTCTTTTTACAGTAGTAATGGCAGTGATCAGCAACCTATAGTGGGACTGTGATAGTGTGGCAGGCAATCTGATACTAACTGACACTGGGTCTGAACTGACACTGACATTACCAGTGACACTAATACAGTGATCAGTGATAATACTATACACTGTCACTGTATTGATGACACTGGCTGGGAAGGGGTTTACATCTCAGGGTAATTAAGGAATTAAAGGAATTGTAAAGTTAGAAGGTTTTTTGATCTTAATGGATTCTATGTATTAAGATAAAAAGCCTTCTGTGTGCAGTAGCCTCCTCAGTACCCCCTAATATTACATGAGCCACATCTCTGTCCAGCGATGTCCACGAGTCCTTTGGCCATCCGGACTCTCCCTCCTGATTGGCTAAGACACAGCTGTGGCGCCATTGGCTCCTGCAGCTGTCAATCAAAGCCAGCCAATAAGGAGAGAGAGGGGTGGGGCCGAACCGCAGCTTCATGTTTGAAAGGACACATGGGGCTGCAGCTCTGCTTGGGTGCCCCCATAACAAGCTGCTTGCCGTGGGGGCACTTGTCAGGACGGAGGGGCAACATGTTTGTTATTTTAAAAAAAACAAGACTTTACAATTATATAATATGACAGCTTAAATGCCCAACGAAAACCAAATAAAGGTATAAGCTATCCCAAGCGCTTCAAATGAGGACCACTCACCAATAAATAAATTGGCTATGCAGCTACTTAACTAAAACATATGGAGAAAGATATATAATAGATAGATACTCAGCAATATCCCTATATATATATAGTAGCGCAAACTTGTCAAGAAGCAAGTGCCAAAGAAATACTGTGCCCACTGCACAAAAGTCCGAAATGCAATAGATGTCACATAGGCAGCAGGAAAAAGTTCAGAAATGACTCAAACAGTCCATAATCCTTCACTCTATCTCCTGGGATGATAATGTACGAAGACGTGTTTCTCAAAAGGATCACCACCACCACCGTGCTCCAAGGGGGGAGGAGAATTGCCCACTCACCAGATGCTGTGGCCCAACCCACTTTCGTGTTTGAGCATTCAGGCTTATAATGATGGTCACTGGTCCAGAGTATCCACAACAGGAATCTCACCAGCGCAGTCAAAAAAAGCTCAGCAGCCAGTGCTGGGTTCTCCAATTGTTAGAAGGGTGCCACTGCTGACCACTCTCCCCTGGTGGGGCCCAAGTCCACAGGAAGGAGAGTGGTCAGCAGTGGCACCCTTCTAAATATTGGAGAACCCAGCACTGGCTGCTGAGCTTTTTTTGACTGCGCTGGTGCGATTCCTGTTGTGGATACTCTGGACCAGTGACCATCATTATAAGCCTGAATGCTCAAACACGAAAGTGGGTTGGGCCACAGCATCTGGTGAGTGGGCAATTCTCCTCCCCCCTTGGAGCACGGTGGTGGTGGTGATCCTTTTGAGAAACACGTCTTCGTACATTATCATCCCAGGAGATAGAGTGAAGGATTATGGACTGTTTGAGTCATTTCTGAACTTTTTCCTGCTGCCTATGTGACATCTATTGCATTTCGGACTTTTGTGCAGTGGGCACAGTATTTCTTTGGCACTTGCTTCTTGACAAGTTTGCGCTACTATATATATATAGGGATATTGCTGAGTATCTATCTATTATATATCTTTCTCCAAGACTTTACAATTACTTTAGGCGTGAGCCTAACAAGTGTTAAAGTGTGTATTACATGCTGCTTTTTACTAAAAAATCTACTTGCTCCTTCTCTCTGTGCGCCGTGTACCTGTAAGAGGCCAGCGATATACAGTGCCTGTGGGAGTTGCCTGTCCACAATACAATATGGACTGGTGGTCCTAAAGAGGTTAAGTAAAGGAGACAGACTAGAGGTGTGTTACTCAGAGAGGATGCCTCAATGACCATAACATGTAACTTGGGTCTGGATGGGTGCTGTCTCATAGTATGCTCCACTGGTGCTGATGAATGGGATCCTTCCTGAATACAAATAACAAATAGCATAGTTGGGTTATTAATAGTTGATAGGGGGGGGGGGTAAGAAGGGAATCCCATCACAGTTGGATATATGTAAGGAGCCTAAAGCCGAGTAGTGTAAACTGACCTCTCAAGAGAAGCTGCTTTACTGACTATCTGCCCCCCTCCCCCTCCCGCCAGACCACTCAGGTCGGCGCTGATCAGAAGCCAATCGGTCATGCCCCTTTGACTGTCAGACCGACTGCAGTACACAGGGGCCGTATGTTGGCCAGCTTCTATTGAACTAGTCACTGCCACCCAACATTTGCCCCTTGTGTACTAGGCTTTAGTCTAAAACCACAAAATACACAAAACGTACAAGGCCTTGCAATGTAAGTATCTCTCAACTGAATTGAAGGGTCCATGCTGTAGTGGACCAAAAGGGTGCACTACAGACTTGCTGCATCTTCTAATGTACACTTTGAATGCAAAGTGTATAGTGAAATCAGAGTAAGCAATTTATATACAGGAGAGAAGCCTGTACAGCTATGGAAGATTGGAGGTAAGGCTAGAGTTCATCAATTAAATATTCCAATTTGTCCAGTTCATTCACCCTGAGAAATCAAATGTACGTTTTTTATTTCAGGGTAAGATTATTTGTAGAAAATCATTAGACTACAGGTCAACCTTATTTTGGATCATATACTGTATACAGTATATACATATACCTATATAATACAAAAGCTGAAAAGCGCTAATTTGCAAATAAAGTTATTGCCTTGTAAAAATATTAGTGGCATCATAACTGTGCTGCCTGTGCAGAAAGCAGAGCTGTGATTGGAACCCAGCAGGTCCACCCAGTTCAGGCTGCCTGCAGAAAACTTCATGGGGAGGATACAAAATGAGTCATCCCACAGAAGGAGAGAAAGCAGTAGTAACTAGTGTTTATTAACCACTTAAGGACCGCCTGCCGCAGTTATACTGCAGCAGGCAGCCTCTCCTGCGCGAACTTACGTAGGTATACGTCGGTCGCGCGCCTGCAGCTAGGGGGCAAGCACGTCGCCGCCGGTGCGCTCCCGCCCACACTCGGCAGTGGGGACTCAGATGCACGGGGCAGGTGGCTCCGATTGCCGCCTTACACCCACGATCGTTTCCCGCTGAGAGAGAAGAACGGTCCACTGTTGTAAACACAGCTGACCGTTCTTCTCCCTGGAATAATCACCGAGCTCCTGTGATCCTTCTATGTAGGATCAGAGGTCTCTGTGATCATTTCACAAGCCCCCCCACCCCACAGTTAGAATCACTCCCCTAGGCTCACATTTAACCCCTTGATCACCCACAGTATTAACCTCTTCCCTGCCAGTGTCATTATTACAGTAACATTGTATATTTTTAGCGCTGATTACTGTAGTAATGTCACTGGTCCCCCCAAAAGTGTCAAAAATGTCAGTTAGGGGTCTCTTCTGTCTGCCGCAATGTTACAGTCCCGCTAAAAATCGCAGATCGCCGCTATTACTAGTAAAAAAAAACAAACAATAAAATCTTTCCCCCATTTAGTAGGCGACATAACTTTTGTGCAAACCAATCAAAATACGCTTATTGCGATTTTTTTTTTTTACCAAAAAATTTGTAGCAGAAAATAAATTGGCCTAAAATGTTAAAAAAAATAAGATTTTTACATTTTTTGGGGGGAATGTTTTAAAGAAGAAAGTGAAAAATATTGGGTTTTTTTTTTTCATAAATGTCGCTCTTTTTTTGTTTATAGAGCAAAAAAAAAAAAAAAAATCGCAGAGGTGATCAAATACCACCAAAAGAAAGCTCTATTTGTGGAAAAAAAAGGACATCAACGACCGCGCAATTGTCCGCTAAAGTAACGCAGTGCCGAATCGCAAAATATGGCCTGGTCATTAAGGGGGCAAATCCTTCCGGTCCAGAAGTGGTTAAAGGAAGCTGTTGAACAAAGGAAAAGGTTTATGCTGTATTAATGCACGGATATGGAGAAATACACAAATCACACCAAAATTCAAATAGGAATACATATGCCTCGTGCATTTTGACAATATTTCTTCACTTTTTCCACACTTTGTTATGTTACAGCCTTATTCCAAAATGGATAAATTCATTATTTTCCTCAACATTGTATTATTATTTATTTCAGGTTCTTATATAGCGCTGTCAATTTACGCAGCGCTTTACATATACATTACACATTCACATCAGTCCCTGTCCTCAAGGAGCGTACAATCTAAGGTTCCCTAACTCACATAGTAGGGCCAATTTTTATACAAGATCCAATTAACCTACCACCATGTCTTTGGAGTGTGGGAGGAAACCAGAGAAAACCCACACAGGCACAGGGAGAACATGCAAACTCCAGGCAGGTAGCGTCGTGGTTGGGATTTGAACCAGCGACCCTCTTGCTGCTAGGTGAAAGTGCTAACCACTACACCACTGCCACCCAAACAATACCACATAATGACACATAATGACACATAATGACACATAATGACACATAATGACAACGAGAAAGAAGTTTGATTGAAATCTCGGGATCTAGTCTGGGGTCTGGCTGGGCCAGTCAAGGGAATTTCGGCTGGGTTCACACTAGCTGGCGCCACAAATCACAGCAAGGGGTCCGGTGTGTCCCTGTTCACCATTTCAGGTGTGAATCAGGTCCAAATTTATGCCTGAATACGGACCTGAAACAGACCCAATGATGCACAGGACTCTTCTGCAATGCGAACCGCGGTTGCCCCGGAGCTGTGTGAACCCGGCTCCGTTGAGAGCCGGTCACACTCTCCTATCATGCGAATTGGATGCAAGTAAACCCGCATCCAATTTGCATCAGTGTGCTCCTTTGTTATCTTGGCTGTGTGCTTAGGGTTGTTGTCCTGTTGGAAGATGAACCTTCGCCCCAGTCTGAGGTCCAGAGCGCTCTGGAGCAGGTTTTCATCAAGGAAGTCTCTGTACATTGCTAAGCTTGATTTCTATTGATTGTCCCAAACAATTTATGGGAAAAAATAGATTTAAAAAACTAAAACAGAGTTGAAAAAAAAGAAGAAAATTATTAAAAACACAACAGAATTTCTAAAAATAATAGTAAAAACTTAAATAAGAAAAATACATAATTTTACTGCATGTTTCTATTTAGAATTGCCTGAAGGCATATTTTAATGCTTTCAATAGATATGCATAACAAGAAGCATCAAAGCATTTAATGTAACACAAATCAAACACAATTTACTAAAGAAATACATTGTAATATTCAATTATATTTGATTTTAAACAGCATCAAAATAATTATAGTTTTTCTCGAAGCTTCCTCTATTTGTGTGTAATGAACTGAGTAGATGTAATTATATAAATGTAGTAGCCATCTGTAACTTACATATTATTTTTTGACATGCATGAATATACGCTGGGACTAAAACTGGGCTTTTACATCTGTACTGAATGATTGCATTTACTTTATTATACTGTAATGCACACATTATTTTTAATGACCATGGATAACCTCCTACCCTTCCCCAATCAACATAAAGAACTTTGTTGGTTTTCTACCTACAAGGGAATATATAAAGTAACTTCAAACCTCAGGATATAATTAACATAAAGCTCTGCTTATCAACATTGCAGCGCTTCAAAGCAATAAACTTGTGTGTAGGATTAATAGAGCTTTGTAGACTCTGTTGGAAATATAAACACTCCAGGAATGCAGTGTTTCAGCAAACTCAATACTGTAGTTTTTAGAAACAAAATAAAAGCAGCTAATGCACTTTTAGAAAGCCTGATCTTTTGGCTACTGGAATTAACCACCCACTGTGCATACTCATTGTTTAAAGCCTTGCATATCTATGAAAAATTATTTGTCTCCGCTAAATGTACAATGTACCATGCTAAAGGGAATGTGTGGTCTTTTCATCACTGTTTTAGATAAACATGTAATATCAGCTTCATGTACTTTTTCTAGTAAATATGGGTTAATGTTAAAAAACCCTGTTCCTGTGAGTGATTTGCAATCTTATGTGTACATGAAGACAGTCATATTTACTCATAACACATGTAAGCTCTGCTTCCCACTTTGTAGTGCGGCACCATGGCTGTACTGTAGTGCACATCTAACTATAAGAGTATGCAAGTCAGCCAACTCACTGATATCAATGCACTTCCTGGGCAGCTTATCTCAGCTATTGTTGAGCAGACATGTTTAGCAAAATATTAAATACAGAGCACCCTCTAGTAGCCAATCTGGAAATTTTTATATTTAATTTAATTCAAAAGATTACACAAAGTAGAGAAGAATTCTATCTGAATGTAGGCAATACTACTAACCACCCTTCTCTATGCAACATGGACTGTCCACACTTTGGTAATCCTCAACCCTCTTGCTCAATTTTGTCATGTCTCAGGATTATGCCCCTTCTCTATGCAACATGGACTGTTCACACTTTGGTAATCCTCATTCCTCAATCCTTTTGCTCAATTTTGTCATGTCTCAGGATCATGCCCCCTTCTCTATGCAACATAGACTGTTCACAGTTTGGTAATCCTCAATCCTCTTGCTCACTTTTGTCATGTCTCAGGATCATGCTCACCTTAATTGTGCAAAAGCTTCCCTATTCCACACAGCACATTTATATAAGGTCTTCAAGAAAATGGTGGCCAAAAAAGGTCACTGCTGCCATTTTTTTGAAAAACACAACTAAATCACAGTGTTTTTAGTAGAGCAGTGCCGTCAATAATTATCCTGGGTACCACATCCAAAAACTATCAAATGGAAAATTTGTGTGCGAGGATCGAAGACTTTCTTGGTACCCCCATAGACAGTATTAAAACATGTACTTTAACCACTTTACCACCGGAGGATTTTGCTGTCTTACGTCCAGGCCACTTTTTGCGATTCGGCACTGTGCCACTATAACTGACAATTGCGAGGTTGTGCGACGCCGTAGCCAAACAAAATTTGCATCCTTTTTTTCTGGTGGTATTTGATCACATGTGCAATTTTTACTTTTTGCGCTAACAAAAAAAGAGCGTAAATTTTGAAATATTAACAATATTTTTCAAAATTTTTTATATGAAATTCCCCCCCAAAAAAATGTAAAAATCTAATTTTTTTTTAATTTTTGGCCAATTTGTTTTCTGCTACCTATGTTTGGTAAAAAAAAATCATAATAAGCGTATTTTGATTGGTTTGCGCAAAAGTTATTGCGTTTACTAACTAAGGGAAAGATTTCTGTAATTTTTGGTTTTTTTTTTTTTTAACGAGTAATGGCGGCGATCTGCAATTTTTTTTTGCGGGACTGCGACATTGCGGCGGACAGATCGGACCCTTGACTGACATTTTTGACACTTTTGGGGGTACCAGTGACATTTCTACAGTAATCAGTGCTATAAATATGCACTGTTACTGTAAAAATGACACTGGCAGGGAAGGGGTTAATTTTATTGGAGAGGGAGGGGTTAATGTATGCCTGGTGCTTACTAACGTGTGTGGGGGGAGGTGACTGAGTGACACAAAGACAGATCGCATGTTCAGCTATGCTGAACCCTGCGACCTGTCACTGTTTGTCACTTAGGAGATCCGCCCCCCTTTGTTTACACAAGCGGACGGATCTCCAGACTCGATTCCCCGACGATCGGGGAAGAGCGGCAGCGATCACCGCCGCTCCTCCCCTGGCCTGACTCCCGCTGTGACTGAAAAGCGAGGAGCGGGAGCGAGCCTCCGGCGGCGCGCGAGCGCCACCCACAAGGGGAGGAGTCCAGCGACGTAGGTCTACGTCGCTGGACGGAATCGAGACACTTTGCCGCAGTACAGTCCCAGTGACTGGTCGGCAAGTGGTTAAAAACATTCAAATTTTATTACAAATAGTCATTTATAAAAAGTCCAACAAAAATGACCATAACATTGATACACAGATAATATAAAACAATGCTCTCAGTAGGCTGAAACACAGTTCCTGGCAGTATTGATTACCATATGACCATCCGTAGAACTCAATGACCTCTGAAGTGGAGGGACATGCGTACAGCCACTATCTCAATATATTTCTGCAGGTTAGGGAGCTCAAAATATCTACAATAAAATGACAAACATGCTAATAATCAAGAGTACATGAAATAGTAAAGAACCCAGAAATACACAAGATAAAAGTATGACTGCTCAAGAAGGGCCCCAATGTTGGTAGAGTGGTGGTTCTATCACAACTACATAGACAAAGGAGCTATTGGTCCCCACAACCAATTTCCTGATCACTTTGTGCAAAGGCACTGTACAGAGTGACACAATAGGCGGAGATCTGAGGCATGGTCAGGAGGAGGGTCTTGGAACCAATAAAAGTGAGCAGAGGAGTGTTGGTTATAAGTAACCAATAGATTGTAAAGGGCAGCTTGGAGCATAATCAAAGTCATGTGGTGAGTGTAAGCAGTGAGCATATGAGCAGTGAAGTAGCAAGGTGGATGGAGTTAGCTCAATGTGAGCAGTGGAGTGGGGAATGGGGTAGATTGTTTTAGTGCAACCAAAATGAACAGTGGAGGAGGAGGTAGTAGAGCGATCAACAGTACAGTAGTGTCAAAACAGGAACAGGGCTACTTGGGGAGCATGATCAAGACAAATGGTGGCAAAAGGGATATATCCCAATAAAGTTCTGCTACTGAGATTGAGCAAAAGCATGTTCAAGACAAGTAGTTGAGGTAGTTTTGTGTGATGGCTGCATAAGAGGAATATGAAGCATTTCATTATGGATAGTTTGTGACAGATGGATAAAGGCCTTTGGGGTTGGAGTGAAATGTAGACTGTAGATCTGCCTGGTGTAGACAGGGGTGAGGTGGGCAGATATCAAGTATGCTTGTTGTTATATGCTCCAAACCTGTGCACTCTGTACATTGTGTTGTTTGATAAATGTATGTTATGTACTCCAGACCACTGCACTGTACGTAACAACATTATATGATAATATGATACATTATATCTGATCCTCCTTAATTCATACTTGTTGTTATACATTATATGTTTTGGGTCACAACAATCGATGCATTGTGCAATATTTTTCATGCTTGGAAGTGCAACATCACTGTATGATACAAGCTTGCTGAGTGTTGACACTCTTGACTTTCACACTTTACACCGCATGCTATGCTGTATGGTGCACTAGACCACCACTTCTTCAACCAGGCTGCCCTGGCTCCCTGCGGTGCCTTCAGGTTTCTTTAGGGGTCCCTTGGCAAAATTCCTAAAAATTGACCAAAAATTGTATACAATCCAGCAGGTGGATCAAGCCTGCCTTTTAGCTAAACAAAGCCAGAGGTTTTCATTGTGCACCATTACAGTCATTTATCCGCCGATGTCCTAAAAAACAATGATGTAAGGCACCTGCACTACATTCTTGTTGGCCTCCCTTGCCCCTGTCTGTCAACAATGGGATCACATTAGCAGAGTGATGGAGATAAACTAGGGGAGAAGAGAAACATTAGAATACTAGTCAGTACTGCTGTGTAAAGATGTATTTGCGGTTGAAGAATAAACCACCTCTAACATTGGGTGTCCTATGTGTGTAGATGCTGCTGCATTATGTAAAATTATTAGTTTCGTTTTTTTACATTTTAGAATAGGTGCCTTGGGATTGTGCAGATTTTACAGGATGCCTTGACTGAGAAAAGGTTGTTAAATATTGCTCTAGACCAGCACACACCATGCTGTACACAACATGGAATTACCAAACTCCACATAATAGACTGTATGATTTATGCTGCAGACTGCCACAATACATACCCTGCATACTTTATATGCTTTAGACTTTATATGCGTCATACTACTTTATATGCTGCACTAGCAAACTCCATACACCATGCTGTACACAACATAGTCTGGACTCCATCCATACACTGCATACTTTATTTGCTTCAGACTGCCATGTTTAAAGTGGTTGTATGACCTCTCATACTGTATACCCAGTGAAGTGATTAGCCTCAGATGATACAAACAGATGAAACAAATCTCCCTACATGAGTTTTACTTGTTTATCTGGTGTCTTCTCCTTTGAAGATGCCTTCAAAATTGCTGATTTTAGGTAAAATCATTCTACATTTTCAGTATCACAGAGGAGGGGGTGGAGAGCTGCAGTTAGAGGTCAGAGACACTGTGTGAGAGTTGATTGGAGGGAAAAAAACACATCCCCTTCACACACACACATCAGGAACTGTGTTTTGAATAGACAAGCTGTGTGTTGAGCTCTCCTCCCTGACACACATTTTATCTCATGTGTCATCTTTGTAACAGATTAGAGTTAGGTTCACTGTCCTGGCCACCTGGATTAAACTCTGGGGAGTTTTTCATATCGATATTCAAAGCATACCTAGACTTACATCTTTCTGGACATCCCATGACATTTCATGATCTGGTTTTCTCCTTCTACCTTTAATTTCTCACACAACATTTTCACTATATAGTGACCAATGAAAGTGTAGGTGTCACGTAGGGTTTCTGCTACTGGGTTAGCTAGGAGATAGCTTTCAGGTAGGCCAAAGCATTTATTATTCGGCTGTCTCTCCCCCTCGGATGCGCACGGGCTCCCTGTCACCCCGGACCATTAGAAAAGGGCTTTCTTTTCCTTCTTTTTACCCCTCTGAGACGGGGTCTACATCACAGTCCGGGTGATTTATCTGGGATTTCTGGTTGCCTAGAAGTATTTCCTATTTCCTTCTGAGGGTACGGGACTCGGCATTCATCCTTTTTGAGGCCTGGGGATCCACCCGGGTGCCTATACGTGGTCATACCTATTGGCCGTCTGGAGCACTTGGTGGACGGCTCATGCCCTTGATTCATAGCCTCATTCTGGTAGAGCTTGCACTTTGTCAACCTGGGATTTCTAAGGGGTCTTTGAGAAAGCTACCACAGCGAAACGCGTCAGACCCATCCCTATCGGTTGTTACTATAATATGTGCCTGTACAATCATTATGAGATGTGTGATGTCAGGTTATGAACTTAGTTTCATCTATTTTAATGGATTTGACACACTGACATGCTCAGACACACTGGTTTAGATACCCTCTTCATTATCCCTCCCATTTTATGGTGTGGATAGGGTCCCTTCCTCCTTGGACGGTTGGAACTTACCATACCTGTGTCTTTCATTTATTATTAGAGTTTACCAGGGGAGGAAAGGGGCTGCCTCTGGGTAAATAATGATAATAATATCAAAATCTAACAAATGCATAAGCTGACTATTCTTTCTATTTTGTTCATACTATTTTTGTTCAGTAAAGTGTAGGTGTCAGGTAGGGCTTCTGCTACTAGTTCAGCTAGGCTAGGAGATAGCTTTCAGGTATGCCAGAGCATTTGATATTAGAGTTTACCAGAGGAGAAAAGGGGCTGCCTCTGGGTTAAATACTGATAATAATATCAACATCTAGCAAATTCATAGTCTGACCATTCTTTCTATTGCGTTCTTACTATTTTAGTTTTTCATTTAACATTATGCTTATGTGTATTATAACCCGCTATGTGTAGCAGAATTGGAACAGGGAGAGGCAGCATTGTAAATCAACAATACCCTCCATTTGGCACTAGAAGCCTTCTGATAGGAGTGGAGAGGAGAGTGATGACTTCATCATTGTGCTGCTGCTCCTTCAGTGTCCAATCACTCGCTGATGCAGAAAACAGAACATCAGATTCAACAGCTGACTACAAATACACTACAAAGTAGAATCAACTAAATCAAAGTGTTTTGAACAGGCACACTACATTCAAGATTAAAAATGCTTAAAGTGTGCCTAAAGCCCTAAACCCAAGAATACACGAACATAGTGTATATTTCACAAACTTGCAGTCCTTAGATGTGGTGGTTGCATTTGTTTCTTTTTGGGCTCTTTTTTTTCATCGTTACCTGGTGATTCTGCCTGTTACACACTTCTTGTCCAAGGGTGACAATGCTTACTTACTTTACCATATCTATGGGGAAGCAGAATTTTACCCTAGTACAGAAGGTGTGTTAGGGTTGCAAAACACCTCTTTTCTCCTCTTCTCAATAGCATAGGGTGAGATGTTCTGTAGTTCAGAGAGTGAAATAAGAACAAGACTAACTGCAGACAGTGTAGCAGAGGTAGAGTGCACAGGACAGTAATAGATTTCCTGCAGGATCAATAGGTATTTTTCACTTACCAAACAAATATAGCAAAACACTTTTAATTATATACTATACAGTGAATTTAAAAAGTCTACACACTCTTGTTAAAATGTTAGGTTTCTGTGATGTAAAAAAAAGAGACGAAGATAAATCATTTCAGAACTTTTTCCACCTTTAATGTGACCTATAAACTGTACAACTCAGTTGTACAACAACAAACTGAAATCTTTTAGGTGGAAGGAAGTAAAAATAAAAAACTAAAATAATATGGTTGCATAAGTGTGCACACCCTTAAACTAATACTTTGTTGAAGCACCTTTTGATTTTATTACAGCACTCAGTCTAATTGGGTATGAGTCTATCAGCATGGCACATCTTGACTTGGCAATATTTGCAAAAACACTTCAAATCTATCAGATTGCGAGGGCATTTCCTGTGCACAGCCCTCTTCAGATCACCCCACAGATTTTCAATCAGATTCAGGTCTGGGCTCTGGCTGGGCCATTCCAAAAGTTCCTCTTCATGCTCAGCTTTCTAGCAGAAGCCTGAAGGTTTTGCGCCAATATTGACTGGTATTTGGAACTGTTCATAATTTCCTCTACCTTGACTAAGACCCCTGTTCCAGCTGAAGACAGCCCCACAGCACGATGCTACCACCACCATGCTTTACTATGGGTATGGTGTTCTTTTGGTTATGTGCAGTGTTGTTTTTGGGCCAAACACATCTTTTTTGTAATTATGGCTAAAAAGTTCAACCTGTGTTTTATCAGACCAAAATACATATTCCCACATGCTTTTGGGAGACTTCAGATGTGTTTTTGCAAAATGTAGCTGGGCTTGGATGTTTTTCTTCATAAGAAAAGGCTTCCATCTTGTCACTCTACCCCATAGCCCAGACATATGAAGAACACGGAGATTGTTGTCACATGTACTAATCAGCCAGTACTTGCCAGATATTCCTGCAGCTCCTTTATTGTTGCTGTAGGTCTCTTGGCAGCCTCCATGACCAGTTTTCTTTTAGTCTTTTCATCAATTTTGGAGGGATGTCCAGTCCTGGGTAATGTCACTGTTGTGCCATATTTTCTCCACTTAATTATGACTGTCTTCACTGTGTTCAATGGTATACCTAATGCCTTGGAAATAATTTTGTACCCTTCTCCTGACTGATACCTTTTGCCAATGAGATCCCTCTGATGCCTTGGAAGCTCTCTGCGGACCATGGCTTTTGCTGTAGGATGTGACTAAGAAAATGTCGGGAAAGACCTACTAGAACAGCTGAACTTTACTTGGGGTTAATCAGAGGCACTTTAAATAATGGCAGGTGTGTAATGACTCCTATTTTACATGAGTTTGAATGAGATTGCTTAATTCTGAACACAGCTACATCCCCAGGTATAAGAGAGTTTGCACACTTTCGCAACCAAATTTTTTTAGTTTTTTTTATTTTCACTTCCCCCCCTAAAATATTTCAGTTTGTTGTTGTACAACTGATTTTTACAGTTTTTAGGTCACATGAAATGTGGAAAATGTTCTGAAATTATTTGTCTTTGTCTCATTTTTTTACATCACACAAAACCTGACATTTTAACAGGGATTGTGTAGATATTTTATATCCATTGTATATAACAGACCCAAAGGGGCAAAAAGCGAGACTCACTGTAAGGCCCCTTTCACACATGCTGTCCGTTTGTCCATTTTTTATCCATCCGTTGACGGATGAAAAACAGACATCAATGTATCTCTATGTAAAAACAGATGACAACAGATGATCATCAGTTAACATCCGTTTTCATCTGCTTCCGTCAATGTCTGTTTTTTTGAACGGATGAATGCCCTATTTTTCATCTGTCAAAAAAGACGGATCGGACGAAAAACAGATGACAACTGACGAAAAAAGGATGAAAAACGGATGACAACTGACGAAAAACGGATGAAAAACTGAGGACAACTGACGAAAAAAGGATGAATAACGGATATGAATTGAGATGAAAACGGACATTGACTGAAGACAAAAAACATGACTGAACTGATGAACTGAACGGACCGTATGTGTGAAAGGGGCCTTAGGGCCCTTATACATTTCAGGTAGGATGAACTGTATCAAAGTGTTCTGCACAGCCATACTACATTTAAGCTGATGTTAGTTAGCAAAGCTTTCTAATAACTATTTCATATACATACACATGTATATAAATGAAAGCTGTAAAAAGCCTTTGCTTTCTAAAGCATATTGTCCAGCCTACACAATCCAGTCTGCTTGACTTAGGCCCCTTTCACACTATTGCAACGCAATTTTGCCGCGATTTCGCGGCGCGATTTTTGCCGCGATTTTGAAAGCATGGGCAAGGCTATATGCCTCAAAATGCATTAAAATCGTGGCAAAGTAGTGCAGGAACTACTTTGAAGTCGGTGTGACTTCAAAACGCACTGATATGAATGGGGCTCATTGAAAATAATGGAAAACGACTTGTCATGCGATTTTGCGGTCCAAAATCGCGGGACAAGTCGCACTAGTGTGAATGGGGCCTTACAGATGTCATCACCAACAGTCTACAAAGAGACAGCACATTACTTCAAGTGGATCCATCTGCTGGCCTTTTAACTTAACTGAAAATGGAGGTCCTGGGTGCATTCAATTACCAAAAGATGCTTAGATAGAAAAATGAAGAAAACCACTGAGATTTTTTAAGCATTGATTGCATTTGGCTATGGTGAAAGCATATTTTTAATTCAGTATGTAAGATGTACTTAAGTATTTAGAAAAAATAGGAATTCAACTAAATTAAGCCTGTGACAAAAAAAAAAAAAATGAAATGTTAAAGATTAAACACTTCTGGACCGGAATGCTTTACCCCCTTACTGACCAGGCCATTTTTTGCGATATGGCACTACGTTACTTTAACTTACATCTGCGTGGTCATGCGACACTGTCCTTTTTTCCCCACAAATAGAGATTTCTTTTGGTGGTATTTGATCACCTGTGCGATTATTATTTTTTGCACTATATATAAAAAAAAAAGTGACAATTCTGAAAAAGAAACAATATTTTTTTACTTTCTGCTATAAAACATTACCAATAAAAAAAAAAAAATTAAATCAAATTTGTTAATCATTTTAGGCTAATTTGTATTCTGCTATATATTTTTGGAAAAAAAATCCCAATAAGTGTATATTAATTGGATTGCGCAAAAAGTTATTGTGTTTACAAACTAGGGGAAAGATTTAATTCATTTTTATTTATTTTATTTTTTTTACTAGTAATGGCGGCGATCAGCAATTTTTTGTGGGACTGTGACATTGCGGTGGACAGATTGGACACCTAACTGACATTTTTGACACTTTTGGGGGGCCAGTGACATTACTATAGTAATCAGTGCTAAAAATATGCACTGTTACTGTAATAATGACACTGGCAGGGAAGGGGTTAACACCAGAGGCGATCAAAGGGTTAAATGTGTCCCTAGGGGGGGAGGGCTTTCAAACTGTGGGGAGGATGGGCTTGCTGCACAAACACAAAGACCTGTGTTACTAAATAGGAGGAACACAGGATGCCTGTGTTCATAACTGACAGGACAGCGGTCTGCCGTGTTTACAACAGCAGACCGCTGTTCTTTCTCCACGGGGAGTGATTGTGGGTACCCGGCAGCAATCGCGGCCACCGGACCCGCTGATTGGTTCCCCCTGTGGCCAATGGGCTAGTGGACCTGCGACGTGACGTACAGATACGTCGATTCGTGGGACAGAGCCGACCTGCCACAGTAAAACTACGGTGGCTGTTCGGCAAGCAGTTAAATAAATATTAAAAAAGCTCCTGCACAAAAAAAGGATTCCAAACCTACTTGTCATGGTTCCCATTTGTAAAATCTCTGCTTCGTTGCTGAGCAAAGCTGCTTGAAGGACCTTTACATCCAGCACACTTTTTGGTGTATTAGATGCCTTTGCCCCCCACTGTCTTTTGGGGTTCCTCCTGACTGTTCCTAAGTTACTACAAAACAGTGTATAACAGGACAGATTTACTTGAAATACACAATTATTCATAAAGGAGTCTCATGTCATCAAAACAAAAGTATGTAACAAAAACAATCAAGGCCAAATGTCCCTCAACCCATTAGGTAACCAGGTGGGATGGGGGTACAGAAAAAAATAACTAATTGTACCTCATAGAGATAACACAGCACAAATAAAATCCAGAACAGTTTACTGCAAACATTAAAATGTGCATTGCACAGTTGTGGGGTGTGACCATCTATTCATGTTCACTGGATTCCTACATAAGTCATGTCATATATGGAGTCTTAGATCAACGGGTTTCGTGATTTATTTGCTTCTTCAGGATCCACGCCGAGACATGAATACAGAATGGTCCACTGTACAAAGTAAATTTAATTCATAAATACACCAATAAACACAGGTGTTAAATACAAGTACATCAGTCCCCACCATAAGGAAACATAGCAGAAAAAAAACAGGAAAGAGAAGAGAATCTGCCCTCTTTTCCCTTCATTCTATACCTCCTCCCAGACATGGGATGAGGCCTGGTCTGCAGAGAGGGGAAGGCATAAAGGCACAGTTAAAAACTAGTGTACAAGCTACAGCCCAAGGAAATTTTATATACTGATATAGAGGTTTATGATGCATAAATACCTGAGAAGTCATTATCCCCCATGCAGAATTTAAGGATTACCACCAAAGATTTACAGGCAAAAAGAGGAGGGAGTACTTGTTATACGGAAAGGAAACTAGCAACTGAACCTTGAATAATAAACTTTAAACCTTTGTGAAATATATATTAACATAAAGAAAATAAGTTTTTTTTCCTTACCCCATATAATAATATTTCCAAAACCCTGCATAGGCAAACAACCAAGTGGGCAAACCATATAAAACCCCTATGAAAGAAAAGCAGTGAAACACCATGAGATTACCAAATAAAAAAGTGATATATAATCAAGAAAACAAGGCGTGTAAACATACTAGGGCTTACCATGTTAAATGCAACCCCCCCCCCCCCTCCCAGAAATAACAAACAGTCCACACTTCCTCAATACAAGCCGGTAGTGGAACAGTACTAAAGTAGAAATCCCCTCTTTAGATATACAACTCAAAGTAGGAATGTAGATATGCATTATTTGTACCAAAAAAATGGCACCCTGCCATGTCCAGGATGCACATGCTGCGCAATATATGCGCCAGTACAGTGTCCTCCGCCCCTGCTCAGACCTGGGTCAAGGCCACTCCCCTTTGTGTACTGACGCCACCTCTGGTAATGGCGACTGGATGGGATGTCACTAGTGCACTTCAGCATTACCGGAAACCAGAAGTGTTGTCAAACCCACTACCACGCACTCTTCCTGTCTAAGGGGGGAAGCGACCTGCAAACCCCATCCTAAACAAAAAAATACACTACATTGGTGTCACAGCACCCCCAATGCAACCACACTAATAACCCATAGATTCCCATGATACCTCTGGGGGCACAAGAGAGACGCAGACAGAGACAACAAATGCCCACATCAAGTGGGTCTCCCATGATGGTAAGAGAGGGAGAGAGGGAGGGAGAAAGAAGAAGGAAAAAAATATGATATGTAAAAAACCCTCTTCTTCCAATCTAAATCTTTGATATACATTATAGTTAAATTCACTGTTCTGGCCACCTGGATTGAACTCCGTGACATTTCGTGATCTGGTTTTCTCCTTCCACCTTTAATTTCTCACACAGCATTTTCACTATAAAATGACCAAGTAAAGTGTAGGTGTCATGTAGGGTCTCTGCTACTGGTTCAGCTAGGAGATAGCTTTCAAGTATGCCAAAGCATTTACGGTATTATTAGAGTTTAAGAGGGGAGGAAAGGGGCTGCCTCTGGGTTAAATAATGATAATAATATCAACATCTAGCAAATTCATAAGCTAACTCTTCTTTCTATTGTGTTCTTACTATTTTAGTTCATCATTTACCATACTGCTTATGTGTATTATAAGTACAGTAATCCCCCGCTACATCGCGGTTCAGTTTTTGCGGTCCCGGTAATTCGCGTTTCTTTTTTGTAATGTTATTTTACTATATAAATCATTAAAAATGAAAGATTTTTGTGTTTTTCATAGCTCTTGCTCTGTCTCTAAGTATCTTTTATGTGTTTAAATAAGTTTCTATTGTTTTAAAAGTGTGTTTAAAGACCTTAAAATGCTTCTACACGTACAGTGACAGTAAAAAAATCATGCCTACAATGCATTTTAATAGGGTTTTTCTATTTCGCGGAATTTCACTTTTCGCGGCTGGGTCCGGAACGTAACCCCCGCAATGGAGGGGGATTTACTGTATTGTAATGCATGTGGAAAGAGCACTAATGATTTAAGATTAAATACAAAAATTGTGTGGTCCCAAAAATGTATGTAGCACCCTCTAGTGTACAGTCTAGTTGTAAGAAAAATGTATTCAGTCTCCCAGTAGTCTGTGTGAGTCTGGAAATTGGTCAGGGTTACTGTGGCTCAGGCTGGGGCATTCTACAGGTCAGGCCTCCAGTACCTCCCTCTAGTTCTAGAAGCTACTGGAGTTTTCTAGAAGCTAGTGGGTGGAGGCAAAAAGACTGAGATCTGCATATTTATGGGCATCTGACCAATCCCCGAGCAGGAGGCCTGGCAGGGTGGTTGGGTCAGCCCATTAAAAAGGTGGAGCCTGGCCAGCAAAGGTGAGTTGTTGTTGGGTGAAAGATGGAGTGCTGAGGCTTTGGAGCCTGGAGAGGGACTCTGTTGCTGAGGGAGCTCTGCCTCCAGGATGGAGCTGAGGAAGGAGAGAAGCTTCAGTCTCTTCTAGAAGATACTCGGGCTAGCCTGGGAGGACCTGGACTGCAGGAAGCCTGAACAGCAGTCTTTTCCAAAGAAGCAGAGTTCCAGGGACAGTAGGAGTACCTCTACACCCCCAGGGCCAAAAAGGGAGAAGGCTGCCAGATGCAATATCCAGCAAGCTTTCCAAGGACAGTGTAATAGCTAAACCTAATCCCTTTTTCAGGGACACTTTACCAGGCAGCCAGGTGGGCTGCTATTTTCAGTCAAGGGTACATAGAGGTCCTGCAAGTATGGGACTTTGCTAAATTCCACTAAGGGGACACAGAGCTCCTACAGGAGGAATTTTTACTGCCAATTTCAGAGAGACTGACATTGTTCCAGAGGGAATACAGTCCAGGATTTGCCATTTTTCAGTGTACAGAGTGAAGGAAATTGAAATTGTTCTATCAAGTCAACTTGGGCATCCCATAATCCCTGTTTCTTATCCAAGTTGTTTTCCCCCAATAAAACAACAAAAACAAGCCCATGACTGATTTCTGTCTCCGAAAGTTGGAAACTGCGTGTTGCCTGGCAGTGCAAGAATAGGGGAAACCAAAAATCTAGCAACCCTCTAGGGGGTAGAGTTACATGTATCATGTACATTTTTATTTAATATGAAAATTAGGAATGTGGAAAATGCATAGCAACTGTTCAAAAATGTACTCCCCCTACTCTAAAATCATTAGGAGTGAAATCTGTTTTCGATCATGCTACCTCCGAAAAAAAAAACTGCTATTATACTATTATTTACTGTAATAGAATAGAAAATCACATGACAAAATGCAGTATGCAAGCTCAGCATACACTAGTGCTTGATTATATAGTCAGCACTGGCCCTTTCGGCTCACTCCTGTGGAGCAAAACATAGGAGTGTCAAATGTTTCACTTGTGTGTATTGAACACTTGTGTGTATTGAACCATTAAACTGAATGCATCTTATCTCTTCCAACTGTCAGAGCCATCAAAAGCTTATGTTGGACACATCTGTTTATGACATGAGGTTAAGGTTTGTGGATACTATGGGCTTGAGGTGAATCCAGCAGTTGGAAGATTCTGTAAATTTACGGTATGTGCAAATTCACATGGGAGTATTTTCTTTTTAAACCTTAAACTATGGCTAGCATGCTTAGAAGAACCAATAAGTGGGCTTTTGTTGTACTTTTATTCTGATTGCTAACTCTTAGGGAAATCAAACCTTTGCTGCCTTTTTCTTTTTTGTTTGTTCTAATAACGTATTAGTTATTTTTATGTTATTTGGGTCTTTTTAAAGTTTGGGGTGCACAAAAACATAGCATTTACCTGATACTAATCAACTGTTCATGGAGCTGCTTTCTGTTTACAGCACATTGGTGCATCATTTAAAGCCCAACTCCAGGAAAATCAAAAAATCTATGTCTTATTTAGTATAGGGACAGAGGATTAAGGTGTTAATACTTACTTTATTCCTTGATTCATCAGTCACTATTTCCTGCAGCTGCTCTGTTAGCTGCAACTGGCTCTGGTTGTACTCCAGCCACCTAAAATAAAGGGTTAATGTCCCTGTATTGTATGATGTAAATGATGCCAAGGCTCTGTCTACAAACCACAGCTTCGGGCAGAGAAACATAGTATCGGAACTAGTTGGAGCTGGGTATAAGATAAGTGAAACAGCCTTTTCTGTAATCTCCTAGACATAACAAGCAATCAACCCTTGAAATGCAGGGGGACCCCACTGGAAAGTTTTTTCTTTTTTAATTCCTTGAGTTATGGTTTAAAAGAAAAACAGCTAAGTGCATAAACAGTGTGCACTAAATTATATTATATTATTTACATTCACCCTCTCCTATCCCAGTGTATTTTTAAAAAAAGAGTTAGTTAGGTCTACTATCCCATATTAAAATTGTCCTGCCACTGGTCAATTTTACACTGATGTGTCATTTTCAGTCTCTTAGTTCTTGTAGTAAAACACCTGCCTGTACTACATGTAGCTCTGTCCCTGTAGGGCTTGCTGTGTGATGACTTCTTGGGTCTCCTCCAATAATTACCTGCAGACAGTCACTAAGGGACAGTTCACTCATCCATCCTTACTCCCAGTTGCTCGTTACTCAGTAAACAGTCCTAGGATTCCGTTTTATATTTATTGTAGAACTTTGATGGAAGAAGGGAATAGTGGGATACTCCAACTGAACTTTTCACAGTAGATAAGGAAAACTCTCACTTGGTTGGCCTCACCAGGTTATTTGTGGAAGCAGACACACTGCATTTACCATACTGCCACTTGTATGGAAGGGTTAAGTCTTCTTGCTCTCTATAGCAGCAGACTTGATGCAATTACTTTATCTTCAGGACACTCTCTAGCATCCCCTTGGCTGACACCCATCCACTGACTCTTCCACTGAAGGGGTGGCCCTCACAGGACAGGCCCCACGACACAGATCTGTACTCACTGTATGCAGAATAAGATTATTTCCAGTGTCTCCCTTCCAGTCATTTCTGCAGGACATTCGGGTTCAGCTTCTCTCTGACTCTCAGGCCCTCAGGTCAACCACCTGAGGCCCCATGGCAGCTTCTACAGAGGAGGGGCAGTCGCCCCTTCCCTCCAGGACCCCAGCTGAACACATGTGCCCTTGGCATTAATACAGTATCCCAGCAAGCACCGAAGCACTTTCCTCTGCCAATCACCCGGGCTGTAATAAATGCCTGTGCACTCATGTGTCAGGTTTCCTCCCACTCTCCAATACGCCTCTCCATTGGACATGTGTGAAACACTTTAGACAAGCTGAGCTGCACCTGAGCACCATGAGCAGACCTCACTAACAGATCCTGCTCTCTTTTAAGCAGAGAGCAATAAAAATGTACCTGGCAATCTCTCTGGTAGGCATAAAGACCCAAAAGCTATACTCTCTTCTAACACCTACCTAGGAGGGTGCTACATACATTTTGTCCAATTCTCTCCCATAAAAATGTCCTTCTGCCGAGCAATTTTACACTGCTGTATTGTCTGTAATCTCCTAATTCTTATTAAGAACATGAGAATTGGCCAGGGGCTGGATAGTATTGCAGCAGTGAAAACAGGGGAAGCCAAAACAAGGTACTGGACAATAGAGTCCCGAACTATTCGCTGGCCAACAGTTCCCGGCGAACATCGCTTGTTCGCGTTCGCCGCGGCGGGCGAACATATGCAATGTTCGTCCCCCCCCCCCCCCATACGTCATCATTGAGCAAACTTTGACCCTGTACCTCACAGTCAGCAGACACATTCCAGCCAGTCAGCATACCCTCCCTCCCAGACCCCCCCACCTTCTATAAGAAAGCAAGAACAGCATCCATCTTAGATTCATTCTGAAGCTGCAGTGTTAGTTAGAGCAGGGAGAGTGCTGCTGCTGAATTAATAGCTAGGTCAGTGTTCTGTGTCCACTACAGTCCTCAAAGGCTCATCTGCTGTAAGGACAGCGTTCTGACAGCACCCCAAAAAGCCCTTTTTAGGGCTGGTACATCAGTCTGCTTTTATATATATATATATATATATATATATATATATATATATATTGCAGTTGCCTGTCCGTGTGAGAGAGGCCACAGGCCCACAGACTGTACTGTGTGCACACCACTCATATAGGGTGGCACAGTACATTGCATGACGCACGCGCCGTGCCCCAAATTGGAAGTAAGAGGACCGACCAACCATCTTTTTCCATCTTCCAGTTCCTAAAATCTATTCCATACACCGGCCCCTTATAGGGGACAAAACAGAGATTAAACTGGTAAGAACAGATTTTTTTAATTTAAAAAAAAGAGGACTCTGCGGAGCTGGGTATTTTTCGGCCGCGTTACTGAACGCTCATGCACAATGGCTGTAGGCTCATGCGTCCTTTTGCGGAGGTGAAAAACCTGGTCAGTCAAACCCAAGGCAACATCATCGACCTCATCCCATATGCATTTTTCCGGAGCGTGCCCTGCGAAGAGTGCTGGATCAGGCCGTAGATGAGCATGAAGAGGAAGAGTTGTGGTCAACATCACCACCAGAAGCAGCCTTGTCGTCGTCAATTGCTGGACCTGCAGAGAGAGGAGTCTGAAGAAGAGGAGTCAGAGGAGGGAGGTGGCTTTAAAGAGGTGGAAGACCAACCACAGCAGGCGTCCCAGGGGGCTTGTTGTCACCTTTCGTGGACTCTTGGTGTTGTACGTGGCTGGGTGGAGGAAGAGACCTTCAATGACGTCAGTGAGGACAAGGAACGGGACATGGCTAGCTTGGTATCCAACCTTGGGCAAATAGGGAGTTTGCGGTTGTGCAAATGGACTGTTTGCGGTTGTTTGCGGTGCGTTAAACGGGGGGTTCGGTCTGTCAGAGTTTGGTCTGTCACTGTGAAGCGGGCGTATCCTTTACACTACCTGATCGATACAACATCATACCTCATCGACTCTGCGTCAACTACGTAATTTTCCATGGGAGTTTTGCCATGGATCCCCCTCCGGTATGCCACAGTCCAGGTGTTAGTCCCCTTGAAACAACTTTTCCATCACTATTGTTGCCAGAAAGAGTCCCTGTGGGTTTTAAAATTCGCCTGCCTATTGAAGTCTATGGCGGTTCGCCCGTTCGCGAACATTTGCGGAAATCCGCGTCCGTCGTTTCGCGAACTGAAAATTTTATGTTCGCGACATCTCTACTGGACAATTACTGTCTGCCAGTCATAGCAGGTCTAATATTATGTGATAAAAAGCATGCATTGCAGCTAAAGCTACCTAAAAATGTGCCTTTTCTTTAACTGAAATAAAATAGATTGTGGGGCTGCTGCTGTATGTAGACTAAGCTAATTTTAAAAGAAAGAAAGTCAATCCCACAACCAAATATGCACCACAAGTGTGCGCAGCTGCTGAGGCTGTCTGTGAAAACTGTGCTGTTAAGTATCACCATGTACAGCTTTAAGACATCCGTCAAGCATTTATTTAAGGCTGCATTGACATATGGGTGCTTTGAATCGAGGGCAGAATAGTCACAAATCTGTCGCAATTTCAAAATGCCCAGGTGTAAGTGACAAATCCCCAACACACATTTCAGATGCCATCCATCTGAATGGCACCCACAAACGCAGTGCTGTTCTGCCGTGTTTGTCGCCCAATAAATCCCACTGCAATTACAGAAAACTGCATCACGTGAAGCATGTTGCCCACCCGATAGAACACCCTTGGGAGGTATTAGTGAGGAGACCTTGAGCCAGGCCTTCTCATTCACATCAGTGCCTGACCTCACAAATGCTCTTCTGAAAGAATGGTCAAACATTCCCATAGACACACTCCTTGTGAATAGCCTTCCCAGAGGAGTTGAAGCTGTTATAGCTGCAAAGGGTGGGCCAACTCAATATTGAACCCTATGGACTAAGACTGGGATGTGATTAGTCCATGTGTGTCTAAAGATAGGTGTCCCGATACTTTTGGTAATATAGTGTATATCAGACTCTCACCAAAGGGAATCCCCATCCATTTGTTTACAAACAAAAATAAAGTGGGTGGAGCTGTCATTTGCCGGCAATTTAAGTGGCATTTTTTTCTTTGTAAACTTCAATCTCACTGTTTAGATGCAACACTTCTGTACCCTTCAGGTGGATTAAGGGCATCCCCAGATGTGTTTTTTTAAGTTTTTTTGCATTATTAATGTTGCCTTTAAAACAATATTATATTTACCGCTTCTCACCAAACTGAAGTTTTCTTTTTTTCTGCTTTAATACATCCTTCTCAGGGCATTGCCCACCAGCCATGCAATTTGTTTGACAATCCCTTGCCTATTAGTCTAGAAAATGGCCCTTACTGTTTTTTTTTAACCATTCAGCCCCTGTTGACTTCAATAGGGGTCAGATTTAGCATCTGAACTTTAAACGAGTTCTGCAAACCCACCTCACACTGTACCATAATACATTCCTGTCTTTACATGTCCCTCGTTGCAGTGCCCAACTTCCCATGCCTTTTTTTTTACAGTAATTTGTCTTTTAGCCCTAAATGGCCCAAACTTAACAACAATATTTGCTCCTTTGGGGATTCCCATCTAAGTTTGGGTTAGCAAACTCTACTTTTTGAAACCCTTTACAAATCAAATCCAGGCATATTTGCTCATCAGTAAGCCTGTTTGATTTCCATATATACAACCCTATAAAATTGCAAGATGAGTATCTCAGAACACAAAGTCTGACAAATAAAAACTTGGAAGTGATAGCTGTCTTAAGCCTTGTACATGATGCGAATATCTGATGAATGATCATCCGTTGTTTTTTTTTTTTTTTTTAATGCTAGTCTCATATTGAAAATGAAGAGGTTACTAAAGTTAAGAAAATTCTCGTACGACAGAATACAACTTCGGAAGTTGCATAGTTACATAGTTAGTCAGGTTGAAAAAAGACACAAGTCCATCTGGCTCAACCAATAAAAAAAAAAAAACAGTAATGAAAACCCAACCATACCATCCCATATACACAATCCTATACCCACAGTTGATCCAGAGGAGGCGAAAAAACCCCAGCAAAGCATGATCCAATTTGCTAAGGCAGGGGAAAAAAATTCCTTCCTGATCTGCCGAGAGGCAATCTGATATTCCATGGATCAACTTTACCTATAAATATTAGTACCCACTTATATTAAGTCCACCCAGGAAAGAATCCATGCCTTTTATAAAGAAATCTAGTGAGCTAGCCAGAACCACCTCCGGAGGGAGTCTATTCCACATTTACCAGCGGTGAAGAAACCTTTCTGTATTATCTGTTTTCCTCTACAGGTAAAGAGTGCCCCCTTGTCCTCTGTGTTGACCTTAAAGTGAACAACTCAACACCAAGTTCACTACATGGACCCTTTATGTATTTATACATGTTGATCATATACCCCCTTAATCTCCTCTTTTCAAGAGAATAAATTCAGTTCCTCTAATCTTTTCTCATAGCTGAGCTCCTCCATGCCTCTTATCAGTTTGGTTACCCTACTTTGTGCTTTCTGCAGTTCCCCCGATATTATTTTTTGAGAACTGGTGTCCAAAACGGAACTGCATATTCCAGATGAGGTCTTACTAATGATTTGTACAGGGGCAAAATGATATCTCGCTCTCTGGAGTCCGTGCCTCTGTTAATACAAGAAAGGACTTTGCTTGATTTGGAAACAGCAGCTTGGCATTGCATGCTATTATTAAGCTTATGATCTGCCAGAACACCCAGATCCTTCTCCGCTATGGATTCCCCCAGTTCTACTCCACCTAGTATGTATGATGCATGCATATTCTTAGCCCTTAAGTGCATAACTTTACATTTATCAACATTAAACCTCATTTGCCACATAGTTGCCCAATGAACGTGCATTGAGGTCAGTGGCGTAATGTGTTGTATTGTATTGTAATGTATTCTTTCATTTCCAGGCATGCGTAGTCTTGGTCTTCTGATTTTTTTGAGGAAGAATACTGTACTGAATAAACTAAAATTGTTCTTTCTGGTATCGTACGAGAAATATTTTTGTGTTTGTCCCTTCTGATAATTTGGCATAATCTGTCGTGATCAGCTCTTGAAAGCTGTGTACTAATGATCAGATTATTATCATATGATCACTTCGAAAGATGTACTTTAGGCACGATTTTCTGATCATGTGTACTTGGCATTAGCCCGAGAGCATCACAACATGTTGATCAATAGTATTTCAACAACAGGTACCATTCAACAATAACAGACTATATAGGAAAGTATTATTTTACAGAAAGCGTGTTAGATGCTTTTATCAGACAGCAGATGTAGGGACTTAATGATAAGATAATCATAGATCTATATACATGCATCAATATACAGCAAAAATAAAAAGAGACATAGCTGATGGACCACTTGGTCTTTTTCTGCAGTTATTCTTCTATGTTTGTATGTATTGTATGTAAATACAAAAGAAGTTCCTCATTATGACAATCCAAATCTAAACTCACTTGTATGTATTTTTTGGTCATCAATGTTTACTCTCCTGAAACCTGTAGCAAATTCTGTAAAATGGTTAAATAGGCCAATAACTGACTGACCGGCTGAAAAAGCACTGCACTTATTAACATACTTATTACACAGCTCTGAAAAAGTCTTCAATTCTATCTAGCATTTTTAAAAGGTAGACCAGCTCGGAGAGAGTAATTTGCTGACCCAGTAGATAGCAGATACCCAGTCTTCTATCAGCAGCTAAGCTCAACCACCTTCTAAATGGTGGTTGAGCTAAACTATCAGCTCAAATATAAAACATTTAAAAAAAGGAAGCTAACCCTTATTTTGTAATGAGTAAATAAGTATTTTTAAACATGATTGAAATGGTTTTATACGGTGCTGCTTGAACTAAATGTGATATAAGGTGAGATTTGCCTGTGAAAAGTCACATTAAATTGTGAATAATTGAATTTAAAGCCCAAAGGTGTTCATTGGTATAATTATAGCTATAAGACTGTAAGGTGCCTGTGAAATTAACTAATTTGCAGTCAACTTTTTTTTAACATTTTCACAGAAGGGAAAGTGGCAGATTTTGCAAAAAAAAAAAAAGAAAAACATCTGTCATTTGGATCCATAGTTCTGTGCTGCAGTTATCAGTAAGGCACAAAGGACGTCATCTATGAAATTATTTTTTAAAGAAGTATGCTTGATGTTCAATGTAACATGCAAGCTTCCAGTTGTCCTTTTCTTAGTAAAATGTGATAAAAGAGGCAAGTACCAGAGTGGCAATAAATTTAAATTCAATGCATTTCAGGTAAAGAAATATAAAGGGACTATAAATAAATGAGCATACTTGAATATCTATACCATTTTTTTCATATGTTACGTATGGAACAGCCATTTTATGTACATTTACAGGGAATGAAACAGCTCCTGGACAATATACACTGCCATACTACAATAAGCCTACCAAAAAATAGGTGAAATAGCACTATGTGTGTGAAAGGGGCCTAAAAGCATTCCCAAAATGTTTGCAAACACCAGGCACCTTTTGTCACTTGTTTTGGATGTGTCCAAAGAAACAATGGAACTGATAACATGTGGTTAGATTATTCCATGACAACTGTATCTTATGTATTCTTGGTAGACTTGAACTACATACTTTTACTTAACTTTCAAAAAAAGAAAAAAAAAGTTCAGAAAATATTGTATATAACCCATAAGATAATATTGAAAATGTGGATACAGACACTATCTCCCATTATACACTCCCGAATACTAGAAATTATCTTCAACCTCCTCTTAAAAGACATCTATAGACATAGAGGTTATGTTGTCAAATATCATAAAATATGCAACAAATGGATGACTTGCCTGACAATTGTAACCCCAGAAAGATAACACTCTACCCTAATAAATTTTACTCTGCCACTTTGTGGGAATGCTATTCTCATCTCTGTAATTGTAAATGACAAACTTATATTAAGTGATAGAAGGATTACCCAATAAGTTAGTTCCACATACAACACATGGCGATGATCAATAAAAATGGGAAACTCATTTGAAATTTGGTGAACACAAACCCAAACCTAAAGGCAAATCTATGAAGTCTATGAGTCTATAATCTTTTTGTTAAGTTCTGGCTATTTTTAAGGTTAATAGGCAAACTACTTCCCTTAAAGCATAGGAATCTGGACACTGCAATGTGGGACCAATGCAAAAAAAAAAAAAGAAAAAAAAGGACAACATTGAAAATATACAAATCCATTAAATATTGTGGTTGAGGAGATGTTTAAACGTGGTTTTACAAAACAGTATGACTTTCACAGACATTCCTAATGAATGCGCATATTTGGCTGTGGAATTGATTTTTTTCTGGCCTACAACAGCACCTCAACCTAAAAATTTGAGGTTGAAAAAAAAAAAAAAGTTTTTGCAGCTGCAGGTCAGATGGTAATTGACCCACATTGACTGTCAGAAATTGAAATTGTTTGCTGTAGCTGTCCCTTAATTAAGTGATCACAGTTAATATAGCAGTGTAAAATTAGCCAGCAGCAGGGCATTTCTTAGTGAGCGAGAGTTGGCAGAAACTTACTAGAGAAAAAGATATTTTTAAAATACCATTCCTGAAACAGCAGTTTAGCCTGTAATAAAGGTCTATCAACTTAAAATAAAAATCAAAGTACTACCAAAATAAATAAAATCCTCAAATGATCACCCTCGGAAAATAAAAGTCCCTTTAACCACTTTAAGACCGGAGGATTTGGCTGCTCAATGACCAGGCTTTATTTTGCGATTCGGACAATTGCGCGGTCGTGTGACGCTGTACCCAAATGAAATTGACGTTCTTTTTTTGCCACAAATAGAGCTTTCCTTTGGTGGTATTTGATCACCTGTGCGATTTTTATTTTTTGTGCTAAAAACAAAAAAAAATGACAATTTTGAAAAAATAACAATATTTTTCGCATTATTTTATATTAAATTATCAAAAAAATATATAAAAATCAAAATTTTTTAACATTTTAGGCCAATTTGTTTACTGCTACATATTTTTGGTAAAAATAAGCGTATTTTGATTGGTTTGCACAAAAGTTATTGCTATTGTGTTTACTAACTACGGGAAAGATTTATGTCATTTTTATTGTTTTTTTTACTAGTAATGGCAGCGATCTACGATTTTTTACGGGACTGCGACATTGCGGCGGACAGATCGGACCCCTAACTGACATTTTTGACACTTTTGGGGGTACCAGTGACATTACTGCAGTAATCAGTGCTAAAAATATGCACTGTTACTGTAAAAAGGACACTGGCAGGGAAGTGGTTAACAGTATGGGTGATTAAGGGGTTAAATGTGTCCCTAAGGGCGTGATTCTAACTGTCAGGGGGCGTGGCTTGTGAAGTCTTTACAGAGACATGCGATCCTATATAGCAGGATCACATAGCCTCTGTGATCACTTCAGGGAGAATGACAGATGGCTGTGTTTACATCAGCCATCTGTCCTTTGCTCTCAGCTGCAGGAGATCACGAGTGGCCGGCGGCCATCAGATCCACGTGCTCGCCCTCTAGAGTCTCCTGAGCGAGCGACGTAGTACTACGTCGGTTTGCCCAGGAGCGGCTGCCTGCTGCAGTAAATCTCCGTTGGATGGTCTTTAAGTGGTTAAACAGGGCAGCAAAAAATAAATAAAGTTGGCTATGATTAGGGAAGCAGGTAAAAGTAGCCAATGATCTCAAATCAATCACAAAATAAAATGAAAGACAGAAATGTTTCTAATAATAAAATAAATACAATAAAAAAGAAAGCAAAGGGGTTGATTGAACCCATGTTTGCCACAAACCCCGAACCTCATCCTTAATGAAAAACTGGATATTTTTAAATGACCCATAAAAACATGGTATCGTTTGACTTAAATTGATTTATTTGTTTATAATTACAAGATTTTGGTGGAAGTAAGGCACCTTTCACACGGGCGATCCGATCCGGTCCATCTGTCAGTTTTTCTGGCGGATCTGATCGGATGCTCCATGCAGCCCTATGGAGCAGCGGATGTCAGCGGAGACCTCTCCTCTGACACCCGCTTCTATCCAATCTGATCCTGTCCGTAAAAACTGGACGGATGGAAGCCCTATTTTCCATCCGTCTGGAGGATTGGATTGGATCGGATCGGATGAAAATGGACAGGCGGTCCATTTTCATCCGATCTATCATAGAGGAGAGCGGGGATCTGACAGCTCCGTCTCTGCACAGTAAGCGGAGACGGAGCTGTCATCCGCCTGCTCAGCGGGGACCGGCAGATCGATCCGCCACTGAGCAAAATGGAGTCCGTCGAGCGCACCGCCCGTGTGAAAGGGGCCTAATGGTTAGCTTTACAACCAGAGATGGTAAAACTATCATAGTACAAACAATATTTTCTAGTGCATCACTCAACAAGACACCCAAGATTGCTATTTTTATATTAAATACAACAGCAGTAATGTTTTCACTGTAATTGTGCTTCATCGATTGCTGTATTTGTTATCTGCCATTGTAAAAGCTCTTAAAAAAGTGTCTAAAAATGTGTCATTAAATCTACATTATAAAAAACTATTAATTAAAACTGTGTTACATGCAGTTTATATTCACTCAGTCACTATGAGATTCATTTTCTATATAAAAAAAACTGGTTGATCCTGCTGCTCTCTATCTCAACCTTCTGTTCATGTCCCCAATTCAGCTAGGGATTTTGCAGCTGTAGTGGCAACTCTGCACATGCTCAGTTTTCAGTGAGTTTCTATGCTAATCCTTTCTCCCTATCACATTGGGGAAACCCATGTGACTATAGAGTCACATATGTGGGCATATACACAGTGGTAAATGACAGCCCCCTCCCTGCCTCCTCCTCTATGCCCACCAACCAGTTAAGCACAATGGAGGTGGAATATTACATGTAAATTAATAGCGGCTTCACCTCCCTTTTATACTAAGACAGTGGCTGGAGGGGTGTGACACAGTCTGTGACTGGCACAAATCCATCCACACCATGCTATTGCCAAAAATAATAACGTTTTGATTTCAGATATATATTTGTATGACAATTTATTGATATTATTTATTTTTACTCTGTTTTCCAAAGGCTGTTTTTATATTTGAACATATAACCAGCAGTTGAGGACTAGAAGCTCCCCCTGCTTATGTTTCCCTGCAGACAGGCTGGGAAAGAGCCGGATCATGTGACAGCTGTATATTGATTAAGAAAAAGGTACTTAGATTTTTTTAAAATTAAAGTGGATATAAACCTGATTCATGAAATTTGACCTAAGCACATCTAGGTCCTGTGTCTTTCTCCTGCTCCGTTCTTCTGCTATCAGCATGATAACTTCCAACAAGTTCTCCGTCAACTGAGATAAAACCAGGCTAAAATTTGTGTTGTGGGAGGTTGTTATAAATACGTTAGCAGAGAGCTTGTCTTGTCACAGCAGAGCTCTTCGTGTTTCTGCTTATGTGGAGTGGGGGTGTGTGCCTTTCCTCCAATCAGCTGTCACACAGTGTATACCAACACAACACTCCCAGTCCTGAAATGGAAGAGAAAATCTTTAACACACAATGTGCACTTTCTAAAGAATATATAAAGCTGAAGACAGAAGATATACATGTAAAACCTATAGGGACATTTATTTCATCTCTGTGTATCATCTGAGGCTGTTCAATTCGCTGAGTATATGTGAGGGTTTACATCAGGGACGTGAAGGGAGGCAGGGGAGGCAGCTCCATGAACAAAAAAAAATGATCAAGCTTCGAGGGTCTTAGCTCAGGGACCTGGGGTCACAGAGTGCCTGGAATCCTTCCCCACCATTGGTCAAAATATGGAGCTCCTAGTACCTATGGTTCGGGAGATACAGGGCTCCTTGTGCAGCCTGTCAGAAGCTGTTTGTAGCAGACAGAGAGGATGAGCTCACAGTGCCTCTGATTTCTTGTCAGAAGCACTGAGCTCAATGGACAGCTTAGAGCCTTGGACCAATAGTAAAGCACCATTTGTCCAAGCTGTCCAATAAAAATGCTGCAGTGGAGGCTCTCCTCTCACTGCAGTGTCATTTGTCTAAAAGACAAGCCCAGTCCAGCCTTCTTAACTGCAAGGAAAAAACATGGGTTTATGGGTATAAGATTTACCCATAATCCCATGTTTTTCTCACTCAGTTAAGAGGGAGAAAAGGTACTTTTTTAATCAAGCAAAATAATATAATATTATGCCATATGTTATATAACATAATAATTTATTACCATACTTATCAATTTACTGTGAAATTACTGGTTTGAAGTTATAACTTCAAACTTCAATAATTTTTTCGCTAGGCCACCTGCTTAAGTTGCATATCTTAAAATATAGTAAATGACCTTAAAAACAATATATAATAATTATTTGTATAAAACTTACTTATGGTAATTAACCACTTGCCACCCAGGCCAATTCTTACGCTTCTCTCCAAAATGTAAAAATCATCATTCTTTTGCTAGAGAAAGATTAAGAACCCCCAAACATTATATATAAATATATATATATATATATATTTTTTTTTAGCAGACACAATAGGGAATAAAATGGTGGCTGTTGCAATTTTTTATGCCACATGGTATTTGCGCAGCAATTTTTCAAATGCTTTTTTTTTTTAACTGTTTTATGAATAAAAAAATAAAAAAAAAACACTAAAGTTAGCCCAATTTTTTTTGTATACTGTGAAACATGATGTCACGCCAAATAAATAGATACCTAACATGTCATGCTTTAAAATTGCGCACACTTGTGGAATGATGCCAAACTTCAGTACTTAAAATTCTCCATAGGCGACGCTTTAAAATTTTTTAAGTTACATGTTTAGAGTTACAAAGGAGGTCCAGTACATGAATTATTGCTCCCGCTTTAACGTTTGCGCTGATATCTCACATGTATGGTTTAAAGTTTACATATGCTAAAAGTCCTTAACGATGTATCTGTATGTTGCTTCACAGGACCGCTGCCGGAGGCGCGTGTGGGGCCATTTGCCACAGGGGAAGCTAATCAGCATGTCCGGTGGCCATAATTGCCGCTGAGCACCCGCGATCGCTCCCCGTGGAGACAGAACGGTGGTCTGCTGTTGTAAACACGGCAGACCGCTGTTCTGTCAGTGATGAATACAGGGATCCTGTGTTCCTCTTATTTAGGAACACAGGTCTTTGTGTTCATTCAGCAAGCCCATCCCCCACACAGTTAGAAAGCACCCACTAGGGACACATTTAACCCTTTGATCACCCCTGGTGTTAACCCCTTCCCTGTCACTGTCATTAGTACAGTAACAGTGCATATTTTTAGCACTGATTACTGTAGTAGTGTCACTGGTCCCTCCAAAAGTGTCAAAAATTTCAGTTAGGGGTCCAATCTGTCTGCTGCAATGTCACAGTCCCACTAAAAATCGCTGATCGCCGCCATTACTAGTAAAAAAAATAAAAAATGACATAAATCTTTCCCCTAGTTTGTAGACTCGATAACTTTTGCGCAAACCAATCAATATACACTTATCGGGATTTTTTTTGTTTACAAAAACTATGTAGCAGAACACAAATTGGCCTAAAATGATGAAAAAAATAGATTTTTACATTTTTTTTATTTGGAATGTTATATAGCAGAAAGTAAAAAATATTGTCTTTTTTTTCAGAATTGTTGCTCTTTTTTTGTTTATAGCGCAAAAAATAAAAATCGTAGATTTGATCAAATGAAACCAAAAAAATCTCTATTTGTGGGAAAAAAGGACATCAATTTTATTTGGGTACAGCGTCGCATGACAGCGCAATTGTCAGTTAAACTAATGCAGTGCCGTATTACAAAAAGTGGCCTGGTCATTAAGGGGTAAATCCTTAAGGTTCAGAAGTGGTTAATTTCCGCCCTGAGCAAAGTATCAATATAGCTGGAATGTCAAATATGACTTGCCTGAGATACACATGCAACCCACAGCTGAGCAGCTTAATCCAGCTACTATGATTCAAAGCAGGCTTTCAGCCCATTGATTTCCGTATACAGAGCTGTCAGTATTCTGTAGAGAGAGAGGTGGGCACTGGATGTTTTCGGCAATATTGTTTTGTGAACTTTTCCAAGGCTTTCCTCTTCTATTTTTTACTGATGAACAGAGAGAGTCAAAGCTGATAATCATATGCCTGCCCACAGATGTAAATAATAGATGCTAAATTACTGCTTAACTAAAATGAATTGTGGGAAGATATTATAGAAGTAGTTGGATGCTCATACTATATGCAATAGTATATACATATATATATATATATATATATATATATATATATATAAATGAGTCAATGGGAGTGTCCGATATAGTATATATAGTTTCCTCCTTTTACCTTGTTACCCTTTTTTTATTTGTTCCTTTTTCAGTGGCAGAATGCTATTAAAATGTTCCATAACCACTTCAGCTTCAGAGGATTTTATCCCCCTTCATGAGCAGGCCGTTCTTTACTTTCGGCACTGCTCTTCTTTAACTGGCCATTGCGCGGTCAGGCAACGCTGTACCCAAACGACAATTATAACGGAAAATTTATATCAAATACTTTATGTAATTTTCCTTTCCTGATGGACTCCATGGCAGCCTACGTGTGGGTTAGTCCCGCCTCCTCCTACCTCATAGGACCCCACTCCCATAAATTTCACTCTGCCCTAGAGACCATGTTCCATAAAATAGCCTCCTCCGGCAGATGGGTGGGGACTCCGGCTGCCATGGAGTCCATCAGGAAAGGAAAATTACGGTAAGTATTTGATATAAATTTTCCGTTTTCCTGACAGACTCCATGGCAGCCTACGTGTGGGAAATAACTAGCCAAACACACCAGGGTGGGCAATCTGCTGTTCAAAAGAAATTAAATTTGCACCAGCAAACCAAAATCAACAGATGATAAAGAAGCTGGCTCGACACAATAATGAGCAATGAAAGTATGAATTGAAGACCATGAGGCCGCCTTGCATACAACTTCAGGAGCCACATGATGGAACGCTGCCCAAGAAGTCGACATTCCTCTTGTAGAATGCGCTGTCACAGCCTCCGGGGGAGCCAACCCTTTAGCTCTATAGGCCCACTGAATGGACTGGACAATCCAAGATGCGATCGTTCTAGATGAAGCACGCAAGCCTTTATTCTTCCCATAGAACAGGACAAACAGATAATCCATATGGCGGAAATGAGATGTGGCTTCCAGATATAGCTTCAGAATTTGCCCTACATCCAGTGGATGAGTCGCAGAGTCAGAGGATTTGAATGTTGGCAAGACAATTTCCTGATTTTCATGAAAAATAGAGGATACTTTAGGATGAGAATCCAACATGGGAATCAGAACCACCCGATCCGGGAAAACGTCAAAAAGGGTTCTTTGCTGAGACCCTTTTTGTTGAGGTGACTGCCACCAGGAACGCTACTATAAGAGACAATTCTTTGATGGAGAGTTGAACCAGGTTATCTCTTCTGAGGTCTGCAAAGAAATCCAGAACAAGCGGAAGATCCCACTTAGGGAATCTGGGCTTCCTTTGTGGTCTGAGCCTAGAAGCTCCTCTGAAAAATTGCCTCACTAGGGGATGCTTTGCCCAGGATGTTCCTGTGAAAGCCGAGATAGCTGACACTTGAACTCGAAGAGAGCTGACTGATAAAGGCAGATCCAGGCCAGATTGTAGGAAACTCAAAATATGTTGAACCTTTGGAGTGCCTTGCACATCCATATTTCCGGAGATATGAGACATGAACTTCTTCCATATCCTTATGTAGACTATTTGTTCCAGCTCTTCTCGCATTCAACAGTGTGGAGATAGCTCCGCTTGGACACCCTAATGCCTCCAGCCTTTCCCTTTCAAAAACCAGGCCATCAGGTGCAGATGGGCCGGGCAAGGGTGTAACACCGTTCCCTGAGACAGGAGATCCTGCCTGCAAGGTAGTGGAACTGGCTCGCGAAAGCTCAGCTGTAGCAGCATCGGAAACCAGGGCCTGTTCGGCCAATATGGGGCTATCACAAGAGCCTCCACTTCTTCCGACCTGAGTCTCGTCAGGAATCGAAGAAGGACTGGAACTGGTGGGAAGGCGTAAGCCTTGTGAAACCTCCACTGCTCTGTTAGGGCATCCACCCTGAAAGCTTGTGGGCATTTGACTCTCGTGTAATACTTCTCCAACTTGAAGTTGCACGGGGAAGCGAACAGATCCACTTCCGGAAGGAACCCTAGGAATTTTAGCCACTGAAACACATCGGCATGAAGACTCCACTCGTTGTTGTCCATGGAGACTCGTGATAGAAAATCCGCCTGGATGTTCTGTGATCCTGGTAGATAAACCGCAGTGACGTTGGATAAGTGTTTCTGAGCCCAGACCATTATTGGCTCGACTTCTTTCAATAGAGAGTGACTGCGAGTTCCCCCTTGACGCTTTATATACAACACTGCCGTCGTATTGTCCAGCCTCAGGAGGACAGATGTTCCTACTGTAAGGTGATGAAATGCTTGGAGAGCTTGAAATGCTGCCCGAAGCTCCAGGATGTTCGAGACTTCCCTGTGTAACCGAGGATTCCATTTGCCCTGGGCTATCTCTGATAGGCAATGAGCGCCCCAACCTGTGTTGCTTGCGTCCGTGGTTATCGTGACCCAGGAGATGGGAAGGATAGAATGGCAATTGAGTAGATTCCTCTTCTGCAACCACCACAGGAGACTGTCCCGCATTACTGGGGAAATCCAAATCAGATGATCCATGTCGCCTGGGCACCATTGGCAAAGAAAACCTGTTTGAAAAGGACGCATCCTCCATTGAGCCCATTTCACCATAGGTGTCGTGGCCACCATAGTACCTATTATTTTGAGGCACTGTGAGGCCCGGAGATGGGATGATGACATAGCCAGCTGTACTCTGTCTCTGATAATCGGATTTTCTCTAGAGGCAAGGAGATGGTGCCCTTGACTGTATTGAATTGAGCCCCGAGAAAGATAAGTGCCTGTGTGGGTTCCAGATGGCTCTTTTCCAGGTTTAGCAACCAGCCGAACTCGAGAAGAGTCGCAGTGACTAGATCTCTGTGAACCAGGAGTTGCTCTCGATCTTGCGACAGAAGTAGTAAGTCGACTAAATAATGGTGAAGACGAACTCCCTTGATTCTGATCAGGGCTACCACAGCCAATAAGAGTTTTGAAAATACTCGAGGAGATGTTGTGAGCCCGAATGGGAGACATGTAAACTGAAGATGGTGTTGATCCACAGCAAACCGCAGGTATTTCTGGAACTCTGTTGCTATAGGCACATGGAAATATGCATCCTTCAAGTCTATTGACACAAGCCAATCTCCTGGTTGAACTGCCTGGCGGATTGTCAATAGTGTCTCCATTTTGAATTTTTCCTTTTTTATAAAGGAGTTTAGATGTGTGAGGTCTATGACCGGTCTCCAGGAGCCATTCTTCTTCACTACTAAAAAGAGTGGAGAATAGAGGCCTTGAAACCTCTCTTTGGCTGGTACTGGAACTACTGCGCCTTGAAGCAGCAGCGCATCTACGTATGCTGAAAGGATTTGCCTTTTTTCTTCCGACCGTGGAAGAGCTGTGGGAACGAACTTGAGGATAGGTGGACTGCAGAACGACCAAGTGTGGCCTGTGGAGATTGTCCTGATGACCCAAAAATCTCTTATCGAGGCTGCCCAGATGTGTCGAAACCGGAGAAGGCGAGCACCGACCTGAACCGTCTGGACAGGCCCAACATCAAAAGGACTTAGCCGCTTCCCGGCTACTAGAAGAGGCTCCTTTGGAAGCCTTTTGGTTTGAAGATTGATTTTTCCTCCATGTTTTCCGGAATTCACGACCAGATTTGTAACTTCGTGCATCCTTCGCTCTATCCGAAGATTGTCAGTACTGTGTCCTTCTCTGACCCAGCAGGCGACGATCCTGCGGGAGGAACCCCGACTTACCGCCCGTGGCCCGCGAAATAGCGCTCTCCAGCTTGTTCCCGAAGAAGGAAGACCCTTCGAATGGAATACGGCACCAAGCCTGCTTGGAGGAAGGATCAGCCAGCCAGGGGAGCAGCCATAGAGCCCGTTTAGCTGTCACTGAAGAGAGCATGACCCGGGCCACCAGACGAATAATATCTAGGGAAGCCTCCCCCAGAAAAGAAGCCGCCAGTCTGAGCTCATTCACTGAAGAAGCTCTGGCTGCTTCTTCTGATACAGACCTTAGATCCGAATCCACCTCTAGTGTCAAGGCCTCCATGGCCTTGGATAAAGCCGCAATGGCTAGGGCTGGTTTACAAGCCATTCCAGCAGACACATAAATCTTCTTAAGGTCAGTGTCGATTTTTCTTTCCAGCCCATCTTTAAAAGACACTGTGTCTTCGAGTGGAAAAGTAATGTGCCTCGCTAATCTCATGAGGGCGGCGTCCACTAGGGGCGCTGACTCCAGGTGCTTCACATCCTCACTCTTGAATGGGTACATCCTGGAAACTTTGGATACCAGAGAATTTTTCCTCTCTGCACATGCCCACTCATCCGAGATTATTTCGCCAAGCTCACCTAAAAAGGGAAAATTATGGCGCTCTTTCTTTAGGTGTTTGAAGTACCTGCTTTGTTTAGATGGAGACTCTACTGGCTCCTCCCACTTTAGGGCTCCCTTAACTCCCTTAACCAGGGTAGGGACCAAGGCAAAATCAAAGCCTGTGCCAGGAGTATCCGATTCGTCCTCACTATCCGAGGAGTTGACGCCGGAAATGCTCTGCTGAGAAGGGCCGGAAGTACTGAGACTATCCCTAACAGGGATGTCTGCCATACCAGCCGAGGGGCTACAGGTGTGGTCAACATCCAGGTTTTGTAGGGATTCTTGGACCACCCGTCTAACCAGGGATTCCACCTGCTGGTTATCATTCCCCCTTTCTCTAGAGGCATGGGCAAAACATGCATCACATAGTGATTTGCCATCAGAAACACGTGCTCAACAACCCCAGCAAGATCTTCTATCAGGGTGTCTTTGTGCTGATGCAAGCGTGGAGCCTTCCTTGTGATGTTTGGTAGAAGACTTGTGGCGACTAGTGCCAGGAGATGTGTGATGACGTTGTGACCTAGTAAGGTCCTTATCTTCGCGTGCTTTAGTTTGTTTATCAGACCTAGAAGGGCTAAGAGAAAAGGGAAAAACTACCCCTACTGCCCTAAATCCGAACCGTACAGGGATAGGTAAAAATAATACCATTCTTACCTGTAGAGTAAGGGTTGGCCACTGGGGGGCGGTGAAGTATCCATACTGCTCTTAACAGGAAGACTGTAACAAACACAGGAATAAGGAAGTGCTGCATACACCACAGACTGCACACAGACATCCAGCAGGATTAAGTTTACCACTAGCAGAGACAGATCAAACACAGGGAAGCCGCCGCATATGCCCGCAGTACAATCCCAATGTGACCCACTGTGACAGCAGTTTAAATCTGCCGCCAGATGATGACGTCACCGCCCCCCTGTGACAGACAGCATCCGTGCGCATGTGTGAGCACGAACAGCCACTCCACTGCGCCAGCACCGCCCCCAGACACCCAGCGGTGACCCGGAAGCTGCGCTGGGACACAGGAAGAGCCGTGGGCCGCAAGATGAAACGCACCTGCGTTCCAAAACACAGCAAGACAAAATACATATACAAAAAATGGCTGCCATACGTTACCAAGCACACTCCAAACCACGGTCTGACCTGGGACACGAAAATCCGCAGCGCATCGATTCGGGGTGTATTAATGGGCCTCCCGCTAGTAGCTAGGACGATTGGCCATATTCAGCTTGCCTGCCAGTGGCCAGGCTTTATGCTTCTCCAATGCATGGGATTGCACACCCGTGTCCTACCCCGCTAGTAGCTAGGGCGTACTGGACTCTTCAGGAATTCAGCCTGGAATCAATCGTGTAAATCACCAGGAAATAGACCGAAAATCTTCATGAGGTAAGACTTGATATCCATCCAACAGGAGGAGGACAAAAAAGGAACATGGTCTCTAGGGCAGAGTGAAATTTATGGGAGTGGGGTCCTATGAGGTAGGAGGAGGCGGCACTAACCCACACGTAGGCTGCCATGGAGTCTGTCAGGAAATCATTTTTTCACAGAAATACAGCTTTCTTTTGGTTGTATTTGGTCACCACTGGGTTTCTTTATTATTGGCAATATAAATGAAAAAAGACCAAAAATTAAAAAAACAAAAAAAAAAAACAATATCTTTTATTCTCTGCTATAAAACATATACAATAAAAAGAATTGAAAAAAAAATCAAATTTCTTCATAAATTTTGGCCAAAATGTATTCTGCTACCTGTTTTTGATAGAGAAAAAAGAGTTTATTGATAGGTTTGCGTGATAGTTATACAAACTATGGCATATATGCACTGGAATTTGTTTTTTATACTACTAATGGTGGTGATTAGTGACTTATAACGGGACTGCAATACTGTGGTGGTCAATCTGACACTAATATATAGTTAATAGAGATAGAGCGGCACTAAATCAGACTAAATCAAAAAAAAGGGAAACCAACTAAAATCAAACAAATTCAAATATAAAAGTATATACATTCAATGAATATGTAAACACATCTGATGGAAAAAATACATAAAAAGTCAAGTGCAAAAAAGTATTGCTGAGCACAGATATACTTCTTATTAGTGGAATAATAAGTGCTTCACAAAAAAAGTCCCAGTGCAAGCAATCACACTCCAGAACCAAATCCAGACACAACTACACTCCACCACCATATGCAATGGCTGCTCAGCTCCTGTCCCATGATAATAAGCATCAAACTGCTGGAGCGATTTCCATATATTGTAATGTATTCCCTCGCAAATCATCGCACTTGAAAAAAAGAAAAATAAATCCTCATGGTGTAGTATTAGGATGCATTTATTAAAAACAACGTGCAGACTTACGGTTAAAATAGTTGCTTAGTGAGTAGTGGGTGTGACCAAGGTGGACACACATCAGCTGGACACTGTTAAATCTGAACTTCCGTTCTCCGTCGCAACCGGAAGTGATGTCACCTAGCTCCTCCCGACATGTTGCATCACTTAACATGTGACTTTCTCAAATGACGTCACCCGGCTCCTCCCGACGCGTTGCGTCACTAAACACATGACTTTATTACAAGTTTAGTGATGCAATGCGTTGGGAGGAGATTGGTGACGTCACTTTCAGCTATGGTCGAAACCAGAAGTTTGGATTTAACAGCGTCCAGCTTATGTGTGACCCCCTTGGTCATAACCACTACTCGCTAAGCAACTATTTTAACTGTAAATCTGCATGTTGTTTTTAATAAATGCATCTTAATACTACTCCATGAGGAGTTATTTTCCTTATTTTCATGTGCGATGATTTGTGAGGGAATACACTATATGGAGATCGCTCCAGCAGTTTGATGCCTATTATCTTTGCACTGGAAGTGAACGGCCATTGCACATGGTGGTGGAGTGTATCTGTGTCTGGATCTAGCTCTGGATTGAGATTGCTGGCACTGGGACCTTTTCTGTGAATCACTTATTATTCCAATAATAAGAATTACTGTATATCTGTGCTCACCATTACTTTTTTGCACTGGACTTTTTTTTACCATTTTTTCCCATCAGATGTGTTTACATATTCATTGAATGTATATACTTTTAAATTTTGAATTTGTTTGATTTTAGTTGGTTCCCTTTTTTTAGTCTGATTTAGCGCTGCCCTATCTTTATTACCTATATATTTATGATGGTGTAGTGACCTGTTTATTCTACATAGCTTTACATCTCTATCTTTAATTCACACAGTGAGTAGCGCACAAGTCTTTGTGTTTTATCAATCTGACACTAACTGATGCTGGGGGAGGGGGAACTGACATCAACAGTGACAATAATACAGTGATCAGTAAAAATACTATACACTGTCACTGTACTAATGACACTGGCTAGGAAGGGGTTAACATTTAGGGTGATCAAGGGGTTAACTATGTGTAATTTGTGAACAGTGTGCTGCTTTTACTAACTGAGTTTCTCATCCCTGCAAAGCAAAGCAGAAACTGACAGATCATTCCCTTCCTACAGTGCTCTGTGTTGTTTACCAACACTAGAGCTCTGGGTTGTAATTGCACACAGCCAATCAGCAGGTCCCAGTAATGAATCATTGGCCGGGATTTGCTGGCAGGCTCCAGCTGTGTTCAATCATCTTCGCATCACATGCGTGCGCCCTAAACTAGTAGGTAGGCCAACAGCTACAGGTAAAGAACAGAAGCTGAAACCCGTCTTTTACCCGTCTCATTCACATTTATGCAACAGGGAGTCGGTGTCTGTGCGCAGACGGTCATCATTTTGTTGAAGTAATCTGTTTTGTGTTACATTATTTTTTTTTAGCAAATGTAGAGTTTACCTTTAAACTGTTTATTTATCTTCCAAGAAGCTTCTACAAAATTAGACAGGTGGCATGTTTGCACGGTATAAAATAAAAATGACATTTACTCCAAACTCTTCTTTTTGAGAAGTTTATTTTCAAATATTTTCGAAGGAGCATTGTTGAGGCCTTCCTGCATGTGCACCCATAGAGACCTTTCAAGGGCTTATATCGCTAAAGGCTCTTACACACTATAAGAAAATCGGGCGAACATTTTTGTCCAAAGAATTTCCGTACGATTTTTGTATGGTGTACAGAACTTTCTACAGCCAATTCTGAACTTTCGTACGAATATTCTCGAAGGGACAAATTCCCAAAATGTTCTCGTACGGGAAAAAAAACGAACGATTTTTGTTTAATGTGTACCGTTTTTGTACCATTTTTGTACAAGAAAAATCAGAAAAGAAAAAGCCTTTGTTGTACGAATTTTCGTCATCTGTTCCGATTTGCAGGGAAACAACAAGGAAAATCGGACGATTGTTTGCCCGATTTTCTTATGTTGTGTACCCCACTTATTATAGCCTTTTCTTGCAAAACATTCCTACCATAACTTTAGTTAAAAAAACTTCAATGTGATATAGATGAATATTTCTGACTCTGCTAGATTCAGATTACCTAACCACAGAAACAATTCTACACCCAATTTTCATGTTGATGTTTTGTATAGATACACTGAGCAGTTCTGTTCTATGAAGTACAAACTTGCAGAAAAATAACATATAACATTTGTTGAAATAGAACAATAAAGTTGTCAGAAAACAAATGGCTGACAGATTGGATTCCAAATCTACATCTTTCCGATCATATATACAGTAATACATCATAGATGGACTTCAGAGATTCAGGCTGCATATTTGTTTGCAGATAAATTAAATTAGAGTCTTATATAACTTAAGTAATGAGATGTAAATGCAATAAGACGTAGGAATTCATATTGAACAAAATAAATCAGATTTCAGCTTTCATTAGTTCAGAAAAATAAAATTAATGCAGTAAACTGAAATAATGTTGATGATAATAATAGTAATAACAACAATGTCTTATTATCAGGGCTTTTTTTCTCAGAAAATAGGTGCAGAAACTCAACCACGACCACCCCAAAACCCCCTCCCCAAATTGGTCAAAATGTCACTAACAATGGGAGGGTCTTAAAGGGGCATTAAATACCAGGAATGTACAGTGGGGTTACACACAGAGTGCAGAGTTCAGGGGTGTGCTACGTACATAGTGCATAGTTCAGGGGTGTGCTACGTACATAGTGCATAGCTCAGGGGTGTGCTACGTACATAGTGCAGAGTTCAGGGGTGTGCTACGTACATAGTGCAGAGTTCAGGGGTGTGCTACGTACATAGTGCAGAGTTCAGGGGTGTGCTATGTGCAGAGTTCAAGAGTGTGCTACGTACACAGTGCAGAGTTCAGGGGTGTGCCAAGTACACAGTGCAGAGTTCAGGGGTGTGCTACGTACATAGTGCAGAGTTCAGGGGTGTGCTACGTACACAGTGCAGAGTTCAGGGGTGTGCTACGTACATAGTGCAGAGTTCAGGGGTGTGCTATGTGCAGAGTTCAGGAGTGTGCTACGTACATAGTGCAGAGTTCAGGGGTGTGCTACGTACACAGAGCAGAGTTCAGGGGTGTGCTACGTACATAGTGCAGAGTTCAGGGGTGTGCTATGTGCAGATTTCAGGAGTGTGCTACGTACATAGTGCAGAGATCAGGGGTGTGCTGCGTACAAAGTTCCGGGTGGGCAACACACAGAGTTCATCCTTCTTCCACAGCTGCTTAGCTCTGCATCCCCCATCCACATCTCACTTTCACCCCTCTTCTTCTCTAGTACTTCCCCTCACACTCTAGGTGGCTTCACCTCTCTCACTTGCAGAGAGATCATCCAGCGGGGGGTGTCAGCATCCGCACTGCACCCCAGACACCAGCATCTCCTTTGTCCTCATACTGCACTTGGAAAACACAGGAAGTCAGACCTCTGTATTTATGAGTGATAGTGGTTAGCTGAGTTCTACCAAGTTCCAGCTGAAAGAAAGCCCTGCTTATATATTATTATCACCATAGCCACCAGTGAACTGATTTACCAGATTCTGTTTTGGGGCCTCTGAGTTTCCAGTTCCTGCCACCTTGCCTGGGTATTTCAAAGGTATGTTATTTTTAACATTTTGAAATAATGTATATGGTAGAAATGAAGATCATCCTGCTTGCCTTAAAATAGGAGAGGGACTTCGTGGCTGTAGGAGGAGATAAAAGACAAACAGAAACCTCTAGTGCAAAGATTTCGCCACAGTGGTCTCCAAAAGATATACTGTAAGATAGGAAGTTCATACCAGCAAAATCTATTACCAAAAGTCAGCGCTGGGTAAAATAACCAATTCAATATTTTTATTTATTATAGGCATTTATATTGAACCATCAATTTACCGTACAAATATATTGTATATTCACATCTGTCCCTGCCCTCAAGGAGCTTATAATCTAAAGTGCACTGCTTAACACATTCATACATACACACACTAGGGCCCATTTAACCTCCCTGGCGGTATGATTATGTCAGGAATTATATACCAAAAGCGGTACAATTTTTTTAATGGAAATTTGGCGTTTTGTATTATAGGCCTACAATTCTTAGTAATTACTGACTTAAACCTGACCAAAACAAGACTCTAGTAGACATCCCAGATGTGATAAATTTGAAACACAAACGCATGAATTATAATCTAATCAATAATATAATTTTAATATATAATAAAATTATATTATTGATTAGATTATAATTCATGCATTATATATATATATACGTATATATATAAATATATATATATATATATATATATATATATATATATATATATATATGTGTGCGTGTGTGTGTATATATATATATATATATATACTGTATATACACACACACACACACACATATATATATATGTGTGTATATATATATATATATATATATATATATATATATGTGTATATAGGTATATATATATATATATGTGTGTGTGTGTGCATTTATATATATATATATATATATATACATATATACACATATATACATACACACACACACATATATATGTATATATATATATATATATACACACACACATATATATATATATATACACACATATATATATATATATATATATATATATATATATATATATATATATATATATATATATAAATGTGTTATGTGTTTGTGTTTTGTGCAACGTTTGAATTTCCCTCCCTAATTCCGCTCCCATGCACCATTGCTGCTGCAGGGAACGGAACTAGGAAGTCATCACACCGACGGACGAGCGGCGGGGATCTCGGCTGGCGGTCACAGCAATGAGAGATCATCGCTGGATTGCCAGGAGAAGGTAAGGGAAAGCGCTGCACGCTCTGCACATCTACCCCGAGCTTGACTCGGGGATACCAATCCTAACCTAAAAAATCCACCCAGAGTCACGCTCGGGGATACCGCCAGGGAGGTTAAGCCTGTACATATGGGCTGAATGTCAGTCGACATCGGCTGGTTTAATAAAAACTGACCGACATTCGGCCCGTGTGTTATCCACCTGGTCCGACAGAAGTCGGCCAAATTTTAGCTGGCTTCTGTCGGACGAGCATCCTGGAAAACCAGCAGCTGACCGTTTCTCGATCAGGGCTCTCTGACCAGTGGCAGAAAGGGCTGATCAGAATGTTCTGGCAGGGGGGGGGGGAGCCATACCCTGTCAAAACACAATAGCACAGCAGGGGAGATGGCTGTACTAAAGTCGGATCATTAGTACAGTGGCTGGGTTGAATGAAAATAAACTAATAGTGTGTACCAGGCTTTAGAGCTAATTACCCTACCTGTGTGTCTTCAGATTGTGGGAGGATACTGGAGCACAGGGAAACATGCAAACTTCAGGCAGGTGTTGTCACATTTGGGATTCAAATCAGTGACCCTCGTGGTGCTAGGCAGAATTGCTGATCACTACTACACTGATCTCGGGATGATTTGCTGTTTTTTCTTTGTTTTGTATAACATCATGAATTTAATCACATACCATGTAACAAGCAAATAGTTGCTGAAATGGCAACAAACTATGGTACCCTAAAATTGGTCATAGACACTTTTTTAAAGCCAGATTGTCAGTGTAGTGTTAAATATGAACTCTGGCACTAGAATTATTGCTTTCACTCTGACATTCACAGTGAGTGCGTGGGGCAATCACGGTTTACATTTGTGTGTGGAATCTATGTGCACCTTTGCACTTGCATGCAAGCACAGAGGGATGAGGGGTGCTTTCCCTTTTTTTAATTGTTTTTAGTTAATTTAAAAAAAAAAAAAAAATTAACTTTATTGCTATCGCAAGGGGTGAGCAAGCCCCTTGTGATACATTTGGGCAGGAAACATGTACTCTTTATTGAGACATCAGGGGTCTTTTACTCGCCCAATGTCTCCCCTGCCCTTTAAAGCATCTGATCAAACACAGATTGCATTTGATGTAAAAGTATCAGCCATTTGGGTACCACATGAAGAAACACATGACTATGCACATAACCTTGGGTTGTAACAGAACCTCAAAAAAGAGAACTAGCTTAGCAGCATACATTTCAGGTCCTGCTCTTTTTGTACCCCCCTCCAGTTTATGGTCTGTGCTGCATCAAGAGGCAATTATCCAGATAATATTTTTTGCCCAGAAGGACATGCCTGCCCTCCACCAGCATGTGCAGTGGTTAGGTCTTTTTTGATGAATCATGCAGAAAGCAAGGGCGGGAACAGTATATCACCTTCCTGGTACTCTGGGCAAATAGGTTGGCAGCTGGAAAAGACACAGCGTGAAACAATGCTGGAGCTGGTTTTGACAACCTTTATCCTGCACTTTTGTGACTGTGACAACACAGTCACCTCTTCCCCCTTCTTCTCAATGGCCACAGGTGGTGGCTGTTCAGAGCCACCAGTCTCCCCCAAGCACCCCAGAGCCTATACAATGTCCCAGGCAAAATGCTACCGCTCTGTTTTGGCAGCCTGTACCAGGCCAGGTCATGTATAACAATGGCACCAACCTACTGGCTGTCTTTCGGCTGTGAAAGCTCACATACACATACCAGGTCAGACACATGTCCTGAACATAGTAGTTCAGCAGTTCCTGGTTAATTACCCTTGCATTTAGGATGTCCTGCAGCAGGTTAGAACAGGGCTTCCCAAACTTTTTTGGGCCGAGACCCACTTATGAATACAGATTTTTTTCGGGACCCACTTGCTTGTAATTGAATTGTAAAGCGCTACAGAATTAAGGTATAGCGTGCCCCCTTTCAATGCAGAGAGACCAGCGTGCCCCCTTTCAATGCAGAGACACCAGCGTGCCCCCTTCAATGCAGAGATACCAGCGTGCCCCCTTCAATGCAGAGATGCCAGCATGCCCCCTTTTTAATGCAGAGATGTCAGCATGCCCCTTTCAATGCAGAGATACCAGCATGCCCCTTTCAATGCAGAGATGCCAGCATGCCCCCTTTCAATGCAGAGACACCAGCGTGCCCCCTTTCAATGCAGAGACACCAGCGTGCCCCCTTCAATGCAGAGATACCAGCATGCCCCCTTTCAATGCAGAGATGCCAGCATGCCCCCTTTCAATGCAGAGATGCCAGCATGCCCCTTTCAATGCAGAGATACCAGCATGCCCCCTTTCAATGCAGAGATGCCAGCATGCCCCCTTTCAATGCAGAGATGCCAGCATGCCCCCTTTCAATGCAGAGATGCCAGCATGCCCCCTTTCAATGCAGAGATGCCAGCATGCCCCCTTTCAATGCAGAGATGTCAGCATGCCCCCTTTCAATGCAGAGATGCCAGCATGCCCCCTTTCAATGCAGAGATGCCAGCATGCCCCCTTTCAATGCAGAGATGCCAGCATGCCCCCTTTCAATGCAGAGATGTCAGCATGCCCCCTTTCAATGCAGAGATGCCAGCATGCCCCCTTTCAATGCAGAGATGCCTGCATGCCCCCCTTTCAATGCAGAGATGCCAGCATGCCCCCTTTCAATGCAGAGATGCCAGCATGCCCCCTTTTGATGCAGATATACCAGCATGCCCCCTTTCAATGCAGAGATGCCAGCATGCCCCCTTTCAATGCAGAGATGCCAGCATGCCCCCTTTCAATGCAGAGATGCCAGCATGCTCCCTTTCAATGCAGAGATGCCAGCATGCCCCCTTTCAATGCAGAGATACCAGCATCATCATCCTCAAAATCAACCCCAAAGACCATCAGCTCATCTTGTATAAAGGGAGGGGGATGTTGAATTAAAAATAGGCATGGCACAGTAGGTATGGGCATGGCACAGTATGTACAGGCATGGCACAGTCGGTATAGGCATGGCACAGTAGGTACAGGCATGGCACAGTCTGTACAGGCATGGCACAGTCGGTATAGGCATGGCAAAGTAGGTATAGGCATGGCACAGTAGGTATAGGCATGGCACAGTATGTATAGGCACGGCACAGTAGGTATAGGCATGGCACAGTAGGTACAGGCATGGCACAGTAGGTACGGGCATAGCACAGTAGGTACGGGCATGGCACAGTCGATATAGGCATGGCACAGTCGGTATAGGCATGGCATAGTATGTACAGGCATGGCACAGTCGGTATAGGCATGGGCACAGTCGGTATAGGCATGGCACAGTATGTACAGGCATGGCACAGTAGGTATAGGCATGGCACAATCGGTATAGGCATGGCACAGTAGGTACGGGCATGGCACAGTAGATATAGGCATGGCACAGTCGGTATAGGCAAGGGCACAGTCGGTATAGGCATGGCACAGTAGTTATAGGCATGGCACAGTAGGTACGGGCATGGCACAGTAGATATAGGCATGGCACAGTCAGTATAGGCATGGCATAGTTGGTATAGGCATGGGCACAGTAGGTACGGGCATGGCACAGTAGGTACGGACATGGCACAGTAGATATAGGCATGGCACAGTAGATATAGGCATGGCACAGTCGGTATAGGCATGGGCACAGTCGGTATAGGCATTGGCACAGTCAGTATAGGCATGGCACAGTCAGTATAGGCATGGCACAGTAGGTATGGGCATGGCACAGTAGGTACGGGCATGGCACAGTAGATATAGGCATGGCACAGTCGGTATAGGCATGGGCACAGTCGGTATAGGCATGGCACAGTAGTTATAGGCATGGCAAGGTAGGTATATGCATGGCAAGGTAGGTATAGGCATGGCACAGCACTGCTGCTTACTGTGCCCAGATTGTTACCTACTGCAGCTGCTTCAATCTCTTACCTGCTGTCCTGGGCTCGACTCCTGCGGCTGCTGGCTCGCTGCTGGCTCACTCCTGTCACTCCGACAGAGTTCAGGGCGCGCTGCTCCTCTCGCTGACGGCGGCGGGAACGGGCGGGACGGTGCGTGCGTTAGTCACCGCCCCCAACGACGTCAGCCGGGAACCCCACCCCCCATAGTCAGATATACGTCCGGCGCCCCCATTGGGCTTTTAAATGGTACTTTTTTTTTTTTTTTTTTTTTTCTTCTCACTGCTGTGATCTCCTGCTCTGTTGTTGGCAACCCACTCGGATGCGGCTCGCGACCCACCAAGGGGTCGCGACCCACACTTTGGGAAGTCCTGGGTTAGAAGAGTGTGTTGCCACATTACGAAGTCATAACCACCAAGTGTTCTCTTGGCAGGAATGCAATGTTAGCACAAGCTGCCTGAAAACTACCTGATTTGACATACACCCATGCCCTGGAACTTTATGTTGGGCATACTGCAGAGGCTGCACCAGTAGCACCAGACAATCAACATGCCAGACATTCTTGTTTCAGGAAGCATACAACATCTTGTAACCACTTGAAGAGGAGAATAGAATGGTGAGTTGCAAATAGACAGGGATAAGTGACAATCTTTCTGGTTTTCCTGCTGGATCACACACACTGCAAGGTGAAAAAATGGTCACTGGAGGCACTGCAATCAGAAGAAGAGGAAAAGTTCCAACTGCATGAGGGCCAACAAGATACTTTGACCACTTTATCATTGTGATGCAGAGGCAGCAGGAGAAATAAGAGGAGGCGGAGAAGAGTCAGGATTCTGCTAGTGAGGAGGAGTAGGGATATGGTGCTGATAAAGAGGAGGAGTGGAATATATTTACAAGAATCCAGGGCACTATTCATGAGACGCACAATACACAAAATCCTGAGGTAACATGGCAAAGCACCTCTTTGCTGCATCTCTTGATGGTGGCTAGATCTACTTGCCTGTAGGTATAGGTGAAGGAGGATCTCCCAATGGGAAAAAGATTGTTCACCTTCCCAAGAAGGTGGCCTTGGTTTAATGTTGTTTAATCAGGCAATGCTGACCGTTGTGTGCAGCATATGTGTGCAGTACATCTTTGCGTTATAGGGGTTGACTTCAAGTACACCCTATCACCCTATTTCATCCCCCTATTTGTTATAGATGCAATTATATTTATTTATTCTGGTGGCTTTATTTCATTGCAACACTGCAGAGGGAAAACCAAAAGGCATGGAGTGACCGCCCTCACACAATTTGGCTTATGTTGTGCCACCTGCTCCTTACACCGTCAATGCTGCCCCTTGTGTGCTACCATTTTTAAAATGTTCATATTTTTAAATTTTTCCTATTTAAGGAATGAGAGGTTCACAGTCTCTGAAACAAGGTCCAGACCCAGCCATTTTACCTCCTGCTAACAGTATTTTTATATTGTGTTATATCTTTGGAAATATATTTCAAATTTAGCATTTATTCTTGTCAGTTGTTATTATGAAAAAGTGTTTGGGTTGTTTTTTTCTTTGTTAGGCTGCCCTTGTTCAGGTCAAGCAAAGATGGCATACAAGGATGGGAAGGCTGTAAATAAAATGCTTTCAAGAGATAGCATTTTCATTAGCTTTTGGGTGTTCAGGCTGGAGAATTGATAGGTATCCTGCTAGGTCCCGAAACCTCAGTCTTTGATGACTGTTACTTTATGTGTGCTGCTGAGGATCCTTGTTTTCATTTTTGAAAGGGACTTCACCGCATCTAGGGAAATTTGCCACTGAGAGGCTGCATGCCAATAACCTTGACTGAACGTGTGTGGTGTTTTTGGCACACCGTCTTTTTAAGGCAAAGCCAAAAGTTATATTTTAGTTTTTAATAATAACATAAAATAACAAATTATAAATAGAAATTACAGTGTATTATTTTGCAAACAACAACCAAAAATACAGACTTATTTCACAGTATGTAATCTGATTTAAATGGCTGCAATTTCAAAGGGAGAAGCCAGGTAGATTTTCAAAATAGGAAATCAAAAAAAGTATGTTATTTTAGTATAAAAAGCCAGACATATTGCTCAGATTGGATGCAATGTATGTGAGCAGCTTTAGCAAGCCACACTTAAACAGGGAGACACAATTTAGGTTTATAATAAAAAATTCCAATTTACAGTCTGATTTCACAGAAAAATTGTACTGACTCCATGCATATATATGAATTTTTACTAGGCTGCAGCTTCAGTCAGAGGCACTTTATTTATTATTAGTGATGGGCTTAATGTTGGGTGTTCCTGTGTTCACTGAATACACAAACAAATGGGGGCTCAGCAGGAAGTTCACCCATCGATGAGCGCCCCATAATGCACTGCGCGATTGCAGTGAATTAAGTGCTAGTGATTGCCCAAAGCATACACCTGACCTGTATGCTTCGGCCAATCACAGCACAATGTCCTGTCAGAGCCATGATTGACCAAAGACAGGGTGCCTTTAGCTAATCATTGCTCAGGGGCTAAGTCCATGCCCCACACTAAAAAAGCCGCCTACACGGCTGCTGTGTGTAGTGTGTTAGGAGTGGAGATTAGGCAGGGTAGTTAGTGGATTGTGCTTTGATGTTTAATGCAGTCAGTTCATTGTAGTGTAGGACTGATTCATCGTGTGTAACACAGTGTACTGCACTCAGTTTAGTGTAGTACTGTGCTGATTCTTGTGTAATACAGTGTAGTGCAGTCAGTGTAGTGTAGTGCTGTGCTGATTCATCTTGTGTAACACAGTGTACTGCACTCAGTTTAGTGTAGTACTGTGCTTATTCTTGTGTAACACAGTGTAGTGCAGTCAGTGTAGTGTAGTGCTGTGCTGTGCTGATTCATCTTGTGTAACGCAGTGTACTGCAGTCAGTTTAGTGTAGTACTGTGCTGATTCTTGTGTAACACAGTGTAGTGCAGTCAGTGTAGTGTAGTGCTGTGCTGATTCATCTTGTGTAACACAGTGTACTGCAGTCAGTTTAGTGTAGTACTGTGCTGATTTTTGTGTAACACAGTGCAGTCAATGTAGCGTAATGATGGACCACTATTTTGTGTGTTGGTGGGTGTGCATGCTTTGGTATTCCAAGTAAGTGGAGGCTTCTGTTTATACCCCTACATGTGAGCGCATGAAGAGTTATTGGATCAGAGGAATAGCTGGCGTTTTGAGAGGAGTATTTGGTCTAACCACATGCCTAGTGGCCTTATCCATGCAAGTGGGTAGGCAACTATATCTGGTGAGTCCCCCTTTTGCCCGATATATTTCTGACACGGTGGTGGCGGAGTGTGTTGGTGATCCTATAAAGACACAAGTACCTCTCAATCGGACAGTTTTTGGACTTTTATGAACTTTTATTGATGGATTTTTAAGCCATTAGCAGATGAGCTATGTGGTTTGTTTGCATCAATTATTATTTGCATGCATCTCTATAGAGGTTTACTGGGATTTTATGTTATCCTTGTAGTTTTGCGCTACTGAAGTTTTGTAATGTGTTCTCTATTGTAACAATTTTATGAAATTTCATATTTTATAAGGTCTGAAAGCCATCAGGTGATATATATAGTCAGGTGTGCAACATCAACACTGAGCGACGCCCAGGCAGCAGACAAGTGATGATGCAAACAGAGTTTATAAGAGATAGCAGTCTGCACATGTCCAAGATGGCTGCCAACAGGAAGGCAAGGTAAGACCTTGACAGTCAGCAGTGATTATTTTTTTTGGGGCGCAGCAGCACTAATTTTATTTAGGGCATAATTGCTGTTCCCCTCTTTGTGTCGCAGGTGCTATTACTTCTGTGTCAGCAGTGATTTATTTTAGTGGCGCAGCAGCACTAATTTTATTTAGGGCATAATTGCTGTCCCACCTTTTGTGTCGTAGGTGCTATTACTTCTGCATCAGCAGGGGTTTTCTTTTTTTTTGGCTTTATTAAGTTTTTATTTATTAAAAAATATATATAATAAAACAGTTTATAGTGCACAAAGCACAACAGTATTGCACCCAAGCATCATATTTTCATCCCACATTCTATAATAAAAAGTTATAAAAACCCCTCCAAAAATCCCCATCATGTCCGAAAAGCCAACAAGGAGAGGCCGACGCTCACAGGCCACCAAAAGAGGGCACCACAGCTCATCTATAGGGCTATCAATTACATCATATCAGGTCATTGAGTATCTATTGGTCAGTTGCATATACCCTACATTGATCTGTATCAACATCATGTCCGAAAGGCCGACAAGTAGAGGCAGATGCTCACAGTCCACTAAAAGAGGGCAAGCAGCCTCTGTGTCCACAGTGAAATGTGGTGGTCATGGACATGGTGAATCCTCTGCAGGCAGGGGACACTTGTATTTTTTTTCCGGTGCTGGCCGTGTTATTGAGCCACAACATGCAGAACAGTTGGTGAAGTGGATAACAAAGCCGTCCTCATCCTCTGTCACCCTGGTACTAGTTTGCCTTCCACCGCAGCTGCCAAAGCCGCCTATTCCACAGGCTACTTGTCCACAGCTACTCCTTCCATAGCCTCACCATTATGCACGGAGGAGTCACCTGAATTATTCAATCATAGTGTCAGTAACATGATGCTGGAGCATGCACAGCAATTTGAATGCTCCAATGTTGGTTCCCAGGTTGAGGAAGGGAATAACGTGAGCCTAGAGGGAGGGGTTGACAATGACAGACAAGCAACTAGCAGTCATGTTCTAAAAGCTGCAGCATACTGCTAAGTTTGCTCCAGTGACGAGGAGGGAGGGGATGATGAGGTCACTGAGTGTACTTGGGTGCCTGAGAGAATAGAGGAGGAAAGCAAGGAGGAGGAGGCAAAACAAATCTATCGAGGCAGGATGTCCTCTAGGGGCCAGTTTAAGGGCAGCCACCCTATTGCATCACACCACAGAACTCCACAGGTGCAGAGCGCTGCTAACTCCCTGCTGACTTCCAAAAGTTCATTGGTGTGGGCTCTTTTCAACACATGTGCAGCAGACCTCAGTGTTGGTGTTTGCAAACTCTGTCTGAAGCGGACCAAGTGTGGCCAGAACACCAGCCGCTTGGGTACCACATGCTGTGTGTTAGAAATATCTCATAAGTGGACAACTTTGTGTAAAACAAATGCATTTTAATTTTCTTTCCACATTTTCCAAAAGCGTGTGGAAAAAAAGGACATGCTCAAAAGACTCATTATGCCTCATAGAATATACTTTGGGGTGTTTGCTTTCCGAAATGGGGGCATTTTGTGGGCGTTTCCATTGTTCTGGTGCTCAAGGGCCTTCAAAAGTGTGATAGGTTGTTAGGAAATGATATGTGTAATTTATGCTCCTAGAACGCCTGGGGGTGCTACTTGCATGTTGGGCCTTTGTATGTTAATATGAAGATTATATGAAAAAAAAAATCTTAATTTTGCAAAGAATTGTGGGAAAATATGACAACTTCAAAAAACTCACGCTGCCTCTTACTAAATACCTTGAAATGTCTACTTTCCAAAAAGGGGTAATTTGGGGGGTATTTGTACTTTCCTGGCTTGTTAGTGTCTGAAGAAACAAAATAGGCCTTCAGTATCAGGTGTGATCTGGTGTGACCAATTTTCAATGATTGCCACCATAGGTTGTAGACGCTATAACCTTCACAAACACCAAATAATATACACTTATTTGAGTTATTTTTACCAAAATATGTAGCAGTATAACTTCTGGACAAAATTTATGAAGAAAAATTACTAATTTGCAAAATTTTATAACCGAAACTAAAAAAATGCATTTTTTTTTACAACATTTTCGGTATTTTTTCATTTATAGTCAAAAAATAAAAAAACCCAGTGGTGATTAAATACCACCAAAAGAAAGCTCAATTTGTGTGGAAAAAAAGGACAAATATTTAAAATGGGTACAGTGTTGCATGATTGAGTAATTGTCATTCAAAATGTGAGAGCACTAAAAGCTGAAAATTGGCTTGGTTAGGAAGGGGGTTTAAGTGCCCAGTGGGCAAGTGGTTAATTTACAGCATTTTTTTTCCACACCTGCCTAAAACAGTAGTGTACCTTGAGCTACATTTATTTATTTATTTTTTTAAATAAATGACTTGTCAAAAACTCTGTGTGTGTTCTGCCCTGTCCACAGGTGCCCACAACCAGGCCATATTGTAACTGTTATTTTGAAAGCTAGTGTAAAATAAATGTTTTGGTGAAAAAAAGCACTTCTGTGTTTAAAGCAGTAGTAAAGTTTGCTTTATTATTTCTACCTAAAGGTAAGCTTAGGCCTCATGCACACTGGATGTTATCAAAATGCCAATAGAAAGCTGTAGCTGTAGAAGGAGTTTTTCAGCTTTTTAGCAGTAGCGTTTTTCAGCTTTTTTTAGCAAAACTTTACTCCCACAAAAGCTTATGGCTCCAAAACGCTGATAAACACTGAATAGCCACGTTTTTCAGTGTTTTCCGGTGTTATTCAGCATTTTTTTACAGCTGAAAAACTGCTCTCAAAACCCACTAGTTCTGTTTTTTTTTCTAGCCAGAAAACCCCCTTGCCAAAAACTGCTGATAACAACGTATGCATGCATGGACACATATGATAACATGCTGGGGAGTTTACTGGCTGCAGAAAAAAATGTCTAAAGCCAAAAACAGCAGCTGTAAAAAAATTTCAGTGTGCATGAGTACAGTGATCAGAAGTATGTCATATACAGCACAGCGTACAGAGTGCAGTGGTCAGGAGTATGAAATATACAGCAAAGTGTATATATAGTAAAGTACACAGAGGGTGCAGGGCTTAGGAGTGTGTAACCCACAGAGTGCAGGGCTCAGATGTGCAATTGTATAGGGTTCAAGGCCCAGGACTGCATATCGCACAGGGTTGAGGACTCAGGAGTGCATGATGCCCAGGGTGCAGAGCCAAGATGTGTGGATCTCTATGGGTGCAGGGCTCAGGAGTAGGGATATACCAAATTGCCCTGGGTTTGGTTAGGGCAAGATTTGATTAACTTCATAGAAGTGTGGAAGATGAACCCGAACCCCACTGAAATCAGTTGAAGCTGAATCTGTGAAATAGAAATGCCCATTTTCTAAGCTAAAAAGTAAGGGGGTGTAAAATATAGCGTGGGGGGCACTGAGGGCCCTGGAGAAGATGTACTAGTGCAAACATTTTTTATTTTTTTATTTGTTAATTCCATTTTGCCAAAAGCAGTGTTTTTAGATGCTTAAAGTGAAACATTGAAAATGGGCAATTGGGGGGCGCGGGGGGGGGGGGGGGGTACGTGCCCTAATCCTGCCTGGGAGGAGACACACACCTTTAATGTATAGAAAGCAATACAGCAGCACTAACATTTGCAAGTTAAAACAATGTATAAAATTGTTAGCAATTGTATTGCTGTTTTGTTTTTTTTTTTTGTTTTTTTGGTTTTTTTAGTGACAAGCATGCACCCTTTGGGGAGCTTGCAAAGGGGGACAACACCTAGCAAATCACCATGTCCCCATGTTAATGAGGACAGGGGTCTCTTCTCCACAACCCTGGCTGGTGGTTTTCGGGGTCTGTAGGCTTATCGGAATCTGGAAGTCCCCATTAAAAATAAGGGTGCCTCCAGATACAACCACCCCTACCCCTACTGGCCTAGAAATAAAGACACTCAAACATTGGACAAGTCATTTATTAAAAAAATAAAAATACCAAAAAATGTTCCTCATTGTAAATCCATCATCAATTGTGTTGCCTTACATCTCACTGATACTTATAGCTGAAAGAAAACTTGAAAAACAGGACAAGGGGAAACCAAATGAAATACAAGGTATTCAATTGGTACCTCTAGTCACCTACACACCCACTGTATTTAATTGGGGCTCTATGGCCAAAAAAACAATGCATAAAATAATAAGGCAGATAGTCAAAACTGCCAATAGGACCATAGCCGTGAGCCACCAGGGTATAGTGACAAAAACAAAGCCAAAATGAATCTACAAAAATACAATAGGATCTTTATTGATACACAGAAATATTAAATTGTAAATACATGTATAGGAACCACCCACCATCACCAACACAAAAAGACAACGTTGTCTACAAAATTTTGTCACTATACCCCGGTGGCACACAGTTATGGCAGTTCTGAATATTTTCAAATACTGAAAGAAAACTCCCATATATTTTTTTATTATGCGTGAGGTATCCCCTCAAATCCATAGCTGCCTCTAAGGCTAAGGTATGCATTTTGGTGGGTCTCTATGCAATTGTGCCAAAGGTATTTCCTTGCACAATTTTGTACTGTGCTTAACTCCAAGCTCTATATTATTAATATGCAAATATAACAAATTGTATAACAAAAATAACAATTTAAACAGCATTGGCCCCAAGACAGTACACACCACTAATAACTTTAGACCATTTACCATCACTATTCTCTGGACCTATACATGTAACCAGTTTCCTATATATGTCCATGTCCATGTTTCATCAACTCCCCATAGTGTATATGAGTAATTTGGGACCAATGGCCCTCAATCTGGTCATGTTGTTGAGATATAATTTGGCATTATTAAGTTGGTAAATCAAACCTGCATAAAAGACCTGTATACCTGTAAATGCCCCTACTCTTGCATAAAACATAGCTAAAGCCAAAAACAAAAATGTTGTACATCGCACCTGAGGCTAGGTTTACACTAGTTGCATGGTAAAATACATTGCTTTAGGGCCAGGGCAGTTGATGCAGTAAGCTCTTCTTTTTTTTTTCTTTACTTGAAATGTCATTGATTAATACTTCATTCCTGTTTCTTCACAACAGAATGGTGCATTGAGCTTCAGAAAAATACAGACATGCTGCTTTTTTTTGCACCACACCACACATCACACCAGCCCCGAACTGAATGTATATTTTTTAAACAACAAATCTAAATTATGTTTCAAAATATTCAGATAGTGGTGTCCTTGTTCACAATTTTCCTTTTTCATGTTAACTTAATGCACCTTACCGTCCTAAGATTAGCACCTTACGAGTCCTTAGCTGCAGTAGTTTCTTTTTTCAGGCTTCTATCCCTTTATTTTCACAAGGTAATCCAGAGGATAACACACCTCCTGTCCCTGGGTGACTATGTTCACCCCTCCACAGAATCTATAGACGGAGCCTTGGTTGCCAACCAGGCTGCACTTTCAATATGATATATATTCAGTGCAGAGCAATTAATTACATGTAAACACTCATAAATAAATATCAAAATAAAAAATGAAAAAATGTGTCTTCAAAAGTCCTTCAGATATATTCAATTATATATTTTGAAGGAGAAAATGACACTAATTCCCTGATAACATAAACAGGTATTTTCTGTACTTGCTGGGACTGTTTTTAGCTTGAATTAAAAAAAAATGAATACATCCACCACATTAAAGGGCTTGTAAACTGCCATACATCATTTTTTTTGTTTTTGTGTTTAATTATCTTTTAAGGAAACTGACATGCATACGTTACAATTAAGATCGGAAAGAGTTCACGTACTTTGCAATATACTTCTTTAAAAATGCATGAGAACACAGAAAATGTCCCTGTATAGCAAAGCTGATGTGTGACAGGAAGAAGCAGTACAAGGAACCAATCAGCTCATGTGCTGACAAGAAGCAGTACAAGGAACCAATCAGCTCATGTGCTGACAAGAAGCAGTACAAGGAACCAATCAGCTCATGTGCTGACAAGAAGCAGTACAAGGAACCAATCAGCTCATGTGCTGACAAGAAGCAGTACAAGGAACCAATCAGCTCATGTGCTAACAAGAAGCAGTACAAGGAACCAATCAGCTCATGTGCTGACAAGAAGCAGTACAAGGAACCAATCAGCTCATGTGCTAACAAGAAGCAGTACAATGAACCAATCAGTTCATGTGCGAACAAGAAGCAGTACAAGGAACCAATCAGCTCATGTGCTGACAAGAAGCAGTACAAGGAACCAATCAGCTCATGTGCTAACAAGAAGCAGTACAAGGAACCAATCAGTTCATGTGCGAACAAGAAGCAGTACAAGGAACCAATCAGCTCATGTGCTGACAAGAAGCGGTACAAGGAACCAATCAGCTCATGTGCTGACAAGAAGCAGTACAACGAACCAATCAGTTCATGTGCTGACAAGAAGCGGTACAAGGAACCAATCAGTTCATGTGCTGACAAGAAGCAGTACAAGGAACCAATCAATTCATGTACTGAGAAGAAGCGGTACAAGGAACCAATCAGCTCATGTGCTAACAAGAAGCAGTACAAGGAACCAATCAGCTCATGTGCTGACAAGAAGCAGTACAAGGAACCAATCAGCTCATGTGCTAACAAGAAGCAGTACAAGGAACCAATCAGCTCATGTGCTAACAAGAAGCAGTACAAGGAACCAATCAGTTCATGTGCTGACAAGAAGCAGTACAAGGAACCAATCAGCTCATGTGCTGACAAGAAGCAGTACAAGGAACCAATCAACTCATGTGCTAACAAGAAGCAGTACAAGGAACCAATCAGCTCATGTGCTAAGTGCTAACAAGAAGCAGTACAAGGAACCAATCAGCTCATGTGCTGACAAGAAGCAGGCTGACTGAATGGGAAATCAGAGTGACAGAGCGATAAGCACATCACTGTGTTGCTTCTCCTTTCATTGCCCTGGACATCTAGGGGCAGAAAAAAATAATCTGGGAAAAATTTCTGGATTTAAGATGAAAATTGCAGCAAAAAAAGGTTTTTCATCTTTAATTGGGCTATTCGTTTTTTTTATTTTTTTTTATTATTATTTTTGGCTGCAGTTCTGCGTTAAACAACTTTTATTACTTTCAGGAAAATGATTATTATTATTATTAGCACATCATTGGTTGGCTGTGATAATGTTTTGAATTTGTTATTAGAATTATTGATAACCTCTAAAGGTATTCTAATGCAGAACTGAATGAATAAAGGACAGAGTAAATGATCATTTAGTGCCAGCCGTCAGATTTTACAGGGTGCTCTGTACACTATATTAGAATGCATTTGTTTAGTAGAATCTAAAGCATATTGCAGTTTGGCCTATAGTTGTTATACATGAGCTGTAATTGGTGTTCTGTTCCTTCCTTTTGTATAATTGCCAACAAGACATCAGGGCCAGCGGAAACTGGCATAAATTGGGAGTTATCTCATCTGTGTGTCTCTTAATAGCTTTATTATGAGTAAGCATTTTTATGGAAACCGTAAAACTGCATTTAGTAGACGAAAAGATTGGGGCGTGAGATACAGCATCTCAGCGTTTTTTAATTAACCTATCCTATACACAAAAAAGAATAGGCAATCTACATACTTCCAATGTAGTGATATTTTGCATTTATATTTTTAATTTTTACATACATTTAGAAAATGTACTTGGATTAAATACTTTTAAAAAAGTGACTTTAATTCAAACTTTTACTTATTCCTATTCCAGTTTTACCCACATCTTCCTCATCACCTCTTCACTTTAAAGTGACCCTGTCACCACAGGGTCACTTGAATCTAAAGCATACCTACTTACTGAAAGACAAACCCACACCATAATCCCCCCTCAATCAAATGATTTGGACTAGTGCACAAAGCAAGGTCTATAAAGACTAAGATGAGTGAGTTAGGGGTGGAGGAACTTGACTGGCCTGCACAGAGTCCTCACCTGAACCCAATAGAACATCTTTGGGATGAATAAGAGTTGAGACTGCGAGCCAGGTCTCCTAGTCCAACATCAGTGTCTGACCTCACAAATGTGCTTCTGGAAAAATGGTCAAATATTCCCATAGACACACTCCTAAACCTTGTGGGCAGCCTTCCCAGAGAAGTTAAAGCGTTTATAGCTGCAAAGGGTGGGACAACTCAATATTGAACCCTACGGACTAAGGCTGGGATGCCATTAAAGTTCATGTGCATGTAAAGGCAGGTGTCCCAATACTTTTGACAATATAGTGTATGTATCTTTCAGCAGAGATGTATAGTAACGAAGTAGAACTACTTAAGTACTGTACTTAAGTACCGAAATGCGGTATCTGTACTTTCCTAGAGTAGAATTTTTTTCTCCTACTTCTACTTTTACTTCACTACATTTTTTCGATGATTTCGATACTTCTACTCCGATATTTTTTTTTTTGTGCTGCATAGTTACTCGTTACTTTTAAAAAAATTACCACTGCCAGAACAGTAGATGGCAGGTTGCATAAAGCTCAAAATGTGTATAATGTCATTTGTAAATCAGCGCATACGAAAATAAAGGCTGTGTATAATAAAAGCTGCTATACCAAATCTTTCCAATAAAAAGAAAATATGAAACAAACAAATAAATGGTGCTACAGCGCTTAAAGTGCATCAAGAATCTACTAACAAACACAGGTTAATCATTTGAATAAATCATTTGAAATAATAAAAAACAATATGATGTTCAAACTTTTGACTTCTTTCTTTAATAACTACATAACACAGTACTTGTACTTCTACTTTCAGTACTTGAGTAGAATTTTTTTTTTCAAAACTACTGGTACTTTTTACTTTTAGTACTTAAGTAGCAAATTTTTTGAAAAAACTACTTGCAATACTTAAGTAAAAAAAATGTTGAATACTTTAGTACTTCTACTTAAGTAACTTTTTCTGCGAGCACTTCCACTTCTACTCAAGTCACTTTTTGATCGAGCACTTGTACTTTTACTCAAGTAGAAATTTCGAGTACTTTATACAAGTCTGTCTTTCAGTACCTTTCCTTGAAAAGCTGCCTCATCATCTGCAAGTATTGCCACACTTAGGGTTGTGTGAATAACCCCTTTGTCTCCTGCTTACTGTAATTCATTTGCTGACTTGTTTGTCACATAAAATCCAACAGAAGGGACAAAAGCGAGTGGTGGGGAAAACAGGTATTTGACCCATCCAACCAGTCAAATATTTGCAGAGGACAATAATCATTAAAGCAGCAGTCTTCTTTTTACAGGTTTGTTTTACGAATTAGCGACCCTGTGCTGATTTTGATACATTTTTATGTATTGTCAACCCTACTTTTTAGTAGAAGAAAAGCTTACTTTCAAACTAACCAGTGACTGAAACTAAATAATGCAGGGGAACAACTTAGCCTAGACCCAAGATACTGGCAAAAGAACAGAGAGCACAGTGGGAAAACCTTTTGAGGGTAACAACAAGCTTGTGCTACCCACGTTCTACCTATACAGCCAAATAGCGCCAAAGGAGACAGGAACTGCCCCAGTGGGCAGTAACTACAGTCTGGCTTAGCAGAGCAGAGGCAGTAGATGAGGCCTAACGATCCACGTCAGAGAGGGTCAGGCACCAGTATTAAAGTGGAACAAAATCAGGAAGGGGCACAAAAAGGTTTTTGTCATTAATAAAGGTAATAGCAGAAAGTTAAAGAGGAAGTAAAGTCTGTCGTCGTCCCCCCCCCCCCCTTACCTGAAAATTAAAGGCATAATGTGCTAGTATGCATCACATACTAGCACATTATGTGACACTTACCTCCAAACAAAGCCCTTGTTGTCCCCACTGGAGGCTGCATCCATCTTAGCCCATCTTCCTCCTGGGTCTGCGGACTCCGGCTATGCTACTGGCCGGAGCCTTGTAAAGCCTCTCCCATGCTCGGGAGCCACTGGCCATGGCACAGGGCTCTGAAGAAATGGCACAGATGGACATTCCTTCAGAGCGCATGTGCTGATGACATAATCGGTGCACTATACAGTAAATATATCCTAAACGGTGCAAGCTTAGGAGATATTTACAGTACCTATAGGTAAGCCTTATTATAGGCTTACCTATAGACAGTGTTGGGGGTAACTAGTTACAAAGTAACTGATTACAGTAACTACATTACTTTTTTTGGTAATGAAGTAACGTAACTAGTTACAATACTAATATTGTTAACTACACTACTTTACTAGGCTATAGGAGGTAACTACACTACTTTACTAGGCTATAGGAGGTAACTACACTACTTTACTAGGCTATAGGAACGCGCTTTCCTGCGTTACCCAAGCTGTGCGATACAATCGTTATTTCGAAGAATAGAGAGGGATGAAGTTTATGACTTTTTGTTGCACTTTATGTTTTATTCTGTTTTTTCAGGTTTTGTTCTCATGTTTCCCAAAGCCTGTGTTTATACAATAAACTCTATGCAGAAAGAGTGTCATGTATCTTCTTCTACACGGTCAATTAAGAAAGAGGAAAGTAAAGTAATAAGTAGTGAAGTTACTTTTCAAATGCAGTAACTAGTAAAGTAATCTCGTTACAATTTACAGAAGTAACTAGTAACTAGTAACTAGTTACATTTTTTGAGTAACTACCCCAACACTGCCTATAGGTACAAACAGGACAGGGCTGCCCTGTCCTGTTTGTGAACCAGCATAGGGTAAAAAAGGCCATTTCCAATGTCTCTTTGGAGCATGCCATTTATACTGTATGAGTGGCACCAGGTCATTTATGGCATCTCTAAAGAGAATCACCAGTGGCAATATGCAAATACCACCCAGCCCTGGGCAGGCTGCCAGAGTGACTTCCCTGTGTGTCTACATTTGGGGCCTGTAAATATAGCTAAGTTGTGTATGCAGAATTTGGAGTTGATAATAAAGTGAAACTATTCAAACTGGAGCTCCTGCTACCTAATGTAACTGGCGGCCAAAGTGCTGGAAATTTGCAATGCATTTTCTCTGATAAATGCACCACATTGACTGAGCAGATTTCCAGTTTTTCTGTGCAGTGTTTATTTGAAGTGACATCCTTGAAGACTCATTTATATGTGTCAGTCACTGCTAGGGCACATAGAAAACAACTTTTTATTTGTTTAAGGTAGTAAAAAAAAAAAAAACACCTGTAAAGCAATTGCATAATATGCTAGTATTAAAACCTTAGAACAAAGTCCTCCAGCGGCACACTGTCACCGCTGAGAGGTTTCCATCTTCCCCCAGTCTTTCTTCTGGGTTTGCAGCCTCCGGCTGTATGAGTGGCCAGAGCTGTGATGACGTCACTCCCATGCATGCGCACGGGAGCCCTTGACTCTGGCACGAAGCTCTGAAGGTCCGGCACAGTACATGGACCTTCAGAGCGCATGCACGGCTGAAGTCACCGTGCCGCATCCAGGGTAAATATCTCCTAAACAGTGCACATTTAGGAGATATTCATTTTACCTACAGGTAAGTCTTATTATAGGCTTACCTGTAGGTAAAAATCACAAAGCTGACTTTACTACAGCTTTTAAGAAAAAGGAAAAAAGTAAACAGTGGGATGTGCTGATGCGATTTACACTGCCTCTCCACAGCAGCTCACTGCTAGCTAGTTACAAGTGACAGCTACCTGCATGCTAAAACGGAGCATTTAGCATGAAGACAGTTCAAATAAGCCCTAAGAGATCTGTAGGTTCTTTTTAAAGCCTGTGTGATCCTTGAAAGCTTGAATGATCCTGAATCTGATGTACCACTTTTCTCAGGCTCTCATAAACAGAGTCTTTCCTTTTTTTATGTCCCAATAGCCCTTCAGTGAAATAAGGATACCAATATAGAGGTGTGCTCTCCATTTACGGTATATTGGCAACTGTATGCAAATCCATGAATACTGTAACTTCTTTTATCATAATTTTATAAGCAAGTTTTACATTTTATCTTTTTTGATAAATGGTACTGAAGAATCTGTCTTTTGCACTTATGCAAAGATGCTGTTACAGTACACATGATGCTCATTTTATGCAAAAAGTGATGCTATCATCACATTAACTGTGGTGATTACATTGTGCCAATGCAGCCCCTGTCTCTGTGACCCAATGACCTCATCATATTTGATATGATCACATCACGCTCAACCTAATGGAAGCATCACATGCATATATATTATTTCATTGTCGGTGCTTGTTATAAATCTTGAGCAAAAATGAGTAATCCACTTGGAGATGCTAGTTGAGTGAACCACCCCACGTCACTGTTACTGGAAGGATAAACACAGGCTATACAAAAGCCTATAATATGGACAAATGATTTATAGCAGGTAGGAATAGACCAGATGACTTGCTCCAAGTGAGCCTGTTATATGCCATAAAGAATTCTCTGTAAAATGTCCGGCACCAGGAAAAAAAAAGAGAAATACACAACACATGGTAAAAGGGTCTGAAAATATAATGGGATTTTCTCTGGTCAGGCCTTCATTCCTGGCGAATGTAGTGTATGATTTATTTTTTATACCCTACCCTGCTTCCTCCGTCTGCTCTGCAATCTGTCTCTCTTTCCTCACTTCCTACCATGAATCATATCTAACATTGTACTGATCTCCAAAAAGGCATTTAACCCTGAAACCTGTGTGATCTGCAATGTTTTATTACACTGAGATGTAACTGACATACCTAGGAAATGACAACATTCATAAAATAAATTACTTTATCATTGTTTTCATACTCATAGAATTAAACTTTAACAGTATCATGCTTCTTACTTCAAAGAAAGTCTGTTGGCTTGAAATGGAAAAGGTAACATTTAAAAAAGCTTTATTTTTATAATTTACCTAAAGCTGTCATGTAAAAACATGTATTAGTGTGAGGTTAATACATGGGATTTTACCTGGCCAATAAAACACAAATTACAGGACATAGTTACATAATTACATAATTAGTCAGGCTAAAAAAAGATACAAGTTCATCTAGTTCAACCAGCAGAAAAAAAAAAAAAATAGAAAAGCTTCATAAACAAAATCCTATACACACATAGAACAGTTATAGTGAAAAATATGAAATTCTGATAGCTGTGTGCAGGTAAAACATACAATGATATTATTCAAATGGCCAATGATGAGGGTTTCCTTATGTGCCAGCTCCCACCTATAAAAGTCAGGGTTCCCAGCAGCCTCTTGTCATTGTGTTATGGAGACTTTGCATAGATTGGGAGAGCTGACAAAGTGTTCAGATTATTTTGCTGTACACAGTGCTGTATTGTGCTACATTATAGTGAATTGTAGTGTGTTAAAGCAGAGTTCCGGCCACAAAAACAAAATTTCAATGAACATACCCCCGGGACAGTCAGGGCTAGTACATTCCACAATGGCTAGCCTCTGATCTGTCCCGGTTCACACTTACCTGCAAGAAGAAATACTCACTTTTAAAATTTCTTCGATAGCGTTGCCATCTCTGTTGTGGGCAGCTGAAGCCAGCGCGATCCTCTTCTGCGTCCTCTTCCGTGTCTTCTTCTCCCAGAATGCGCCTGCACCAGCCCCTCTCGTCACTTCCGGTGCGGCGCCGCATTCCTACACAGCTTCTGGGCATGCCCAAAAGCTGTTTAGCAAGGAATGCGACGTCGCACCGGAAGTGACGAGCGTGCCGGTGCCGTCGCATTGATTCCTGGGAGCGATGACATTCAGCTCCCAGGAATCATTGCAAACCGGAAGAGACGGCGCGGGCCGCGGCCGCCGAGGGAGGAAGTGGAAGAAAGGTGAGTATTTCTTTCTACAATTACAAGGTAAGTAAAAAAAAAAAAATCCTAACTATCCAATTCCTTTTCAGGTGAAGAAAAGCAAGCGGATGGCCACAAAATCGATTATGTCGATTTTGTGGCCGGAACTCCGCTTTAAGTTACTTTTTTTTGTGATATATACCTGGAGCTGTCCTTTCTCTATTACAAAGGAAAAAAGTTTTAAAATTGTTGGAAAATGACTTTGACAGCTGCTTCTGCTAGTTTCTTTGTTGAAAAAATTGCAGTTGAGTTCCCCCCAAAATGGATTTTAAGGAGGTTTTTTCACACAAGAAAAAAAAAAAAAAAAATGTATGAGGTTCCCAAGGAAATTCATATAAGGCTCTTAACCTAATAAAAATAATAATGCCCCCTCTACCCCATGTGAATAGGTAGGGAGTACATAGTACCCCTACTCATAAAAAAAAAAAAAAGTTGTAGCCTATAAATAAGGAAACCAAAATGTTTGACAAAAATTAAAAAAAAAAAATATGCCCCTCATTGTAAATCCAATGTCAATCACAATGCCCGCTAACGATAATGATTGTATAAAATAACCGACTGATAAAAACAACCCACCGTACATGGATGATCCCTGACGACGACAGTAGCTTTAAATTGACTATTTAAAGCAAGGTGTGGGTATAGTGGTGACATTGTTGCCCAAATATGACCATAATTAAGCCATTACGGTATGTAAGAATGCTTTTCCAGCCCATTTGCTTATATTGCTGGGGAGCCGCTGCTTCCTTAACAACCATAGACAGCATTGCCCAAATATGGCCATGTGGCCATATGTAGGTGACGATGTCCATTTCTTGCCCATTTGCTTACATGGCTGGGTATTCCCATTCTAAATTGCTTGTCTCTAGCTGGTAGTGAGGGGTTTTCTTGTCCATGTACAAAGGCAGGAAGATGTGTGCCAAGACTACATTCTAGCATGTGACAAGGGCCACACTTATCCACAGGGCCTTATTGATATATGCAGCGTGGGTCAGAGAAGTGAATCAGAGGATGGATTAATACTTTATGCTAGTGCCAGGAAATAGGTTTAACTTGTACTCTGGCATGTAGGTTACGGAGGTTACAATCTATCAATATTAATTCTCTGATCATTGCTACTAGTCTTTTGGTTTTCATGTTCAGAGCTGCAGCAAGACCTAAAATAATCAGAATATCAATCAGTCACTCAGGTTCTGGTAGATGTGGTAAGGTCTTTGTTGCTTGCACATTGATTTATCATAACACTGCATATCTACCTTCTTTGTCAAGCTACATGAGTATTTTTGAGCCATGCAAACTGCAGATTTTTCCCATATACAGTAGCAAACCTGAAAGAGTTTATTGAGAGTGAGGTTGCCGCTGAGTTATGATTTCAAATATAATTTTTTTCCGTTTACACAGGGCAATTTACAGTGAATTTGCCCTGATTTCCCTTAATAATTGCATGTGTTGGTACTTATGGGGCTTTTGTACATATTCCATAGGTTGCTTTCGTTACGACAGAGCAATGTTTGTATCGTGCTTGAAAAAAGAAAGGTATACTTTACATCTTAACTAAATAGAATATCTACGCCTATCCCTGATGCAGCAAAAAACAGGGGCGTAGTACAATATAAGACCATGTGCCACGTCCTGAATGTCAGTATTACAAAATGGGGGAAGAATAAATGGACTTTGAAGGCACCATAATAAAAAACAACGCTTTATTTTTGATAAGTATTAAAACCACACAAGGGAAAAAGGACGCTATACGCTGCAAACGAGACGCACCACGGTGCAGGCAACGCAGAGCGTCCTGTACAATACAGTAACAGCTTCCAAAGGGAAGTAAACCAATATGTCCAATTGCTCTACATGTTTCGCCTGGTGTTCAGACTTCATCCGGAGCTGTTTGGAATATAGATTCTGTGTAACAGGATACAGTGAAATTAGTATAATAACATGCCATCAGAAAAAATAATAACATTGATATCGCAAGTTGAGTATGTCCAACCAATTAACACGTATCGCCAAATCGAACACTAACAGGCAAATTGCTAGAATGTTCTCATAATTAACAATCTAAACTAGTCCAGCTGGCACAGAGGAGGGGGAGAAGATGATAAACTCCCCTCCAGTCATGGTCAAACTGGGTGGCCTACAGATCACCAAATCAAGGGTCTCAGGAGTAGAGGGGTCACTGTGGGGAGCAAAGGAGAGAATAGCAAAACAGAAAAGGGAAACATCGTACAAGTCAGGTAACAATACCTACCCATAGGAAGATGTTGCTGGAGCCAACCAAAAGGCACCAGGAGGGTAGTAAACCAATAGTATGATTAGTAATCACGAGGGGTGACCTGCTGAGGCAGCTGGAGGAGCACGCACTGCTTATGGCCAATTAGAAAGATATCAGGTAATCACAATATAGAGTATGCCTGTGGTAAGGGATAGAATGTCATAGGGCCAGTTAGAATAGCAGGTGGCAGTACCAAAAAGGTATAACAAGGGGTAACTATGGCGACAAGTAGGAAGAGTAACCAGGTGGCAGTGTACCCAAACCAGGGAAAATCCCACGGAGACAGATGATACAAAAAACATGCATAAAAACATTGACAGGAACCAGCACCCAAAGGGTTAATAAGCACTAGTCAGGAAAATAGAAAAACGAAATATAGGGAACACCAACACCTAAAAGGTAAATCCAAAAGGAGAAGTGCCAAATGTCTAAAGACAAAGGCCGTGAGGAATGGCCAATGTCAGTATTGAAGCCAATGTATACTCACCTGTCCCATACATAACCGGGCATAGAGCATAAGATAAGATAGCAGGCAATTCCTCCAAGGAGAGAGCAGCTAACAATAGGTAAACGGTTAGAAACTCGATTGAAACCCTGAATAGACAGAGAGATGGAGTAGGGAAATAGAAATTACCATGCAGCGCGTCCTCCAGATGCTCCTCAGAAGAGCAGATCAGTGACCCCCGGATGGGGAATGACCACCATAGAGGAGGCTGGGTATCTGCCTCCTTTATAGCTCGATTGTTCCCGGGTCAGTGAGTCACCAGGAAGTGACGTCAATCTGACCCCGGCCGTCCAACCCGCGCATGCGCCAGAGAGCCGTGCGTGCAAGGGCAGGAACCCCTGGACTTGCAGGGCGTGGGAGGGGAGGAGCCCACCGGAAGCCCTAGGGTCTAATGGGCTCATAAGCCACATGCAAAGCCTCAATTGGAAGCGTCACAATGTGGCTCCCCGGCCGCACAGTGAAACCCGATATCACTCGAGCAGACCGTTGGCAGTGAAACAGCGCCACCCAGTGGAACCAGGACGTAACAGCATCCCTCAATGACAGCCGGATCTATAAAGGCAAAATATGTTATATTGAATATCAAACCCATGAATGATATTAAATGTAAAGAGGTCAGCAAATAAGATTCCAGCCATTGCAAAAGCCCAACCCTAGGGGCATCTGCAATGAGAAGGAGCAACCTTAAAACTGAAAAAACATCAAACAGTAAGGGCGCAAAAGATGCGCACCAAGTCAGGTAAACCATATATGAATCACAGAAATAGGATCAAGAGAGGGGAGGGGGGGGGGGTCGAAAGGGAAGGGTGAGGGAAAGTGGTCAGATTACAAAAAGGATTTGAAAGACTGTGCCTCATTCAACCCCGGGCGGCAGGTGGCATTGAGGCGTAGGATCCAAAGTGCCTCTCGTTGTAGGATACGCCTATTCCAGTCACCTCCACGGGGGTCTTGAGGAATCACCTCTAAAATAAAAAAATGTGCACAACGGTTGTTGAATCTGTGATACAGATCTAAATGTCTGGTGACAGGGGTAAGCATCTTCCCTTTTGAAGAATAATACACATGGTCGTTGATACGACGTCTGAGTGGGCGTACCGTCTTCCCTACATAAAAGACCCCACAGTCGCAATACATTAAATAGATCACCCCTTGGGTATTGCAATCCGCTCGAAATGTTGGAGATAGGGTCTCGCCATTGGGTAACAAAAATTTGGTGCCCTCAGCCACCCAGGGGCAGAAAGTACACTGATAGCATCTAAAGGTGCCCCTAGTCCTGGGAGGGGGTACTCTTGAGGGTTGGTAGAAGCTGCTTGTCAGGCGATCGCGCAAAGAGCGCGTCCGCCTGAAAGTCACTTGTGGGGTGGGATTAATGTGTTTGCGAACAATGGGGTCCTCACTAAGCATGTGCCAGTGTCTATTCAAAATACTTCTAAGTAAACCTTGGTGGCTCGAAAACTCAGTGATGAGTCTGACAGTAGGTTGATGTGGGGCCACATTAGGTTTGTAAAGAAGTTCGGCCCTGTTTTTAGAGCGGGCACGATTATAAGCTTTACGTAATATGCTCTTGCTATACCCTCTCTGAAGGAGGCGGGTACGTAGGAGGCCTGCTTGATGGTTGAAATCGGTAGTGAGCTTGCAATTACGCCTCAGCCTGATATACTGGGCGTAGGGGATACTACGTAGTAATGTGGGTGGATGCGCACTGGAGGCATGGAGAATAGTATTGCTTGAGGTAGGCTTACGGAACAGGTTGGTCATAACCTGGCCCTCCAAGTCCTTTGTGATGGTCAGATCTAGAAAGTTGACCTCGGTAGGGTGAAAAGAAAAAGTAAATTTCAAGTTGAACACATTGACGTTGAGAAGTTCAATAAACTTGGTCAGGATATTAGAAGAGCCTGACCACACAATTATAACGTCGTCAATATATCTAAGCCATAATTGAATATGGCAAACATACTGAGTGTAAGCTTCTTCAGAAAAGATGTAACATTCCCACCCCCCCAGGTACAGGTTGGCGTAGGCAGGTGCACAGCAGGTGCCCATAGCCACCCCCTGCACCTGGAGGAAGTGGGAACCATTAAAGGAGAACCAGTTGTGGGTATCCTGTTACACAGAATCTATATTCCAAACAGCTCCAGATGAAGTCTGAACACCAGGCGAAACATGTAGAGCAATTGGACATATTGGTTTACTTCCCTTTGGAAGCTGTTACTGTATTGTACAGGACGCTCTGCGTTGCCTGCACCGTGGTGCGGCTCGTTTGCAGCGTATAGCGTCCTTTTTCCCTTGTTTATCATCCAAATGTAAATTTTGGATTGTTTGTTGTATTGTATGTCCTAGGTGGTGAGGTTTTTCCCCCATTCACCCATCACTTGTATCCTCTGATCAATGGTCTCCGTCCATGTTGGTCGGTCGACATATACTTCTGTGGTTTTAATACTTATCAAAAATAAAGCGTTGTTTTTTATTATGGTGCCTTCAAAGTCCATTTATTCTTCCCCCATTTTGTAATACTGACATTCAGGACGTGGCACATGGTCTTATATTGTACTACGCCCCTGTTTTTTGCTGCATCAGGGATAGGCATAGATATTCTATTTAGTTAAACATTGTTTGGGTGGAAGCACCCGCCAGCCATCATACTGGCCTTTGCAGCTTTTTTTACCTTAAGATTATTGCGATACTATCCATGTTCAATTATTATATCCATTGTGAATCACTCTTATTCCTGATCATTGATTGCCGACACTTGGCTGTCTCCAGTCTCTGACCAGGACTTTTGTGCTTGTCTGAGTAATTGTTTGTTCCCATATGTTTTGCTTGTTTTTCTTTGTTCCCTATATCTTACCTCCCTTTCCTTCTTGTGTCTTATCCCCCTTTCTTTATTTCAACAGTGTTTAGTTGTGACCTGGACTACTTGGGTACTGGGCCCCTCCAGTGGTACTGGGATGGAGTTTATGGGTGAGGCATGGACTGGCTATATGTCGGAGCTGCAACAGAGTGTTGCCACTCCAGTCAGCGATGATATCAGCCTGAACCAATACATCAACACAGTTAAGAAACTACTCAAACGTAAGTCCAACCTGTTTTGGCACATCGAATATTTCTGTAAATATATTCAAGATGGGATATGCCCGATGGGTCTCAGAGTACAACTGTTCCCATCATTTGAGATCACTTCAGCCGAGTTCAAAATACAATGGGAGCATGCTTTGACTCAATGCAGTCTTGAGTTATGCAGGCTATTGGTGACCCAATACAGGTTGGACCTGACGGTTCTTGACTCAGAGCTAGCTATTCTCTATGGCAAATATGAAAATATTAAGAAACATGCCAGCTATGACAAAAGATGGTCAGAAGTCAAGGAATATACAACTAAACTAAATAAGGACATCATCCACAAGAAACAACTTAAATTTGTAAAAGATAAGTTGGCCTTCACTGAAGGCTATGCCTATCATTGGCAAGGTCCATCCCGTTCCAGACGCCCTAGACAATCTTACAATGTTACATCTGGCTCCAGGGCTTCTGATCACAGAGAGACGGACGGTGAATCTGACTCATCGTCCTTCTCCAACATCTCACAACAATCTGGCACTTCCAATCGCATGACTACCCGTTCTAGGGCTAGTGATGGTCTTCATAATCGTCCACCCGTTGCACCCAATCCTCCATTCAAATCAGCCAAACGGTCTGGCCTACCAGCCAAGAAACAGCCGCCCACCCACCGTAATAACAGCCATTCCAGTGTTATGGGCCCTGTGGAGACATCGGGCCCTACCCCTGATCCCTACCTGGGCAACATCGCGGCCCGGGCACTGCAGATGCTCCAACCTACCCTGGCAGGCAGTAGCAATCCCCCTGATAGCAATACTGGCCAACTGGGCAACAATACCAACCCTGCGGTGGGGCCCATTTTGCCCCCACAAGGGGCCTCTAATCTATCTTCCTCGTTGGGCCTACTGCCTGGTAGTAGACAAACCACACTGGACTCTCATTTCAGTCTTCCAGAGTCACAACCCCCCTTTTTCAGCTGAGTCAACCCCCTATCCCTCCCACTTAAAGTCTAACCTTTCTGTTATCAACCTGACTGGATATGTGCTTACTCCCGAGGAGGTGGAGCTGCTGGAACTGGGCTTAACTTTTTGCCCCACTACTCCATTAGATAGGTACAATACTATCAAGGATTTATACCTGTTTTGCCGTAACCTGACATACAGGTTCATCTTTGACCAGGAGCATGTCCGCCAGAATAAAGAGCGCAAACTTTCTGAGCAGATTAAAAAATTCACTATCAAAGAATTTACGGCTCTACGTGATCTGATCCTCCTTTTGGAGGAAAATGAACGCGCTACCTCTTCTTCTCCATCGGGCCTACTTTCAGCTACTCCACCTCCTTCTGAGGTGACCCCTCCATCTACCCACAGGAAGTTTAAACCCAAATCCACTGCCTTCCCTGACCTTAACACCAACTCTAAGATTTGGGCGTTTCTGATAGCTTGTGCCAGTGATATCTATAGATGTCAATTGCCACCCTCTCGTGGTAACCTTACATCTAAACAACATAGAGCTTTACGTAATCTACAACAACATCCAGACTTAGTGATTAAAGCCTCGGATAAGGGGGGGAACGTGGTTCTTATGACGAAGGCAAGCTATGAACAAATGTGCTACGATATACTCAACAACACCTCGTGGTATAGGAGGATAAATTGTTCCACGACTGTCAAGTTCGGTGAGGAGTACAAAACCCTTATTGGGGAAGCATTCCAGAATGGCATTATCGACCAAGACACATATAATTATTTAAATGTGCGTTTTCCTAGGGAGGCGACGTTTTACGCCCTCCCTAAGACGCACAAAAATTTACATTGCCCTCCGGGGCGTCCTATTGTGTCCGGTATAGGCAACCTCACCGAACATGCCAGTCGTTTTATCGACTTCTTCTTACTCCCACATGTAGTGGGTCTTCCCTCCTATATCAAGGATACTGTGGACTTGCTGAGGACCTTGGAGGGTATGGTCCTTCCTCCTGACGTCCTGCTCGTGACTCTGGATGTGGAGGCTCTGTACTCGAGCATCCCTCACGAGCAGGGCGTCAGGATGATAGGTACCTTCCTCTCCGAACAGGATCGTCATACCTGGCCCTTTAATCGGTTTCTTCTCAAACTATTAACATTTGTCCTTACCCACAACTGGTTCTCCTTTAATGGTTCCCACTTCCTCCAGGTGCAGGGGGTGGCTATGGGCACCTGCTGTGCACCTGCCTACGCCAACCTGTACCTGGGGGGGTGGGAACGTTACATCTTTTCTGAAGAAGCTTACACTCAGTATGTTTGCCATATTCAATTATGGCTTAGATATATTGACGACGTTCTAATTGTGTGGTCAGGCTCTTCTAATATCCTGACCAAGTTTATTGAACTTCTCAACGTCAATGTGTTCAACTTGAAATTTACTTTTTCTTTTCACCCTACCGAGGTCAACTTTCTAGATCTGACCATCACGAAGGACTTGGAGGGCCAGGTTATGACCAACCTGTTCCGTAAGCCTACCTCAGGCAATACTATTCTCCATGCCTCCAGTGCGCATCCACCCACATTACTACGTAGTATCCCCTACGCCCAGTATATCAGGCTGAGGCGTAATTGCAAGCTCACTACCGATTTCAACCATCAAGCAGGCCTCCTACGTACCCGCCTCCTTCAGAGAGGGTATAGCAAGAGCATATTACGTAAAGCTTATAATCGTGCCCGCTCTAAAAACAGGGCCGAACTTCTTTACAAACCTAATGTGGCCCCACATCAACCTACTGTCAGACTCATCACTGAGTTTTCGAGCCACCAAGGTTTACTTAGAAGTATTTTGAATAGACACTGGCACATGCTTAGTGAGGACCCCATTGTTCGCGAACACATTAATCCCACCCCACAAGTGACTTTCAGGCGGACGCGCTCTTTGCGCGATCGCCTGACAAGCAGCTTCTACCAACCCTCTAGAGTACCCCCTCCCAGGACTAGGGGCACCTTTAGATGCCATCAGTGTACTTTCTGCCCCTGGGTGGCTGAGGGCACCAAATTTTTGTTACCCAATGGCGAGACCCTATCTCCAACATTTCGAGCGGATTGCAATACCCAAGGGGTGATCTATTTAATGTATTGCGACTGTGGGGTCTTTTATGTAGGGAAGACGGTACGCCCACTCAGACGTCGTATCAACGACCATGTGTATTATTCTTCAAAAGGGAAGATGCTTACCCCTGTCACCAGACCTGTATCACAGATTCAACAACCGTTGTGCACATTTTTTTATTTTAGAGGTGATTCCTCAAGACCCCCGTGGAGGTGACTGGAATAGGCGTATCCTACAACGAGAGGCACTTTGGATCCTACGCCTCAATGCCACCTGCCGCCCGGGGTTGAATGAGGCACAGTCTTTCAAATCCTTTTTGTAATCTGACCACTTTCCCTCACCCTTCCCTTTCGACCCCCCCCCCCCTCCCCTCTCTTGATCCTATTTCTGTGATTCATATATGGTTTACCTGACTTGGTGCGCATCTTTTGCGCCCTTACTGTTTGATGTTTTTTCAGTTTTAAGGTTGCTCCTTCTCATTGCAGATGCCCCTAGGGTTGGGCTTTTGCAATGGCTGGAATCTTATTTGCTGACCTCTTTACATTTAATATCATTCATGGGTTTGATATTCAATATAACATATTTTGCCTTTATAGATCCGGCTGTCATTGAGGGATGCTGTTACGTCCTGGTTCCACTGGGTGGCGCTGTTTCACTGCCAACGGTCTGCTCGAGTGATATCGGGTTTCACTGTGCGGCCGGGGAGCCACATTGTGACGCTTCCAATTGAGGCTTTGCATGTGGCTTATGAGCCCATTAGACCCTAGGGCTTCCGGTGGGCTCCTCCCCTCCCACGCCCTGCCAGTCCGGCGGTTCCTGCCCTTGCACGCACGGCTCTCTGGCGCATGCGCGGGTTGGACGGCCGGGGTCAGATTGACGTCACTTCCTGGTGACTCACTGACCCGGGAACAATCGAGCTATAAAGGAGGCAGATACCCAGCCTCCTCTATGGTGGTCATTCCCCATCCGGGGGTCACTGATCTGCGCTTCTGAGGAGCATCTGGAGGACGCGCTGCATGGTAATTTCTATTTCCCTACTCCATCTCTCTGTCTATTCAGGGTTTCAGTCGAGTTTCTAACCGTTTACCTATTGTTAGCTGCTCTCTCCTTGGAGGAATTGCCTGCTATCTTATCTTATGCTCTATGCCCGGTTATGTATGGGACAGGTGAGTATACATTGGCTTCAATACTGACATTGGCCATTCCTCACGGCCTTTGTCTTTAGACATTTGGCACTTCTCCTTTTGGATTTACCTTTTAGGTGTTGGTGTTCCCTATATTTTGTTTTTCTATTTTCCTGACTAGGGCTTATTAACCCTTTGGGTGCTGGTTCCTGTCAATGTTTTTATGCATGTTTTTTGTATCATCTGTCTCCGTGGGATTTTCCCTGGTTTGGGTACACTGCCACCTGGTTACTCTTCCTACTTGTCGCCATAGTTACCCCTTGTTATACCTTTTTGGTGCTGCCACCTGCTATTCTAACTGGCCCTATGACATTCTATCCCTTACCACAGGCATACTCTATATTGTGATTACCTGATATCTTTCTAATTGGCCATAAGCAGTGCGTGCTCCTCCAGCTGCCTCAGCAGGTCACCCCTCGTGATTACTAATCATACTATTGGTTTACTACCCTCCTGGTGCCTTTTGGTTGGCTCCAGCAACATCTTCCTATGGGTAGGTATTGTTACCTGACTTGTACAATGTTTCCCTTTTCTGTTTTGCTATTCTCTCCTTTGCTCCCCACAGTGACCCCTCTACTCCTGAGACCCTTGATTTGGTGATCTGTAGGCCACCCAGTTTGACCATGATTGGAGGGGAGTTTATCATCTTCTCCCCCTCCTCTGTGCCAGCTGGACTAGTTTAGATTGTTAATTATGAGAACATTCTAGCAATTTGCCTGTTAGTGTTCGATTTGGCGATACGTGTTAATTGGTTGGACATACTCAACTTGCGATATCAATATTATTATTTTTTCTGATGGCATGTTATTATACTAATTTCACTGTATCCTGTTACACAGAATCTATATTCCAAACAGCTCCGGATGAAGTCTGAACACCAGGCGAAACATGTAGAGCAATTGGACATATTGGTTTACTTCCCTTTGGAAGCTGTTACTGTATTGTACAGGACGCTCTGCGTTGCCTGCACCGTGGTGCGGCTCGTTTGCAGCGTATAGCGTCCTTTTTCCCTTGTTTATCATCCAAATGTATATTTTGTATTGTTTGTTGTATTGTATGTCCTAGGTGGTGAGGTTTTTCCCCCATTCACCCATCACTTGTATCCTCTGATCAATGGTCTCCGTCCATGTTGGTCGGTCGACATATACTTCTGTGGTTTTAATACTTATCAAAAATAAAGCGTTGTTTTTTATTATGGTGCCTTCAAAGTCCATTTATTCTTCCCCCATTTTGTAATACTTTACATCTTGCCTGATGCTATATCTTCGCATCTTGTCATAAACCATAACATTAAAATCAAACTACCAGTTTTACCAGCAGAGGTTCTGTATGGGAACATTTGTAGACTGATTTTAATGATAAACAGTCAGCAATGGGCATGACATGATGAAAACATGCAATGCCATGGAAGATATGTTTTGTGTCCTTTCAAGTACAATAAAAATATCCCTGTGTAATAGCTCCCATCGCTGGGTGCATTTCCCTGGGTTGTGTAGGTGGCTTGGGAAGCCAAGCTTAAAGGAGGATTAGATTTCAAAATATGCCTCATACTTTATTTATGATTAATAAACAGAATATTAATTTTGCACAAACCTGTTTAATTTATGAGGTGTTATCTTCTTTATTTCCCAATTCTTCCTCTCTAATCAGCTGATTAAGGCTCATATCACACACATACCTCATTTCATATTCCTATTTAATTAATTCTTTTGTACAGCAACACAAATATTGCAAAGGAACTGCTAATGTTCTGGTTATTGAGAGTGTAACCCCTTCGCTGTCTGCGTGTTGATTAGCTGATAAAAGAACACACATCAAAAGGGCCATTATGAAAACATTTTCCAAAGCAGCATTTGGTTTATTTCTGATAAACATGCCATATGCAGGAGATGCTGGGTACGTGGATTTGTATGTACAGAACTGGTGGTAACTATTTGTTCCTACTGTGCGCCTTATATATACTGAACAAAATTATAAAAGCAACATTTGTTTTTGCCCCCATTTTTCATGAGCTGAGCTCAAAGATCTAAGAAAACTGGGATTCATCGGTGAAGAGAACAACTCTCCAAAGTGCCAGACGCCATCGAATGTGAGCATTTGCCCACTCAAGTCAGTTACGACAATGAACTGCAGTCAGGTCGAGACCCCGATGAGGATGACGAGCATGCAGATAAGCTTCCCTGAGATGGTTTCTGACAGTTTGTGCAGAAATTCTTTGGTTATGCAAACTGATTGTTGCAGCAGCTGTCCGGGTGGCTGGTCTCAGACAATCTTGGAGGTGAAGATGCTGGATGTGGAGGTCCTGGGCTTGTGTGGTTAAACGTTGTCTGCGGTTGTGAGGTCGGTTGGATTTAATGCCAAATTCTCTGAAACGCCATTTGGAGACAACTTATGGTAAAGAAATGCACATTCAATTCACGGGCAACAGCTCTGGTGGACATTCCAGCAGTCAGCATGCCAATTGCACACTCCCTCAAAACTTGTTACATATGTGGCATTGTGCTGTGTGATAAAACTGCCCATTTTAGAGTGGCCTTTAATGTGGCCAGCCTAAGGCACACCTGTGCAATAATCTTGCTGTCTAATAAGCATCTTGGTATGCCACACCTGTGAGGTGGATGGATTATCTGGGCAAAGGAGAAGTTCTCACTAACACAGATTTAGCCAGATTTGTGAGTGTGCTGCCACGCAGCTTTAACTGTCTAGCAGTTGTTATTGCATGTTATGTTATGCTATGTTATTGGTATCTTCCTTGCACCCCTGCTGTTTCTGGCTAGTTGGTTGCTCCCACCCCTCCATTTCCTGCTGTAACTTCATTTTGTATAGTTGTTATGAAAAGACTGCAGAGTGTGAGAGCTGTGTAACTTCATTGGAAATTTACCTATGGAAAAGTCTCAATGTTTATGCCTTTGCTAGCTTGAAGCATAAAGAAGCATTGAAGAACACCTCTGGAGTCTTTATTCATTGAGTAAACTATCTGTTAAAGTCATCATTCAACCTGCTGCACACACTTTCAGACTGGGTCTACAAGAAGGTCACAGGTACAATCGATGCTGAGACAGAACATACAATACAATATTTGAGAGAAATAGGCTTTTTGTGTACATAGAAAAAGTCTTAGATCTTTGAGTTCAGCTCATGTAAAATGTGGGGAAAAACAAAAGTGTTGCATTTATAATTTTGTTCACTTTAATAACAGGACACAGTGCTCTGTTTTACCACAGGAACCAATTCGATTAAAGCTTAAAGTGGTATTGAAGATTCAGCTTTATAAAAAAAAAAAAAAATACGTTATACACACCTGCTCTGTGCAGTGGTTTTGCACAGAGCAGCCCCAATCCTCTGTTTCTCAGGTCCCCTGCCACCACTCCTGGCTCCTTCCCCTTAACCAGTGCCCCCAATGGCAAGCCGCTTGCTATGGGGGCACTGGTGCCAGCTTGCTCCCGAACCCTGTCTATGCATCCGTAAGAAACATGGAGCCACAGCTCGGCCCCACCCCAACTCTCTCCATATTGGCTCACTGGCTGTGATTGACAGCGGTGGAAGCCAATGGCTCCCGCTGCTGTCTCAGCCAATGAGGAGAGGGAGACCTATGATAGCCAAGGCTCTCGTGCACATCGCTGGATCGAGAGGGAGCTCAGGTGATTATAATGGAGGTTTGGGGGGGGGGGAGCAGGACAATTAATTTTTTTTACCTTCATGCATGGAATGCATGAAGGCAAAAAAACCTTCAGCCTTTAAAACTACTTTAATTCCAGGTGATGTGTTTTCCTTTAGTTTTGGATGGAGTTAGGAAGAGCTCAAATTGAAGACCAGTTTTTAGTTCTTTATGTAATCAATTTGGGAAGATTTTCCTTTGCTTCCACATCATAAGGATTAGCTTTTCTGTGAGTAGCTCATTCACATCCCCATCCTCTTTGGTATCCTTTTTGTATGTGAAAAGTACATTTTGTTTAACCAATTAAACATGGCTGATATACCAGTAAAGGTGGTCGTGCCTACTGAAATTGTCCAAAAGTGTATATATAATGTAAAATAGCATAGTTGCCAAATGTCCCAGATCCTGTTTGACTGTCCTAAGCTTTTGGACACTATTCCACAGGTTTCAGGTACTAGGCAGAGTGCATTCCAGAGCCCAGCACTTTTTAATGCCAGCACTGACTGTTAGGCAGAGTGATCTCTTGCCAGAAAGTCATATCATAGTTCCGAAAAGCAAAAGGCAGACTAAAAGCACAGGAGTGTGTGTAAATGTAGGTAACCACTGAACAGCCCTTCTGCTTATAATAATGCTTCATGTATTGACACACCTCCTTAAACCCAGTGTGTCCAGACAGTTTGGTTACCTGCTGATTTGGTACCATCCACAGGCAGCTTAACTCTTCAATAAGATACAGAAGTTGAATGCTATGCGATTTTACTTTGGATAATTGTAGTACAGAGGATGTATTTCCAGTCTTTTGAAGTGTAACAAGACGATGACTTTCCTAAGCCTTGTCTCTGAAGTACTAACACTGACTAAAGGGAACATGAACAATAAACAGGGTGGCTCTATCTAACAATGAACTAACTTGAGATAAACAGGAGGGGAGGACAGATGGAGATAACAAATCATATGAATAAACACGTTGTAGTGGTCCAAAACCCCCACTAGATATCAGCATACTACAGAACAATAATACCTTGATGCAGTTCAAGGCAACACAGAAATAAATGTATAAAAGCGTGACAGATCAATAGCAGTGCTTATTCTTTCTCCCACTGACACCAATATATTGGGTTTTTTCTTGCTCCCAATGGTATTAAAGTGGTTCTAGAAGCTCCTTTTTTCCCTTTAAAATAACAAACATGTAATACTTATTTGATATGTGCATTGGTTTTGCACACAGCAGCCCCTATCCTCCTCTTCCTGGGTCCCCCACTGGCACTTCTGCCTCCTCCCCCTCGCCGAGTGCCCCCATAACAAGCCGCTTGCTGTGGGGGCTCTAGTGCATGCTAACTCTTGAGCTCCCTCTGTGTCCTCACCCCCAGCCCCAACCCCGCTCCCACCTCACCCCAGTGGCTCTCGCTGCTGTGTCTAAGCCAATGAGGAGGGAGAGAGCCGAGAGAGCCTCTGGTCTTGTGCACATCACTGGATCGAGTTCGGGGTCAGGTAAGTATGGGGGGAGGGCTGAATGCAGAAGGTTTTTTTTTACCTTAAAAAGAGAATGCATAAAGGTAAAAAAAATGTCTTCCTTTAAATCCACCAATAAAATTTGGCTTAGTTTTCTCCCACTGACACCAACAAATGGGCTTTGTTTACCCCTACTGATACCAAAAAAGGGACTTTTGTTGCTTCCACCAATGCAGGGAAGGACTGGTACCTTTTGGCCTGGGGGGAAATACAACAAACTACCTCTTTCATAGTAGGGACAGATTTCTGTGGGCTAAGTAAGTACCATGTAAAGTGTGCCACGGTGCTACATTAATACGAGGTCACAGTAAAAGGTGTGTGTGGCTAAAGAGCAGGGTTTATTGAGACTCCCCTTTTCACATCTTCCAGAATTAGCTCCCTTTGTGGCTTTTGGCATTCAGTCACATGCCATCTTTGTGGTAAAGAACTTCCCTCTGCCAAATCCTGTAATTTGAGGTCAGATTGAGGTGGCTATTCGTTTCCAGTAAGTACTAGCCTAGGGGGCAAATGCTATCACAGCCTAGCCCTCCCTGCAATAAGTGGAGTTTAGTTTACTTCCAGAGACACCTATATGGGGCTTATTTTATTCCACTGACATGAATGATGAGGTTTATTTCATCCCACTGACTCCAATGATGGGGCGTGTTTTACTCCTACTGACATCTACAATATGTTTTATCCCACTAACAACTAAAATGGAACTTATTGTATTTCCACTGACTGCGCAATGGTGTTTATTTTTACTCCCACTTACACCAATGATGGGACTTATTTGACTCTGTACCCACAGACAAAACAATAGCAAAGCATATGGGGAAACATGCAAGAGTACCATAGCTACAACTTTAAATCTGTAGAGCCTATTTAAAGTACATCAATTCAACAGCTCTTCGGAGTATTCACTGATAAACACCAATTACACTGCAAACACATTTGGCATAAAATATTTAGAAAACATAATTTGACACTGACCTGTTGTGGCTGCTGATGGGTTGAAGGTTTTTGAAGGTGGCAAAAATCGTATGTAATAAAATGAATTAGGAGACATTCAAATGTGCAGAATTCTAAATCATGTAGAGCAGGGGCATGCAACGCCAGGGAGGTGGAGATCTGGACAACATGGAAGAAACCTGAAAATATCAAAGATCACCAGGGTGATGTTTTTTACTGAAGGCTCAGGAGAAAGTAATTCTTGAAATCCAGGCATTTTTTCTTGAATGCATATAGCCCTAAACTAAGTACCACTTGTTTTTGCAAATTTCAGCTTGTTATAATCTATGACAGGCTCTCTGCAATTGGGCTGGATGCTACACCTTTGCCTCCAGAGCTTCCAAAAACACTGGGTTTTGACTCACATGGGCTAAACGCTCAGTGTGCATTAGGCTTTACTCTGACAGAACTACAGAGACATTGCTGTGAAAAATTCATGTTTTCGCTGTCTTCATAAATTGTCTTGTATTATTCTGCAGGGTATGCATTAGGCCCGTGGAATATAATCGGCGAATTGATGCATCGCAATGCGACCCTTCACGATTCTGCATCGATTCGGGGTGACGGTAACATTAATTAGGAAATGACGTCATCCAAGCCGTGCCATGCCCTCCCGCGCCTGGGAGAAAAAAAGGCAAAGAACACAGCTGATTGGTGGATTAGTGCGGGAGCTTAATAAAAAGGCTCCGCCCCTTCCCCTTCCCTCTTTGACCCGAGGCGCAGCGATAAGAAGAACATCCCCCGCGTGGTATTGGCGCCCCACCTGCGGCCTTGCGGTCAGCCAGCCAAGCCAGTCCACACTCCACACGGGAGTCCCGAGTGTTGCAGCCAGCCAGGACCTGGAGCCCCAAGCGTCCCCATCGCAGCCAGCCTCACTGTGGTCGTCCCAGGCCCAGCCGCCATGCCAGCCAGCCAGCCACGGGAGCCCAGAGGGCAGAGCACTGTCCTCCTCAGTGTGGTATGCAATGCAGTGCACAACAACCCACACACAGCAGGTACAGTATGTAAGTCCGAACTAATAATGTATGTATCACAAATTAATAATTAGTGAGAGTCAGCAGCAGAGTAGTGTAGTAGTTGTTGAGCAGTGCACATTTATTTAGTGGCCTGGTCTGAGCTGAGGCCTTTCTGGTGGCTATTATGGGGATCTCTGTATCTCTGGGGGGGATGTCTGTGATGGGGTGGACCTGGGAGAGGGGACAGTCTGGGACACTAGTAGTATCTCTGTTCTGCGGTGGCAGGGGGTCTCTGTCAGTGGGGGAAGGGGGGTCTCTGTCAATGTCAGTGGGGGGTCTCTGTCAGTGGGGGAAGGGGGGTCTCTGTCAATGTCAGTGGGGGGTCTCTGTCAGTGTCAGCTGTGGGGGAAAGGGGGGGTCTCTGTCAGTGTCAGCTGTGGGGAAAGGGGGGTCTGTGTCAGTGTAAGCTGTGGGGGAAGGGGGGGTCTGTGTCAGTAAGGGGGGGTCTGTGTCTGTGTCAACTGTGGGGGAAGGGGGGTCTCTGTCAATGTGCTGTGGGGGAAGGTATGGGAAGGAAGGTCTCTGTCAGTGTCAGCTCAGCTGTGGGGGAAGGGGGGTCTCTGTCAGAGTCAGCTCAGCTGTGGGGGAAGTTGTGGGGAAAGGGGGGTCTCTGTCAGTGTCAGGCAGCTGTGGGGGAAGGGGGGTCTCTGGCTCAGTGCATTCATAAAAGGGACTGACAGACAGACACAGTAATATTTTATGAAAGATGTTGCTTGCTTGTTGTGGCTTAGTTTACAAGTGCTTTTTTTTTTTTTTAAAACACTGACAGATTTTGTCAACTTACGTCATCCGTCTCCGTCAGAAGGAGAAAAAGAGCGAGAGATAAAAAAGCACCTAGCGTTTTAAAGCAAACATCTGGGCACATTTCGAATTTTACGAACAAACAGGGAAGCGCCAGTTGGACAAGACACACGCTGTGTGTAGAGCCTGTCACACAAAAATGAAATACCTAGGGAATACTACGAACTTGAGAAACCATGTTAGCCATTTTCACTCTGAGTTAGTAACACCTGTCGCCACCAGCAGTGCCACTGCCAAGGAAAGACTAGACCCAGATCAGTCAAGAATTGATGCCATACGGTCAACTTATCGCCCAACTCTGAAAAAGGGAAGAAACTAACCAAAGCGGTGGCAGCTTTCATCGCCAAGGACCTACGGCCTTACTCTGTTGTGGACAACCTCGGGTTTCGCAACCTTTTGATGACGCTAGAGCCACATTATAAGATTCCATCACGCAGTCACTTTACAGAAAATGTTATACCTGCACTCTACCACGACACCGAAGCTCAGGTACTTGCGTCAATGAACCAAGCCAGTCAAGTCGCAATAACGTGCGATTCATGGACTTCAGTAACGACGGAGTCCTATGTTACAAAAACAGCACATTACGTTACTAAGGACTGGCAGGTCTTGTCACATGTGTTGCAAACGAGAGCCATTTATGAGTCTCACACAGGTGCTCATCTGGCAGAGCTACTGTCTCATGTCGTGGAAGAATGGAGCTGTCTGATAAATCTGTAGTGCTTGTGACCGACAACGCGGCGAACATGATAGTTGCAGCTCAAGTTGGTGAATTTCCTCATGTTAAATGTTTCACCCATACACTCAGTCTTGCATGTCAGTGGGCACTGAAAGGGGCCATGCTCTCCAGGCTTCTCGGCAGAGTGCGACGAATATCCACTTTCTTTCACCGCAGCACTAGAGCAAACCCCTGTCTAAAAGAGAAACAGAAATGTCTGGGCCTGAAGAATCATAAGCTAATAACTGATGTGCCAACAAGATGGAACAGCACATATGACATGGTCAAGAGGTTCTTAGAACAACAACCTGCATTTTGTGCCACCTTGCTGTCTCCAGAAGTCAGAAAAGGAGAGGCTGATCTCTGCACTCTCAATGAAACAGATGTATCAAATGCAGAGGACCCATGACCCATGAGATCAAGAATGCCATCAAAACAGACGCCTGAAGAGGTACAGCACTGAGGCAGAGAAGAAGATCCTTCATACAGCCTCTGCACTGGATCCTCGCTTTAAAGGACTGCCTTTTATTCTCACAGAGGAGGAGAGATATACAGAGGAGTGACTGAGGAGGCTGCATCTTTGGAGGTAATTAGAATTACATCATGTTTCCTCCCTGACAGCTGGTAGCTCAGCTACATTGTGTTGTGTAATAAGCCCCGCTTCACTGATGCGGTGTGGGAAGTGGAACTGTATGGATTACTGTTTCCCACACCTCATCAGAATGAATCACACTCTTAGGCAGTTCAGCTCTTCTTATACTATTATCTTTTGTTCAAACACAGATTACATCTAATAGAAGGACAAATGTGGATGAAGTGAGAGTGAATGGTGCGCTAAATCCAAGTAAATATGAACAACTCAATGTGCATAAATAAATATGACTAAAAACATAATTGTAAAAGTCCCAAACACAACGTGGTGTAACTCCTCAAATTATATATTCTGGTGATACACAAATGTTGACAAATGGTGATATATTCAAATGGTGACTTTGAAATCCCTCCACCTGGTGAAATTCCTCCTTACCGGACGGATATACAGTAAGTGCTAATCATTGAAGTATTTCAAAAACCAATTTCCTGTGCCCACACAAAAGAAATAGTTCCACGGCCCTGGCTCCAAATGCCGGAAGTGACGTAGTGACGTAATAGACTCCACCCTACGCGTTTCGTCAGAGGACATCTGCTGACGAAATGCGTAGGGTGGAGTCTATTACGTCACTATGTCACTTCCGGCATTTGGAGCCAGGGCCGTGGAATGCGGAAGCTTCCCGGCTTCACTAATGATCGCGGACAGCCTAACCTGTGAGTGACTACCTCCATTATTTTTGATTGCACTTGTATACTACACCATGGGGTCCCCTCTCTCTCTTTCTATTTTGAGGAACTAGAAAGACTATTTCATCAGAGGAACCCCTGGACATCACTTCCCTTATTCCTTGAAAGCCACCATAAGCAGGTTGTATATTGGGTGCGACACCTAGTGGGCATACTGGTGGATGCAACCTAAGTTTTTTCACTCATTCATTTTTTTCACCTATTCATTTATTTATATTTCTATTTGAGTTGGCTTCATATTGGAAGTTTTGGTTACACAATACCCTTTAATAGAAGAGTTTTTTCATCTATTGATTTGATTTATCAGTCACATATCACAAATTATCACTGGTGTAATTACACTGCACAAATATTTGTTTCTTTGGAATAAAATTCACTGTGTCTTTTTATTTAATTTTTTTTGTTGATTTATTGCACTAGCACTTTACACACCATCATTGCACATTATTTTGGGGTAAGAGAAACTGGTCATTTCTCAGATCACAAATCACTTGTGCACTTTATATCTATTTATTTATTGATACGGCATATGATAGTATCACTATTTATTTTTACACTATTTATTTACCTGGTATTATTCACCTGGCACCCAATCACTTGAAAGGTAGCGCCGTTTCAACCTTTTTGCACTTATCTCACTCTTTCCATTTGCCCTCTCTTTGGAATGTAGTTGGGCTAAAACTATTGGTATGTTTAGTCTACTTTTTGATGATTGGCTTTATCGTCTTAAACTCTAGTGGTGTGATTTCCTTTTGAACTGTTTTCAGTAATTACCTCAAGTTGGCTTTTGACATGGGGTACCTGACCTCTTCCTCTGCAAACCAGTCCTTAGCCACAATATATTTATTTGCTTTACAGATTTGTATGAATTACATTGACATAAGCCCATTTGCCCCCTGATGCTCCCTCTTCCTCTTCCATTCTCCTGCCCTAACTTGGGGTCCCTACGTCTGTCTGACTGATGAACAACATAGTTCAGGTAGGTATGGGAGGACGACTAACTACTTATGTGATTGAAGACAATGAAAGTATCTATCATCATCGTGATTATTTTGCTTATCCTTGGTAGATTGATTTTGTTTGGGAAAAAGAGTGGTCATCACTGGGTCTCTCCCTTTGCCCCTTGAGGTTGGAATAAATTGGGGTGTGAGCTCATATGCCAGGAGGATCCTGGACAGCACGTAGTGGCAGATCAATTTTTGTGATTTTAAATGATGCGGTACACATCTATGTGGTCTATCTACACATGGGTTAGTACATGTGTTTATATGTAATATTTTTATATGTACACAATTATAATAATTTTCTGTTTCTGATGTGTAACTTGTTAATATTCTACATTTGTAGAACGCATCTGCATTTTAAACATTCTCTCCTGAAGAAGAAAAAAGTTTGTTTTTGAAACACGTCAGGCTTTCTTCTGTCATACCTCTTTTGACAGTTGATTAATGGTTATGCATTAGTCCACATATTGCTGTTGTTCACCGCATTATTTTTATGATGTATTAATGCTTTTCTGTGATGTCTTTTTTACAATTTTGAATAAAATCTTGCTAAATATTTATTAATTATGACTACCTTTATGCCCTAAAAATCACATCAGAGGGTTTTCTTCTCACATACTATTTTGTTTTGGGCACCAGTTCACAAAAAGGATATTAGCGAAAAGGAGAAAGTGCAGAGAAGGGCAACCAAACTGATAAGAGGCACGGAGGAGCTCAGCTATAAGGAAATATTAGCTGAACTGAATTTATTCTCTCTTGAGAATAGGAGATTAAAGGATGATATGATCAACATGTATAAATAAATAAATGGCCCATATAGTGAACTTGGTGTAGAGTTATTCACGGAAGGGGTTCTTCACAGTAAAAGCTGGGAAAATGTGGATTAGACTCCCTCAAGAGCTGGTTCTGGCCAACTCTGTAAATTGTTTTTAAAAGAGGCCTGGATTATTTTCTAATTGTACATCATATAACTGGATACTAATATATATAGGTAAAGTTGATCCAGGGAATATTAGATTGACTTTGTGGGATCTGGAAGGGATATTTTACCATCGTTGGATCAAATTGGATCATGCTTTTTTGTGTTTTTTTTTTTTTGTCTTTCTCTGGATCAACTGTGAATATAGGATAGTGTATATGGAGGTTTTCTAGTGTGTGTGTGCAATGACAGACTGCAACAGCCAACAAACATTTTTTTAAGTTGCCCATAGTTCCACGCAAAATATACAGTACCTTATTTTGTACTCTGTTGTGCATTCTTTTTTCTACAACAGCTCATTCTGAGCTGTATGTTTCCTATTTGTCACCTCCTCATCCTTTATCTATGTATGTGCTCCCTATTCCCCACCACCTTATTCTGTACTCTGCACTGTGCTCATCCTATTCCACACTGCCTATTTTTGTACTCAGTGCTGGGCATTTCCTATTCCACAATACCTCATTCTGTACTCTACACTGTGCATTTCCTATTCCACACCGCTTTATTCTGTACTTTGTGCTGTGCATTCCCTATTCCACACCTTCACATTCTCTACGCTACACTGTGCATTCCCTATTTCCCACAGCCTTATTTTGTACTCTGAACTGTGCATTCCCTATTCCACACCTCCTTATTCTGCACTCTGCACTGTGTGTTTCCTATTCCATGCCTCCTCATTTTGTACACTGCACTGTGTGCCGAGACAGAGCTGTCATGTCCCCACTGTTCTATATGGGGGAGTCCGATGGGAATGGACCGTCTGTCCATTCTCATCCGATCCCATCCGATCCCATCCGCTGGACGGATGGAAAATAGGGTTACCATCCGTCCAGATTTGACGGATCGGATGTCAGCGGACACGTCTCCGCTGACATCCGATGCATGGGGCATCCATTCAGATCCGCCTGAAAAACGGACAGGCGGATCTGAACGGTCCGCCTGTGTAAAAGGGGCCTTAGTCTTGACCACTGCACTCTGAATTCTGTGCTGTATATATTCTTGATCACAGTGTTTGTTGTCTCAACAGTTGCTGGTTGCTATGTAGTCTCCAACTATTTTAATAAAGTTCTCTTTTAAGATCCCAGATAGCAAAAAATTGTGCTGCAGGTTTGAAACTGACTTGCTAAGCTATTGTTAGACTTGCCAAGCTTCACAAGTTTGTTGCACAATTGCAGCAAGTCGGCATTGCATGACTCAAAATCAACTTTCTTTGCAAACATTCTGCAAGTCTGCAGCAAATCCTGGTTCAGTTATGTTGTGCAATAGTCATCCTACCGAAGGGGTCACTGTGGCTGAATTTTTATGCTGTGGACTTGCAAAGGTCTTGCTGTAGACTCACCAATGCAACTTTGCCCTTGCTAGAGAATTTGCTACTAATTGGAAAGTGTCAACTAGAACTTGTGCTTTAAGTTCTCTGCAAGTGTACAACTTGCCAGTGAAAATTGTAGCAAGTTAACAGACTTACAATTCAACACTGCCATAAATTTGTGGCAAGTTTTCCTTGCTATCTGGGGTGTTAGCTTAAGGCCCCTTCCACATGGAGAGGACTCTGTTGAAGTTGGCTTGCTCAGTGGGGAATCTGCCGCTAATCTAGGCTGAGCAGGCAGATGGCTGGTCAGTGTCCTCTCTGTCTATGCAGAGTGGACACAGACACAGCCAGCTGTCCTCTATGGGTAGTCAGATGTAAATAGACCACTTGTCTGTTTACACCCAACTGCCATCCAATCCATTCCACCGGATGGATGGGGAATGGATCCCCGTACCTCTGTTTTTAGTGGATAGGTTCGGATTGGATGTAGGTGGCTGTAAACATGTCCGTTTACACCTGCTGCTCCAAAGAGAAAACTGGAGGGGCCAATCGGGTCTGCCTGAAAAACAGACAGGTGGACCTGATCAGTCCGCTAGTGTGAAAGGGGCCTAAACATTTTAGCTCTCTGTTTATTTTCTGTGCAGAGAACAGTGTAATGAACAAGTTTCAATTTTAAAAAAATATGCTTTATGCGGAGGAATATGTATTTTTGTGAGACTTTCATTTGTGACACTGTAATTAAGGAACATATTGTGTGAACAAGGAATGCAGCATACATGTGCGGTGTATACTGCAAGTATGCTCAGAATCTATTAAGGCAAGCCCAATTATTAGTGTAATTTACCAACGCCCAGTTTTTGCTCCTAAGGTGTTCTTCTTTCTCAGTTTCTAAAGTAGGGGAAATATGGAGAAGGTCATATTGGGAAGATTTTTACAGAAGCAGCAAGATGGCAGATAACGATACAAGCAGGCATTCACTATGTAGATTATGTTATATCTCCTCACAACTTAATTTAGTTAGCATATATGAAATCATAGTAAAACATAGTTGAAACCAGCATTCCTCTTTAAATCTGAAGGAGTAAAATGCAAAAATTCTGATATGATGACTGTTATGAATTCATTTGCCTTCTGTGTGACATTGCTGAAGAATTATGTAATCACGATTGTTGGTCATGGTTTTTGCTATACTGCTGCACAAAGTAAAACGCTCTTGCATATTAATTGAGCAAACAACATGCACAACCATTGACATGATTTGTCTTGACAGTAATTATGCTGATTTCCTTGCTTTGCTTTTAGAAAATAACCCTGATAGTCTCATGGGAATCTGACATTCAAAACATGTGCCCCAAATGTCTCTGTTCCTTTGAACCTAAATCCTCATGTTACCTCATTTAAAGTATTCAAGTTTTGATTTGTTTATTGAAAACACTAAAGGTATTATAAATTGATTTACCTTTTATATAACCGGATATTAAAAAGATCACAGCCAAGGAAATGGTTGCTCCAATCACAGATAAAGAATAGGTCAAAAAGTGTGCATTGCTCCCAAGTGTTAGTGGTATCTCTTACCTATCCTAATCTTCACTGCTCAGTCCTGTCCCCATATCAGGAACATAGGGCAGTGTGTCTGGTATAGACACTCCGGGCTTCAGTGCTGACCCCCACCATGTGTCCAAGGGTGCCGCCTGAGGCATCTGCCTCAATTGGCAATATGAGCGTAACGGCCTTGACAGTATTATTTCACATGACATCTTGCATTTTATTGCCCATTCATAATGTGGTATGTTATGGAATTCTCTCTTCTAAACACAGCAAACAGAACTGAACATTGTTTATTTTATTTGTGCTTCACTTGGTTCGGAACCATTGTTCCTTACGAATATTAAGAACCCTTCCTTTTTTCAAGCAACAATATGGCTGCAGTAAGGCCACACTGATGCCGTATACAAAGAAAACCTGCAGTTTCGATTTATAGTTTTTTTTTTTTTAATTATTGATCATTTTATTTTTTAGACATTTGCAGAACTATATGTAGTCTTACCAAAAAAAGTGTGCACATTTCACTTGTCTGTCAGACATTAGGAGAAAAGGTGGCCACACATCCCATGTGTCCAAACCATACTCAGATTTTCATTTTAAAAAAATTCCTCTCATTTTATTTACTGAAATCTATAACAGTTCTATTAAATTCAAAACCACTGACAGCTGTCATCAAGTGAATGTCATATACCATTAGGACAAAAAATACATAGGAAATGAAGGGTAACTCTCAGACATTTGCAGTATGAACTAAGAGTGCGGCTAGAGCTGCCGTAGTTAATAAAATCAGCTTAATCATTCTGTGTAATGTGGCCTGAACTTGTTGAATAGCCAATCAATGAAATGAAGATGCATCCTGTGACCCAAAGATTTATTTCTGATTTAACAGATTCCAGCCTACATCTTGGAGCATGAGGGATGGCTTAAAGAACAATATATGATGGATTTTATTACATTCTATATGGCATAAGCAGAAGCATTTTTTCTGACAGTTACCAGATTACACATGCAGAAAGACTCAAAAATAATCAGGCCAAGAATTTCCTCTACAGTGTGTTGCTACAAGAACAGCAGGCAGTTCTTGTATTGATTATTCATAATCGTAGAGCTGTCAAATGTCAGTTTTACAGCACATTCATATTTCATCATAAAAGATATTTTATAAGTAGCACAGCAGTGGTTAATAGTTTAACTGATACATAATAAAACTATGAAGAAAAAGCCAAAAAATACAAATTTAAAGAAAACAGGCCATATCCAAAACATGAAACATATTGCAGTGTATCAAAATAAGGAGCATTAAAAATGTGCATCATATTGAGTACAGTTTTAATATATGCAAATGAGATTGTCGCATAGGTACAGTAATAGAAATATTAGTCATTAAAATTAAAGTTAATATTTTAAATGCTGTTTTTCTAAATGTTTTAGCTATAGCTATTACTGTACATCATTTTTTTATTCATATTCTGCTCAGCATATATATTTTGAATCTGTATACAAGAAAAAATACTGTATATGCTACACAGAGTTTGAAGCCCTGTAAGGCTTCTCTTTGTTGGGTTTTTACCCTGCTGATCAATGCAAATGCCCAATAAATGCTGTGCTCTGATGCAATCATGGCACATAAAGCAAATATAGCTCTCCTCTAGCCTTCTGCTTCCACCCTTGGAAGTAGAGGTACTTCCCAAAACGTATTAAACTTAGCAGAAGCTCTGAATCCCTCCCTCTTAGATTGTAAGCTCTAACGAGCAGGGCCCTCTGATTCCTACCGTATTAAAGTGTATTGTATTTGTACTGTATACCCTCAAGTTGTAAAGCGCTGCGCTATATAAATCCTATATAATAATAATTACTCTAAAGCTTGTATCCCCAGCATTGCTTGGGTATTTGCTCATGTAATACTGTATATACTGATGGAGTAGATCAGAGTTCACGTTAACTATTTTTCTCCTATAAGAAAGACCATGGGAGCCAATGTCTAAGCATTTGGTTGGGTGAACAACTAGCATGGATCTCAGTTATGTATGCTTTTATTCCAAGGTAAAAAAAAAAAATTTGAGCTTTTCTAAATTTAAAGGAACAGAGTGGACTGGTTACCAGGGATCTGGTAGAGACGATAACCTGCAGTTGATCCCATCTTCCTTTCCCTTATTGAGGCCATTAAAAGGGTGTCCCACTCCTGGAGCTCTCCATGCTAGGTTGTTTTTTTTCACCCTATAGTTATATCAAAGACCAAACCAAGGAAGCAAGAGGTGGTCCCTCGCCCACCTTATTACATGGCTCCATTTAGTGCAAAGAAAGTCAGTTTTGAGAGGGCAAGGAAGTGATACGAGGGATGTGGGTGCAGCTTTATGTCAAATAGAAGCCTGGGGAAATGAAGGTTGCTGGCATGATATGGTTTGAAAAATGTTTTAGTATGCTTGGTAGCTCATACTGAGTACACTGTGCTGCATCTTTCAAACTGCCACTGTCAGTGTGCTTTGCAGTACGTAATATAGACACTGCTACACTCTGAACACTGTGCTCTGTATTATATACTCTGTACTACTAATCATCACAAAATTGGCATATTATTGGACAGAAATAATTCATACCACTGGGACTTTTAAAATCTATCCTAGTCAATAAAGATCTGTGTCACAGTCTGGGAGCCTAAGGCCTACTTTCAATTTTTTTCCAATTAGGCAGGCCCTTGTACTACATAGTTAAAGGTAAATCTAAAGGAAAATTGTAAAAGACAATTGAACATGTATGTCCAGCCTTAGAAGGAAGATTTTGAGATTTTGACTGATCAGTATTAGTCTTGAGTAAACTTGAAAAAGACCCCTCACCTCAAAAGCCATAGTTTATTGCCTGACCTATCCTTTTTTTTTACAGATCCATTATCCTACTTTTCTACCTGTGCATTAATACCCGTGTACATTTTTTTTCATAATATGCATATCTATGAACCTTTTATAGATTTTGTCAAACATTTAATATGCACTTATAACGAACTGCTGGGGAAATTTAATAAAAGACTTCACATCTTTCTGTATAACACAGCAACGCTGTTTCAACAGCACAGTAAATTTGTTTTTAACACAAGACAAGAGGTGTGAATGTGAAAATCCACTTAAACTATCTGTGTAGGAGATTCATTTAAGACGGGTGTTAATAAAAGCCTGGAACCTTTTTTTTTTTTTTTTTTGACAGCATTAAATGTGTCATGTGGAAAAAAAGGAGTTTAGCACTTAAGACTGCTAGTCTCCAAAATGCATCAGATGTGCGTGCTAATGGATGAAACCTTTAAATTTCTATTAAAAAGACATTGTTTTCTATCTGTAACATATTAAATTACTTATCCCCATTCAAATCATGCTCTCATGGATTTTAGCATTGTTTACCCTAAATTCAAACAGGAGGGCGCTATAATGTGTAGGATTCACCTGTAAATTTGATGCAACATGAAATAAGAGGTAATGTATTAGAGTTCACAGTAAAGCTAATCACCACTGTAGTACCTTTTAAGCTCACAGCACTTACTGATCCATTAACAGCTGGTCTTGTGTTGGCAGCAGTGGCTTCTTGACACCGCTAGCTAATCTGGGAACTGCCCAGCAGAACACTACAGGGTATTCAGCTGTCTCAAGGGTAAAACACATATATTTCCTATCTAAACTCATCCTAAAAAATTTTTTTTTTAGCATTTTATTCTGTAGCAAGTTGTTACCAAGTTAAAGGAAGCAACTGCTCTAAACTTCATTAGTCAATCAGCAATTAACCGTTGTTTCAAGTACAGTATATTTTTACTACAAGTTGTGTGCCATATGATTGATTGTTGTTTTTTTTTTCTAAATTACAGATCTTGCTACTTTCATTTTAGTATTTTAGTAAAATGGATGAAATATACTATACATCTATCCTTCATGGAGCTGAGCTACACAAATAGTTGTAATCATGCAATCAAAATGTCATGAAACTGATGTTTTGTGTCACATACAGTATATTCCTTTGTTACTTTACACAGACAATATTATTTTAAATGTGTCTTAAGCCAATGAATTTAGTTTTTTTCTAGTTTAGGATATAGTGATAGGTAGAATGAGGGAATCTGCCCAGCTTCTAATTGCAGGGGGTTTGGCAAACCCAGCTTGAAGTCTGTAAACTCCAAACATAGCCCTAAACCCTACTAAAGTCTTTAGAAAGTGAATCTCGCTAAAAAATCTATTTTTTTATTCCGTTTTCAAGCTAATAGGCAAGCAATTTGTTGAAAAAAGGCATAGGGAGCTGGGTGCTGCCATGGGGTACTAATACAAAAAAATGATTTAAAAAAAAAAAATACTTTACAGCTGGGAGAGGGTCTTTTCTTGGGGATTTAATCCTTTAGAATACATAAACATCAATAAACCACTTGCTCCATGCTAATAGAAAACAAACTTCCAAGAAAATGTGAATAACTAGAATTAAAAAAAAAAAAAAAAAAAGATCTGTACACATAGCTATAAATATTGAAAAAAGTGTACGACTGGTACCACATTAATAACCCCAAACAAATGTACCAAAATTGAATTCACTAAAATTCAAATGCAGCACTGTGAGCAAAATTCAAATACTAAAGTGCAAATATATAAAAAAAAAAAAAAAAATATATATATATATATATATATATATATATATATAAAGTATATTAAGCCCAATCCGCTTTGAAGTTGAATGAATGACACACAATATGAACCTCCAACCCACAGTGCTCACGTCAATTCTTTTGTTACAGTTCTACATATAGCATTTTATACCATAATGGCGACATTACACATAGACTACACAAACACAGAGACTCTACGTGTAACAGTATGTCACTGCCACAGCCCAGGACTGCGGGTCACTTCCAATTGCCACTAAGTCACACACCAACGTGTTTCGTCATATCCGAGTTTCTGACATACATTCCTTTGTTACTTTACACATACAGTATTATTTTAAATGTATCTTAAGCCAAAGAAATTATTTTTTTCTAGTTAAGGATATAGTGACAGAAAGGGTAAGTGAATCTGCCCAGGTTCAGATTGCAGGAGGTTCAGTGAACCCAGAATGGAAATTGCAAATCCCAAACATAGCCCTGGTTCCTTTTGAAGTCTATGGGAGTTAAATCTCTATATTTTTTCCTGCCCGTGTTTAGGGCTAATAGGTAAGCTATTGTTGAAAAAAAAAGAAAAAAGGAATATGGAGCTGGGCACTGCCATGGGGAACATGTACCAATGCAAAAAATATATTTTTTAACTACCATACAGCTGGCATAGGGTCTTTTCCTGGTGCTTTAATCCTAATAAAAAAAAAAAAGGCTTGGGGTGTCTCAAAGGTACTGTATATTTTTCACAGACAGTCTCAGCGACAATGGCAGTTCATATTTGGCTGTGGAATTTTTTTTATTTCCTTAAAACAAATAGCCTAGATTGCATAAAGAAGGAACCCACAAATATCCATCATCTATTAAGGAATGAGTACAGGGGTACATGTTTACCCCTTACCCATTAATACATAAAATTAAATAGACACACACGCATTAAAAAAAGTATTTTTATTTGAGTGAAAAAAAAAACCCAGTAAAAAACAATTATTGAAGTCCTCTGATGTTGTGCCGTGTTAATCACAATGTGCAGCAATATAATCCACATCAGTCATCGTATCCAGTGATGCAAATCCATGTTAATCACAATGACCACCCTCCTGATGATTTTTACACCCTGCACTTCCATGGCTAAATATTGGAAAGAGTTGAGTCATCGTGATTGATGAGGAATATATCATCGGATGCCATTAATGATGCAAATTATGTAGCTGGATCACATCAGGGAAAAATAATAAATTTGTTATGTTTTTCAATGAAAGGACTTTTTTCGTCATAGTTTATTTAATTTAAACTATTTGTGGAAATGGATAAAGGGTACCCTGCACTCATTCCCCTGGGAGAATATGGATATCTGGGTCCCCTATTATAAAGAGGGCTTCCAGATTCCACAATAAGTTCCTCCTTATATTACCCCGCCTCCTTGCTGGACCATCAGAGGTTGAAAAAAGACTCTCGTAGTTATAAGGATAAAGGGTACTTTTCAAGGGGGGGGAGGCTATCCCACCCTCTCTTGCTTGATGGTTAAGCATCTGGGTGAAGGGAATCCAATGTTATTTTTTTGCTTTTTTTGTTATAGTGTACTGTAGTTTTAATATTCAAACATTATCTGACTCTGGGAAAGACAGAGGGAGAAAGAGAGATTGCTTTGATAGTGGCCTTCAGCTTATCTGCATTGTTGGGTCTGGTGTCTCTCATCCTCCTCTTGACGATACCCCACAGATTCTCTATGGGGTTTAGGTCAGGTGAGTTTGCTGGCCAATCAAACACAGTGATACTATGATCATTAAACCAGGTATTGGTACTTTTGGCAGTGTGGGCAGGTGCCAAGTCCTGCTGTAAAATTAAATCAGCATCTCCATATAGCTGTTCAGCAGAGGGAAGCATGAAGTGATAAAACGCAGTGGACCAACACCAGATGACATGGCTCCCCAAATTATGGACTTTGGAAAAATTTGCATTTAATTTGGAAATCAAGGTCCCAGAGTCTGGAGAAGAGTGAAGAGGCACAGAATCCAAGTTGCATGAGGTCTAGTGTGAAGCTTCCACAGTCAGTGATGATTTGGGGAGCCATGTCATCTGCTGGTGTTGGTCCACTGTGTTTTATGAAGTCCAAAGTCAGCGCAATCCTCTACCAGGAAATTCTATAGCACTTCATGCTTCCCTCTTCTGACCAGCTTTATAGAGATGCTGATTTCATTTACCAGCAGAACTTGGCACCTGTCTACACTACCAAAAGTACCAATACCTGCTTTAATGATAATGGAATCACTGTGCTTGATTTACCAGCAAACTCACCTGACCGAAACCCCATAGAGAATCTGTGGGGTATTGTCAAGAGGAAGATGAGAGACAATAGACCCAACAATGCAGAGGAGCTTAAGGCCGCTATCAAAGAAACCTGGGCTTCCATAACACCTCAGGAGTGCAACAGGCTGGTTGCCTCCATGTCACTCCACATTGATGCAGTTATTCATGTACATGGACATACTTTTCAGTAAGCCAACATTTCTGTAATAAAAATCCTTTTTTTATTGGTCTTATGCAATATTCTAACTTTCTGAGATACTGAATATAGTTTTTTTTTTTTTTTACTAGCTGTAAGCCATAATCATCAAGAAGAAAGAAATGCTTGAAATATATGCACCTGTGATTACGTGATTCTGTCTTTCCGGGTAGGGGGGTACGTGCACGCGCTGCTGGCGTGTCAGCTGTGCTTTGATAAGTCACAGCACAAGCCAAGGAAGGGATGCAGGCCAATAGATAATCGCTGGCACTCCCTAATTGGCGAGGAGGAAGATGAAACAGAGCTCAGTCAATGTAAACAATACAGAACTCTGTCCTGTCCGTGGTGATGTGCTGGTCTTTGTTTTCCTGCATAACAGGAAATAAAAACCGGCACATCCCTTAGTGAAAGCACCTCACAGTACACACATTTAACCCTTTGATCGCCCTAGATGTTAGACCCCTGTGTCATTAGTACAGTGACAGTGCATATTTTTAGCACTGATCACTACCGTTCCTACAGCATACGGACACAGCGGCCAAGACGCCAGTGTGTAGGCCCCTAAGCGTCTTGGCTGCTGTGTCCTTATGCTGCAGGAACGACGGTGTTCATATGTGAGTTTTTTATCATTTTACAAGTACATGTAGTTTAACCTTTAAAATACATACAACCTTTACAAATACTACACTATACTAGCACCCTTTTTGGCTCTGATCTTGTGACCGTCTCATGCAGCCTGTTTTGAACTGTGGGCATGATTTGAGTGGATTCACCAGCTATCCTGTTCACTCTGAATAGCAGTGGATGCGAGAGGGTTAAGGACACAAGGTTCTGACTGTGGGAACGATCCCAGGTGCGATAACAACAGTTCCTGTTGAATAGGACTCAAGGTGTATATACACCAAACATCTGGTGAGTGAATAGGCACGGTGGAGGGGAGAACTATTTGACTCTATACATAAGAAGTGCATTGGTGGCTTTTTATTTAACCTATATAATAAGAAGATCTTCTCCCCATATTCACTATAGCATTTGAATGACACGCTTCTTCAAGGACTTACAATTTCTTTGACTGGATCTTTAGCAGATGGACTAGCCTCATCATAGTTTGATATGTGGCTATTGGTCTCGTTATATTTACTGTATATTTCATTATAGCACTGATTTGGACAGTCATTATCATTTTAGATTTTTTAGCGCTGCACTTTTTGTTTACATGTCTTTCTGAGGGTTATACAGTATATTCACCTTTGTGTGCTAGCTGCTGTTGCTACATTTGGTTTCACCAGCGCTCACTTTCTTTACATGTGACAGTGAAATCACATGTATGGGTATCCTTTTGGGAAGGAAGAGTGGAATTGTAGGACCACTGCTCCTTTTGCCTTCCATGCTCCCAAACCATTGCCTTGGCGCATGTCTTCATCTTTTGCCATATACTCTTATAAAACCATTTGAAACTGCACCTACCCACATAATTATATTTTTATAAGCAAGTGCTGTTATTAGAAGGGATGTACTATGGTAAAATTATGAAGGGAGGGAGAACTATGATTTAATTGGTATTGCTGAATCTTGGCTTCATTCTTCACATGACTGGGCTATTAATATTCCTGGCTATGCTCTCTTTCAGAAAGACAGGGTAAAATGGAGGGGTGGTGCTGTCTGTCTTTATGTGAGAAGTGATCTCAAAGTGAGTGTGAAAGAGGACCTAGTTGATGGAGAGTGTGCTGAGTCTGAAGCAGTATGGGTTGAAATGTACATGAGTGTGCGTAATACAAAGATTATCATTGGAGTTTGTTATAGACCTCCCAGTATTAATGAGGAGGTGAAGACTCAGCTCCTGGCAGAGATAGAAAGGGCTGTAAGGGCTGGGACAGTGTTAATAATGGGGGATTTTAACTACCCAGACATTGACTGGAGTATTGGCACTGCTGGAACAGTTAAAGGGCAAACATTATAAACCTCTTACAAGACAATTTTATGGTGCAGTTTACTGAGGCCCCCACTAGATATGATGCTCTGCTGGACCTGGTAATCTCAAACCATGCAGAGCTTATTAATAATGTTCATATAAAAGAACATCTGGGTAGCAGTGACCATAATAAGATTTCATTTAATGTTAGCTGTAAGCAAAAAACGCATACAAGAAATACAAGAAATACAAAAACACTTAACTTTAAGAGAGCAACTTTTCCTGGAGGGCTGCTCTCCAGGATTTAGACTGGGAGGGAATATTGGCATCGATGAACACAGAACAGAAATGGGAAATTTTCAAAAAGACTTTATGCAAACTCACTGCAATGTATATTCCGATGGGTAATACGTTTAAAAGGCTAAAAATAAAACCTATGTGGCTCACAGCCAAAGTTAAAAAAGCTGTAAATAAAAATAAAAGAGCTTTTAAAAAATATAAAAATGAAGGAACACTATCATTGTTTAATTGTTACAAAGAATATAACAGAATATGTAAAAAAACAAAAACAAGGACGCAAAAATTCAAAATGAATGACAGATTGCAAAAGATAGTAGGACAAACCCCAAAAAATTCTATAAATATATTAATATTAATATAGTAAAAAAAGTTAGGTCTGAGCATGTAGGCCCTTTACAAAATAATCAGAAGTGGGTGACTTGGGACAAAGAGAAGGCACATTTATTAAATACTTTCTTCAGCTCTGTGTATACAAAGGAGCATGGGGAGCTCATGCCCAGGATGAGGATGGTATTGACACAGCCCCAAATGATCCACAATGGCTCAAAAGTGATATGGTCCAGAAATATTTAGATAGAATAAGGGTGGATAAAGCGCCTGGACCAGATGGCATCCACCCACGCATCCTAAAAGAATTAGAAACATAGAAACATAGAATGTGTCGGCAGATAAGAACCATTTGGCCCATCTAGTCTGCCCAATATATCTGAATCCTATGAATAGTCCCTGGCCCTATCTTATATGAAGGATAGCCTTATGCCTATCCCATGTATGCTTAAACTCCTTCACTGTATTTGCAGCTACCACTTCTGCAGGAAGGTTATTCCATGCATCCACTACTCTCTCAGTAAAGTAATACTTCCTCATATTACTTTTAAACCTTTGCCCCTCTAATTTAAAACTGTGTCCTCTTGTGGTAGTTTTTCTTCTTTTAAATATGCTCTCCTCCTTTACCGAGTTGATTCCCTTTATGTATTTAAAAGGTTCTATCATATCCCCTCTGTCTCTTCTTTCTTCCAAGCTATACATGTTAAGGTCCTTTAACCTTTCCTGGTAAGTTTTTTCCTGCAATCCATGTACTAGTTTAGTAGCTCTTCTCTGAACTCTCTCTAGAGTATCTATATCCTTCTGGAGATATGGCCTCCAGTACTGCGCACAATACTCCAAGTGAGGTCTCACCAGTGTTCTGTACAGCGGCATAAGCACTTCTCTCTTTCTACTGCTTATACCTCTCCCTATACATCCAAGCATTCTGCTGGCATTTCGTGCTGCTCTATTACATTGTCTTCCCACCTTTAAGTTTTCTGAAATAATTACTCCTAAATCCCTTTCCTCAGATACTGAGGTCAGGACTGTGTCAAATATTCTATATTCTGCCCTTGGGTTTTTACGCCCCAGGTGCATTATCTTGCACTTATCCACATTAAATTTCAGTTGCCAGAGTTCTGACCATTCTTCTAGTTTTCCTAAATCCTTTTCCATTTGGCGTTTCCCTCCAGGAACATCAACCCTGTTACATATCTTTGTGTCATCAGCAAAAAGACAAACCTTACCATCGAGGCCTTTTGCAATATCACTTATGAAGATATTAAACAAAATTGGTCCCAGTACAGATCCCTGAGGTACCCCACTGGTAACATGACCTTGTTCTGAATGTTCTCCATTGACTACAACCCTCTGTTGTCTGTCACTCAGCCACTGCCTAATCCACTCAACAATATGGGAGTCCATGCTCAATGACTGTAGTTTATTGATAAGTCTTCTATGTGGGACAGTGTCAAAAGCCTTACTAAAATCTAGATATGCAATGTCTACTGCACCTCCACCGTCTATTATTTTAGTCACCCAGTCAAAAAAATCTATAAGATTTATTTGACATGATCTCCCTGAAGTAAACCCATGTTGTTTTTCATCTTGCAATCCATGGGATTTAAGATGTTCCACAATTCTATCCTTTAATAGGGTTTCCATTAATTTGCCTACTATTGACGTCAGACTCACTGGTCTATAGTTGCTCGATTCCTCCTACTACCTTTCTTGTGAATGGGCACGACATTTGCCAATTTCCAATCTTCCGGGATGACTCCTGTTACTAATGATTGGTTAAATAAATCTGTTAATGGTTTTGCCAGCTCACCACTAAGCTCTTTTAATAATTTTGGGTGTATCTCATCAGGACCCTGTGACTTATTTGTCTTCACTTTAGACAGCAATCTTAGAATGTCTTCCTCTGTAAAGACACATGCAACAAACGATTCATTAGTCATCCTTTCAAGTGGAGGTCCTTTTCCTTCTTTTTCTTCTGTAAAAACTGAACAGAAGTATTCATTAAGGCAGTCGGCTAGCCCTTTATTCTCTTCTACATACCTTCCGTCCTTTGTTTTTAATTTAGTTATTCCTTGTTTTAATTTCCTTTTTTCATTTATATATCTGAAGAATGTCTTATCCCCCTTTTTCATAGACTGAGCTAGTTTTTCTTCTGCCTGCGCTTTAGAAGTTCTTATAACTTGCTTGGCCTCTTTCTGCCTAATCTTGTAGATTTCCTTATCTTCATTGCTCTGGGTTTTTTTATAATTACAAAATGCTAGCTTTTTATTTTTAATGATTTGGGCCACTTCTGCTGAGTACCACAGTGGTCTCTTTTAAGTAGTCCCATTTCTCCTGGACTCCATGTAATCCGTTCCAGTCTGATAAGGACTCATTTATGACTAATTTCATTTTTGAAAAGTCTGTTTTTCTAAAATCTAAAACTTTTGTTTTTGTGTGGTGTGACTCTTTCACAGTTCTTATATTAAACCACACTGACTGGTGATCACTAGATCCCAAGGTTTCGCCTACAATGACATCATATACCGAATCCCCATTTGTGAATACCAAATCCAAAATGGCCTCCGCTCCTTGAGCGCTGTAATGTCAAAGCCTTTGTTTCTAATTTTTACGGACTCGTTAAGAACTGGAATAGTACCACTGGATTGGCATAGGGCCAATGTGGTGCCTATATCTAAAAAGGGATCAAAGTCTTTGCCAAGTAACTATAGACCTGTTAGTTTAGCTCCTATAGTTGGGAAGATACTGGAGAGTTTATTAACCACTTGCCGACCACCGCACGACTATTTACTGCGGCAGTCAGCCCCGTACAGGCAAAGCGATGTAGGGCTACGAGCCTCTAGGGGACAATCGCGCACCGCCGGAGGCGCGCTCACCCCCCGCTCGTTCCCTGACATGCCCGCGCGAGTGACCGGCGGCTCCGATGTCCGCCGGTCATCCGCGATCTCCCGGTGGAGAGGGAGAAAGGAAGGCAGCTAATGTAAACAAAGCCGCCTATCATTCTCCCTGATCTAACTGCAGAGACTACACAATCCTGCTATGTAGGATCGTATGTCTCTGTGGTTACATCACTAGCCACACCCCTTTACAGTTAGAATCACGCCCCTAGGGACACACTTAACCCCTTGATCACTAATAAAGTTAGCCCCTTCCCTGCCAGTGTCATTTTTACAGTAACAGTGCATATGTATAGCACTGATTACTGTAGTAATGTCACTGGTACCCCCAAAAGTGTAAAAAATGTTAGTCAGGGGTCCGATCTGTCCGCCGCAATGTCGCAGATCGCTGCCATTACTAGTTAAAAAAAAAACAATAAAAATTACATAAATCTTTTGTGCAAACCATTTAAAATATGCTTATTGTGATTTTTTTTAACAAACATATGTAGCAGAAAACAAATTGGCCTAAAATGTTAAAAAATTTTGATTTTTACATTTTTTTGGGGGGAATTTCATATAAAAAAATGAGAAAAATATTGGTATTTTTTCAAAATTGTCACTCTTTTTTGTTTATAGCACAAAAAGTAAAAATCGCACAGGTGATCAAATACCAGAAAAAGAAAGCTCTGTTTGTGGTAAAAAAAGGACGTCAGTTTAATTTGGGTACATCGCCGCACTACCGCGCAATTATCTGTTAAAGTCACGCAGTGCCGAATCGCAAAATAGGCCCTGGTCTTTGAGCAGGAAAATCCTCCGGGGCTTAAGTGGTTAAAAGACCACATAGATGAGTTCTTGCTGGAAAAAAATATTTTAAGTAACAGACAGCATGGATTCATTAAAGACAGAAGTTGTCAAACAAACCTGATTTCTTTTTATGAGGAGGTAAGTAAAACCTTGGACAGAGGGATGGCTGTGGACATAGTATACTTGGATTTTGCAAAGCGTTTGACACAGTTCCTCATACACGGCTAATGTGTAAGGTAAAGTCTACATGCTTGGAAAGATCAGTTTGTAAATGGATAGAAAATTGGCTAAAAGATAGAATTCAGAGAGTAGTGGTTCATGATTCTTAGAGAAAGTGCAGAGAAGGGCAACCAAACTGATAAGAGGCATGGAGGAGCTCAGCTATGAGAAAAGATTAGAGGAACTGAATTTATTCTCTCTTGAGAAGAGGAGATTAAGGGGGGATATGATCAACATGTATAAATACATAAGGGGTTCATATAGTGAACTTGGTGTTGAGTTGTTCACTTAAGGTCAACACAGAGGACAAGGGGGCACTCTTTACGTCTAGAGGAAAACAGATTTAGTCTCCAAATACGGAAAGGTTTCTTCACTATAAGAGCTGTGAAAATGTGGAATAGACTACCTCCAGAGGTGGTTCTGGCCAGCTCACTAGATTGCTTTAAAAAAGGCCTGGATTCTTTCCTGGGTGTACTTAATATAAGTGGGTACTAATATTTATAGGTAAAGTTGATCCAGGGAATATCTGATTGCCTCTCATCGGATCAGGAATTATTTTTTTCCCCCTACTGTAGCAAATTGAATCATGCTTTGCTGGGGTTTTTTCGCCTTCCTCTGGATCAACTGCGAGTATAGGATTGTGTATATGGGATTGTATGGTTGGGTTTTCATTACTGTTTTTTTTTTTTATTGGTTGAACCAGATGGACTTGTGTCTTTTTTCAACCTGACTAACTATGTAACTATGTAACTATGTAACTATGTGTTGCAATAAACACACTTTAAGCACTAAACTTACCTTCTTAGGGATGGTTGGGTTAAATGCTTGTAGAAATATATTTTTTTGTTTTTGTAAAGATCAAAAGAAGATCTCAGCAGGCTGTCTGCCAAGACTATGATGTATGTTTAAAACACAACTATAAAATATAATGTAACAGAAAATAAAACAAAATTTATAGTGTTTTAATACTACTGTTCTTCTCCATGATAAATTATACAACATAAAGGGACTCTCCTGTTTTTAAACCTCTAGGGTCGAAAGGCACTTACCTACTGTAGATGTGGCTGAATATAGCATTATATAAGTCTCTTTTCTATAAACAGACATTTAAAGATAAAATAGATAAATAGGTAGGAACAGATCACCACAGCCTTTCTTATTCTTGCTTCATGTAAAATTGAATACTACAAACCAAAATAATTACTTGTAGATATTTCTTTGAAAATCTTCGTTCAAGGAATTTGTGCCCAGATTTGTGTGTACGGTTGACCTTTCAATCTGTTTCAGAGTTCCATTAATATTATAACAGACAGATACTGTAGATGTTACATAATTGTACATATAACATGGTTATATCCACTCTAAAAAATAGATATGGTATAAAGGATAACAGAGGAACTGATGTTCGAAAACCTACCTAAATATTGAGACATTTATATCCGTATGACATGAATATTATTATTCACCATAAACCTGAGCTTTCTTTTAGTGGTACTTGATCCTCCTCTGCGGTCTTTATTTTTTTTTTGTGCTGTAAACAAAGAACGGCCTTCAATTTAAAAAAATATATATATATATTTTTTTTTACTTTCTGCAATAAAACACATCCAATAAAATATTTAAAAAAAATCTAATTTCTTCATTATTTAGGCCAAAATGTGGTCTGCTACATGTTTTTGGTAAAAAAAAAAAAATCCCAATAAGAGTATATTTATTGGTTTGCACAAAAGTTATTGCATCTATAAACTATGGGGTAGATTTATAGACTTTTTTAAAATAGTTTTTACTATTAATAGTGGCGATCAGCGATTTTTAGCGGGACTGCCACATTGTGGCGACACTAAGTGACACTTTTTGGGGACCAGTGATACCAATACAGTGATTAGTGCTAAACACAATGCACTGTCACTGTATAAATGACACTGGCAGGGAAGGGGTTAACATCAGGGGTGATCAAAGGGTTAAGTTTGCTCCTAGGGAGTGATTTCTAACTGTGGGGGGAATGGATGCACTAGAGCAAGACAAAGATCTGTGTTAGCAGAAACACAAGATCTCCATTTTCCTCTGTTACACAGGCAGACCTCTGTTCTGCCTTTCCTCGGAACGATTCGTCCAATCACAGGGGAAGTGGGCCTTTGGCACGTGCCCCAGATCTTATGCACAAAATCACATACAGATACAAGATTTCACACAGCTGGGCTGCCCTGCCATCCTGCCGCAGCATATATGCGGCAGGTGGTCCAGAAGTGGTTGAGATGATCAGTTGCTTCTTCTCCTGTAGGCAGAGATTTGAGCCCATCGTCTGTTCAAAAGTTATTTTCCACAAATCCACCTGCATCAGATCTGAATTATTTTTAACCTTCTTGTGCTGTCTTTCTCATCCCATACATTCTTTATATTGTCTTCTCAAACAATGGAAAATTTGCTGAAAGTCAGCCATACCAGCAACTGGTTCTTGTCTTAAACACAGCAAAACTCCTATAAGGTTCTTGTTCAGATTAGGCCTGGTGAGAAGGACTTTGTTGAGGGAAACACCTTTATATTGAGCACTGATCTGCTCTATCTTGGGAGCATGGCACACTTTTGGAAACAGGTAATGCAACCATTTGGCAGCACACGTGTCTTAAAAGAAGAAACTATGGAAGACCTCCTGACATTATCCAGACAGAGGTTGCCTATGATGACCCAGCCTAAGTCCAGGTATTAGGCATATGGTGCGTCATGTGGCTCGATGATTTGTTGGCAAGCCTTGTGTACCTTTGATATGTCTCTACTGAGAAGCAGGAAAATATCATAATTTCTGTCAAGAGCTAGTATGTGGTCAGCTATGCCCCTCAAGTGAGAGTGGTGAGAGGCAGCTGCAGGAGTAGGGATATCCTCTCTGATGGTTGGAATCTGGTTGCGCTAGTTGAGAATGGGCAATGGTATTTCTACACTGCCATTCAGGGGAGTTACTAAAAGACCAGTGGCTTTCCTGTCTGAAACTTTTGCAATGTCTGTTCAGGTATCCAGGGTGTATGGTAAGGTAATTCTTGGTATGTTTAATGGGTCAAAAAGGTTTGATTTTGCAAGAGCTTTGTTACTCTTATCATCTAGAATAGTATACAGTCTTAAAGCTTTTTCAGGTTGACCCTTGGTGTATACACAAACTAAGAATATTTTGGCACAGAATTTGTGCTTGTCCATAGACATCTGTACATGCAGAGAAAACTGGAGTATGAGGCACTGTTTGGTGTGTGCTCTCCCCAACGTGCTTTGCCTTGGGAGGACTACCTTTTGACAGAGAGGGACTGTCTTGAAACAGATGAAGTACTTGCATATGCACTCTTTACATTCTATTCTATGTGTTCAGTAGAACCCCAACTTTCTTAAAACGTTCTTTGATTTCTTTCAAGGGTTTCTGTAAGGAATACCACATGCAGGTATCTAGATGACAAATAAGTGGGCTGTACTTTAAGAAATCAGGAGCCAGTTTAATACACTTCAAACACCTACACCAGTAAACCCATAAACAATGTAAAATGACAAAATAAGTTGGACAGTGGCCATGTGCAGATCGTTTTTTTTCGAATCGAAATTTGGACGAATTTTTCATTATTCGGAAATTCAAATGTATCTGAATTACAATAGTAATGAATTTAAACAAATCCGAAATAACAAACTGCAATTCGGACAAAATATGATTTGAATTAGAATTGGAAAACTAATTTGAAACAAATTCAAAAACAAATTCTAATCAAAATCGGATTTGAAAAAAATAGAAATCGTTTTTCCAAAAAAAGATTACAAAAAAATAGAATATAAAATAATAAAGCAATAGAATAAAAATATAAGAATAGTAAAGAATAGAACAGAAGAAAATAAAATAGAATATGACGTCTTCTAAATTTGAATTTGAATAGAATAGATTAGAATAGAATCCAAAACAATGGAATCCAAAAAAATTGAAAATAGTATAATAGAATAGAAAATAAGAGAATAGAATAGAAAAGAAAAACAATAGAATAAAATAAATTAAAATATAAAGAATATAACCATCTTCAGAAATTAAAATTTTGAATAGAATGTATTTAAATAGAAAATATTAGAATAGAAAATAATAGAATAGAAAATAGGATAATAGAATAGAAAATCATTGAAAAACAATTAACATAGAATAATAACCCATTCTTTTTATTTTATTCTATTCTATTGATTTTCTATTCTATTCTCATATTTTCTATTCTATTCTCATATGTTCTATTCTATTCTTTTCTTTTTTATTCTATTCTTTTTTATTCTAATCTAATCTTTTCTATTCAAATTTGAATGTATTCTATTCAAATTGAGGAAGATGGTTATATATTCTTTCTATTTTATTCTATTATGTTCTATTGTTTTTCTATTTTATTATTTTTTAGTCTAGTCTTTTCTATTCTGTTCTATTCTATTCTAATCTTTTCTATTCACATTTGAATTAATTCTATTTGAAATTCAAATTTCTTAAGAGGGTTATAATATAACTATCTTCTGAAATTTGAATTTAGAATAGAATGAATTTGAATAGAAAATATTAGAATAGAAAAGAATATAATAAAAAATAATACAAAAGAATAGAACAGAAAATAATAGAATAGAAACACAATAGAATAAAATAGAAATAATGTAACAGTTATGCCCATCAACATCTGTCAAAGTGTACCATTTTCCCATCAGCATCTGTCACAGGGTACCACCAGTGCTCCATGCACATCTGTCACAGTGCACCAGTGCCCAATCAACATGTGTTGCAGTGTACCAGTGCCCCATCTGCCTCTGTCACAGTGTACCAGTGTGCCATCAACATCTGTCAAAGTGTACCACCAGTGCCCCATCAATATCTGTCAGGGTACCATTGTCCCATCTACATCTGTCACAGGGTACCACAGTGCTCTATGCACATCTGTCACAGTGCACCAGTGCCCAATCAACATCTTTCATAGTGTACCATTGTCCGACCAATATCTGTCACAGTGTACTATTGCCCTGTCAACATCTGTCACAGGGCACAGCTAGTGCCCCATGCACATCTGTCACAATGCACCAGTGCCCCATCAACATCTTTTGCAGTGTACCAGTGCCCCATCAACATCTGCCACAGTGTACTAGTGCGCCATCAACATCAGTCACAGTATACCATTGTCCCATCAACATCTGTCACAGGGTACCACAGTGCTCTAAACACATCTGTCCCAGTGCACCATTACCCAATCAACATCTGTCATAGTATACCATTGTTCCACCAACATCTGTCACAGTGTACTATTGTCCTAGCAACATCTGTCACAGGGTACCACTAGTGCCCCATGTGCATCTGTCACAGTGCACCAGTGCCCTATCAATATCTTTCGCAGTGTACCAGTGCCTTATCAACATCTGTCACAGTGTACCACCAGTGCCCCATCAACATCTGCCACAGTATACCATTGTCCCATCAACATCTGTCACAGAGTACCACCAGTGCCCCACGCACATCTGTCACAGTGCAGAATAGAATCCAAAACCATGGAATCTATAATAATAGAATAGAAAATAAGAGAATAGAAAAGAATAGAATAGAAAAACAATAGACTAGAATATAAAAGAATAGAATAGAAAGAATATAACGTAACCATCCTCAGAAATTCAAATGTTGATTAGAATAAATTTGAAAAGAAAATAATAGAAAATAATAGAAAAGAATATGATAGAAAATAAGAAAATAGAATAGAAAAGCAATAGAATGAAATAAAACTGAAAGAATATGACTAGAGTTGAGTGGACACCTGGATGTTCGGGTTCAACAGGTTCGGCCGAAATTCGCAAAAAAGTTGTGACCCGAACTTGACCCGAACTTGACTCCAAACCCGAACCCCGTTGAAGTCAATGGGGACCCAAACTTTTGAGCACTAAAATGGCTCTAAAAAAGTAATGGAAAGGGCTAGAGGGCTGCAAATGGCAGCAAAATGTTGTTAAGAGCATGGTAAGTGTTCTGCAAACAAATGTGTATAGGGAAATAACTTAAAATAACATAAAATACACATATATAAAAAATCTTGATGTAGGAGGTCCATATGGAGTAGGATGTTGAGGTGGCGGTGGATATGGCGGTGTAGGTGGAAGCGGTGGAGGAGGACGAGGTCTATATGGAGTAGGAGCTTGAGGTGGCGGTGGATGTGGCGGTGTAGATGGAAGCAGCGGCAGTGGAGGAGGACGAGGTAGCCAACACTGGTTTTGGTTTTTAATTTTATTTTTTTTTAAATTAGGGTACATCCCAAAAGAGTGAAAAAGATCAAAAATACAACAATGGCTGGGTACGTCCGGTAAACATGTATATTCTGCACAAGGTACGGACAAGTCCTGTGGGATCCATGCCTGGGGCACGTCACATATGAGGCGGTGAGCGGGAAGGCCGAAGTTACGCTGCATCGCTGAGAGGCGAGCAGCAGCAGGGTGAGAACCCCGAAAGTGTGCACAGATGGCCCGCACTTTCTGCAGCAGCTCTGACATATCGGGGTCATTTTTAAGGAACCTCTGCACCACCAAATTCAGCACATGCATCAGGCAAGGGATGTGCGTCAAACCGGCTATGCCCAGAGCTGCTACGAGATTTTGCCCATTACCGCACACCACCAGGCCGGGCTTGAGGCTCACTGGCACCAACCACTCATCGGCCTGTTGTTCAATGCCCCTCCACAACTCCTGTGCGGTGTGGGGTTTTTCCCCCAAACAGGCAAGTTTTAAAACTGCCTGCTGTCGTTTACCCCTGGCTGTGCTGAAGTTGGTGGTGAAGGTGTTACGCTGACCGGATGAGGAGGTGGAGCAGGAGGAGTTAGCAACAGGAGACAAACTGAAGCGCCCTGCAATCCTTGGTGGTGGAAGGACATGCGCCAAACTGCTATCCGCCTCAGGCCGAGCCAACACTGCATTTACCCAGTGTGCTGTTAGGGAGATATAACGTCCCTGATCGTGCTAACTGGTCCAAGTATCCGTAGTTAGGTGGACCTTGCCACAGATGGCGTTGCGATGTGCACACCTGATTTTGTCCTCCACTTGGTTGTGCAGGGAACAGATGGCTCACCTGGACAAGTAGTGGCGGCTGGGCACGACATACTGTGGGACAGCCACCACCATAAGGCTTTTAAAACTCTGCGTCTCTACCAGAGGGAATGACAGCATTTCAAAGGCCAGGAATTTTGAAATGCTGGCATTCAGTGCCAGGGATCGCGGGTGGGTAGGAGGGTACTTCCTCTTCTGCTCTAGTGTTTGGGAGATAGAGAGCTGAACGCTTCCATGGGACATTGTGAAGATGGTTTGTGACCCAGGTGGTGGTGTTGCTGGCTGACCCTCTGTTTGCGGGGTGGCAGGTGCCACTGTCACTACAGAGGTGGATGAAGAGGCCGAGAATGCAGCAGAAGAGGAAGCAGGAGGAGCCAGAGACCTTTCTTGGTTTTTGAGGTGTCTACTCCACTGCAGCTCATGCTTTGCACTTATATGCCTGGTCATGCAGGTTGTGCTCAGGTTGAGAATGTTTATGCCTCGCTTCAGGCTCTGATTGCACAGCATGCAAACCACTTGTGTCCTGTCATCAGCACATTGTCTAAAGAACTGCCACGCTAGAAAACTCCTTGGAGCTGGCTTCGGTGTGCTCAGTCCCTTGCTGCGTTGGGCAGTAGCAGGCATACTGTCTAGGGGACGGACGCTCTGGTTTTGCACCCTGCTCCCTCTTCTGCTGTGCTGGTGGCTCTGTGGGACCACTGCCTCTTCCTCCGAACTACACAGGTCACCTGCATGACGTTGATTCCATATGGGGTCGAGGACCTCATCGTCCTCCACATCATCTTACACCCAGTCTTCACCCCTGCCCTCCTTGTTGGTCTGCACGATTCTGAAAGCCGCAGCAGTTGTCACCTGTGTTTCGTCATCATCCGAGACGTGCTGTGATGGTACTCCCATGTACTCATCTTCAAACATAAGTGGTTGGGCATCGGTGCACTCAATCTCTTCTACTTCTGGGCCAGGGCTAGGTGGATGGTCCTGGGAAACCATGCTAACAGAGTCATAAAAAAGCAGAAGAGACTGCTGCATGACTTGGGCCTCAGACTGCTTGGCTGATATGCAAGGAGGTGAGGTGAAAGACTGATGGACATCGGCTGCAGGTGCCAACTCTGATCCTTCAGCAGTAGACTGGGTGGGAGACAATGTGACGGCACTGGAGGCACTGCCAGCAACCCAATCTACTATCGCCTGTACTTGTTCTGGCCTCAACATTCGTAGAGCTGCATTAGGCCCGACCAAATACTGCTGAAGGTTCTGTCGCATACTCGCAACTGAGAAAGGTGTTTCACTTGTGCATGTAACTGGCACAGATCGACCAGTCCTCTCCTTGCAACAGGAGCTCCACCAGCAGCAACACGACCGGGGCCACGTCCCTTATTTGACGTTCTCCTCATATTTCTCAAATTTAGGATCTTGCCCTAAATGGGTGTTTTTTGAATAGCAGAATAGAACAACAGTATGTTGTGTATTTTGCCCAAAAAGGGTGTTTTTTGACTAACACAGTAGGACAGCAGCTTCACGTAAACGTACAGATGCAGCAAGCAAGGGCTATAAAATTATGGATTTTAGCCCAGATAGGGTGTTTTAAAAAAAACAGAAAATTATAGCTATATATAGCTTAAAATGCGCACTCAATAATGTGACAGAGGCCCAAGAAGGAGGGTGATGCCAAAATGGGTGTTTTTTTAAACCCTGAAAACTATTGCAGTATTTCAAGCTTGTTTTTATCACACATGCAGCAAGCAAAGGCTGTAAAACTGTGTATTTTGCCCAAAAATTGTGTTTTTTGACTAACACAGTAGGATAGCAGCTTGAATTCTACATGTACAGATGCAGCAAGCAAGGGCTATAAAATGAAGGATTTTAGCCCAAAAAGGGTGTTTTTAAAAACCCAGAAAATTATAGCTATATATAGCTTGAAATGTGCACTCAATAATGCGACAGAGGCCCAAGAAGGAGGATGATGCCAAAAATGGGTGTTTTTTAACCCCTGAAAACTATTGCAGTATTTCAAGCTTGTTTTTATCACACATGCAGCAAGCAAAGGCTGTAAAACTGTGTATTTTGCCCAAAAAAAATTTTTTTGGACTAACACAGTAGGACAGCAGCTTGAATTCTACATGTACAGATGCAGCAAGCAAGGGCTATAAAATTATGGATTTTAGCCCAAAAAGGGTGTTTTTAAAAACCCAGAAAATTATAGCTATATATAACTTTAAATGTGCACTGAATAATGCGACAGAGCCCCAAGATGGAGGGTAATGCAAAAAATGGGTGTTTTTTCAAACCCTGAAAACTATTGCAGTATTTCAAGCTTGTTTTTATCACACATGCAGCAAGCAAAGGCTGTAAAACTGTGTATTTTGCCCACAAAATGTGTTTTTTGACTAACACAGTAGGACAGCAGCTTGAATTCTACATGTACAGATGCAGCAAGCATGGGCTATAAAATTATGGATTTTAGCCCAAAAAGGGTGTTTTTAAAAACCAAGAAAATTATAGCTATATATAACTTTAAATGCACACTGAATATGCTGGTGCACTGAGCTTGCATAAAATTCCCCCCCCCCCCCGCCGCCCACCTAACTAACAGATGGATAAAAGTATTTTTTTTGTCACTGGGATCAGGGCAGGGTAAAAAGATTGTGCACTGCACTCACACAACAAAATCTGTGTAGATGAGTTGAAGTTCTGATTAAAGAATAATATTAATGATTCTGTCCTCCTTCTATATACTCTCCCTCAATGCAGCACCACCCTAGTACACAACAAAATCTATGTAGATGAGTTAAAGTTCTGATTAAAGAATAATATTAATGATTCTGTCCTCCTTCTATATACTTTCCCTCTCTCCCTCAATGCAGCAGCGCCCTAGTACACAACAACATCTATGTAGATTATTAGAATGATCAAAGATTCTGTCCAACTCCTATGCTTTCCCTCAAAGCAGCAGCCACAGGCAGCCTTTCCCTACACTAGATAGAGGAGAGGGACGTGCGGAGCTATGTGACTCCAGCTTATATAGACGCTGGGTCACATGCTGCACTGGCCAATCACAGCCATGCCATTAGTAGGCATGGCTGTGATGGCTTCTAAGGGCACATGAGTTAAACGCTTGTTGATTGGTTGCCCTACAGCATTTTTTAACGCACCATTAAATTGCCGAACATACAGTAAAATGTTCGGGTTCGGGTCGGGTACCAAAAACCCTAAAGTCTGGTACGAACCCGAACTTTACAGTTTGGGTTCGCTCAACCCAAAATATGTCTTATTCTATAGAATAAATATGAAATCAAATAGGAAAGACTAGAATAGAATCCAAAACAATGGAAACCAAAATAATAAAAAAATAATAGAATAGAAAAAAAGAAGACAGTATAGAAAAGAAAAGAATAAAATAGAAAATAATAAAATATAAAGAATACAACCATCTTCAGGAATTCAAATTTTGAATAGAATAAATTTGAATAGAAAAGATTAGAATAGAAAATAATTGAAAATTATAGAAAATTAGAGAATAGAATAGAAAAACAATTAATATAGAATAACATAAAATAGAATATAATCGTTATATTATTTCTATTTTATATTATTTTATACTTATTTTATATATATATTTATTTTCTATTCTCTTATTTTCTATTTTATTTCTTTCTATTATTTTCTATTCTATTATAGGTTTTTTTTCTAATTCAGATCCATTCTGTTTGAAATTTAAATTTCAGAAGATGGTTATATATTCTTTCTATTTTATTCTATTCTATTCTTTTTCTATTTTTTTTTCTATTCTATTCTCTTATTTTCCATTCTATTATTTTCTATTTTATTCCAATCTTTACATCCAAATTCAAATTCATTCTATTTGAAATTTGAATTTCAAAAGATGGTTAGGTATTCTTTCTATTTTACTCTTTTTTATTCTAATTTTCAAATTGTCAGACAGTCAGTATTAATAGCCTAATCCAACAACTGCATTTAAATGGAAAAAAAATTGAATTTGAATGCGTTTTCGAATTCAAATTCCGATTTGATAATTTTTTTCACATTTGTTCGAATGTTATGGTTGGTATTATCCCTTATATAATATGAACACATGATTATATCCTATCTCACTGCATGTACTACTACCTGTTTATGGGACCCTCCTCTCTTTCTCTATCTATGTGTGCACACACAGCTTGAAATGCATGATAGTATACTACCTACTTTTTTCAAGGGGCTAACGGATACCACTTTCGGCTTATCTTGACAATCGCTCCCTATACAAGGGTGGCTGGCTTTATTATAATTGATTACCATCTCATTATTACCACCTGCTGTGTTCCCTAATGCAGATACGGCTGGACTTACAAACCAGCCTGTCCTCAAAATAATCCTAATTACTCGGATATTCTGACTGCTGGGAGACACCCGCTGGTGGCCACTGGAACTATGCCCTTCGACTCCAGGAACAACAGTGCCACCAGCAGTTGACCCAGGTAATGACACAAATCCTGACAGTTTCTTTCTGAAGCCAGTACATTTCCTAAGCGGGTGTGGTTTGTTATGTATTGGCAGGCACAGGAAGCCAAGATGCATGTTAGGGGATGGGGGCAGGGTTGCAATTACCCCCCAGGCTGCTCTGAAGCTCCAATAAAAGGCTTCTGCTTCACTCACAGTACTAGTCCTGGCTAAGACCTGGTTCCGCTGGTTCCTCAGCTGGCCACCCCTGGCCACTGTGTGGTTGCTTGGACCACCTGGCGTCTAGCAACCAGTGACGTCATGTCAGATCAAGGCCCCAGCATTCAGAGCGGAGGAGGATGTAACTTCCTTGTCCTAGTTCTCAGCTCCACCCTCCTCCTCCAACCTCTGTGGTGGCAGCCCCCTGCTCAGAATGGGAGGGGAAGTGGATTTGAGAGTCTGAGGTGAGGATGGGGCTGTTATGAGGGAGCCGGGCAGAGATGCAGGAACAGAGAGGATGGCAGCTAAGCTGGTGCTGGATGGCAGATGACACCCTTGAAGGGATAGAAAGGAAAGAAAGAGATCACATCTTTACATAGTTAGCCATTGTTGAAAAAAAAGGCACAAGTCCATCTAATACAACCAATAAAAAAAAAAAAAAAAAAAAACAGCAAAGCATGATCCAATTTGCTACAGCAGTGGAAAAAATGTCTTCCTGATCCACAAGAGGCAATCGGATTTCCCCTGGATCAACTTTGCCTATAGATGTTAGTACCCAGTTATATAATGTATATTCAGGAAACAATCCAAGCCTTTTTTTAAGCCAATATACTGAGCTGGCCAGAACCACCTCTGGAGGGAGTCTATTCCATATTTACACAGCTCTTACTGTGAAGAATCCTTTCTTTATTTGAAGGTGAAATCTCTTTTCTTTTAGACGTAAAGAGTGCCCCCTTGTCCTCTTTGGTAACCTTACTAACTCTACACCGAGTTCGCCATATGGACCATTTATGTATTTATACATGTTGATTATATCCCCCTTAATCTCCTCTTCTCAAGAGAGAGTAAATTCAGTTCAGGAGCTGAGCTCCTCCATGCCTCTTATCAGTTTGGTTGCCATTCTCTACACTTTCTCCAGTTCCCTGATATCCTTTAGGGGTTCATGCTGGGAGTTATAGTCCTTCACATTTGGGGATGTGACCTTCCAAAAGTGAAGGACTACAAGTCCCAGCATAAACCCCTCAGTGCTGAGGACATGACATCCCCCCCCCCAATCAAAGAAATGCTGGATGCCACAGAGGGAACATCCCCAGGCATCCCACAAGAGATGTGGGGCATTGTTCCAGGTGCTCAAGCTAGTGCCCCCTGCCAGGCAAGTTAGTGGAGCCAAGTTCTGGCACAAGGATCCAGGACACAGGGCTGGTTCACACCATGTTCACGGAGGGACAGTAGGCTGGTAGCCTAGGCAACCTTTCGGAGGAATGAAGATGTATCAGGCTATGCACATCGCATAGGATATGCAACATGCTTAGGATACACTATGGGCATAGCCAGATACTGTCTTTATTTTACTTCCCTGGTGCTGAGCTGGTCTGACACCCTCCAATGAGCCCACAGGGGTCTTGGTCCCCCTTTCACAGTAAGGTTTTGGTTTAAAAAATAAAAGGGCTGCGCAGTCTACAATGCCCAGGCATAAATTTTTGTTCCAGTCCACTCCTGTGTAAGGGACATCTGGATCAGTGGCGGCCCATGCATAGGGGGCGCCAGGGCGCCGCCCCCCCCTAAAAAAAAGAAAGAAAAAAAAAATGACAAAAAAAACAATAAAGTTATGACAAAAAATAAAAGACAAAAAAATCAATAAAGTTATGAAAAAAAAAAATCGGTTCGCCGGCCTATGTGGTGGGCTGATGGCTAAAGGGGGGGTGGGGTTACGGCCCAGAAGAGGTGCCGATTGGCTGCCTTCTGGGGGCGTAACCTGGGCGCAGGAAACAGCGCTTGGCCACCCCCACCTTCGTGATATCCTGGCTGTGATTGGTCCAGTCTCCAGCCTGGACCAATCATTATCCAGGACATCCGATCGCTGACGTCGCAATGGGGGCGGTGCCGGTGCATGCGTCAGTCACGCACCGTCACCGCTTCCCGCCGCCCGGACCGATCGGAAGACAGAAGACTGAAGAGGACGAGACAAGCAGCGCCGTGGACGGTTCCCGGAATCCCGCCACCGTCAGAAGGTAAGTGATTGAAGCCGACCTGTGCCATGCCTGTGCCATCACCTGTGCCATGCCTATGCCATCACCTGTTCCATCCTTGTGCCATGCCTATGCCATCACCTGTGCCATGCCTGTGCCATCACCTGTGCCATGCCTATGCCATCACCTGTGCCATGCCTATACCGTCACCTGTGCCATGCCTATACCATCACCTGAAATCCATACCAGACCCTTATCTGAGCACACAGCCTGGCTGGCCAGGATGGGGGTGACGCCCCCCTCCTAAACCATACCAGGCCACATGTCCTCAACATGAGGGGGGTGGGTGCTTAGGGGCAGGGGGGTTTGCTTCCCCACACCAAAGCACCTTGCCCCCATGTAGATGGGGACCGGGGTCTTTTCCTGACAACCTTGGGCTGTTGTTGTGGGGGTCTGCGGGGGGAGGCTTATCGGAATCTGGAAGACCCCTTTAACAAGGGGACCCTTGTGCCATGTTTATACCATCACCTGTGCCATGCCTATGCCATCACCTGTGCCATGCCTGTGCCATCACCTGTGCCATGCCTATGCCATCACCTGTGCCATGCCTATGCCATCACCTGTGCCATGCCTGTGCCATCACCTGTGCCATGCCTATGCCATCACCTGTGCCATGCCTGTGCCATCACCTGTGCCATCACCTGTGCCATGCCTATACCATCACCTGTGCCATGCCTATACCATCACCTGTGCCATGCCTATACCATCACCTGTGCCATCACCTGTGCCATGCCTGTACCATCACCTGTGCCATGCCAATACCATCACCTGTGCCATGCCTATACCATCACCTGTGCCATGCCTGTGCCATGCCTATACCATCACCTGTGCCATGCCTGTACCATCACCTGTGCCATGCCTGTACCATCACCTGTGCCATGTCTATACCATCACCTGTGCCATGCCTATACCGTCACCTGTGCCATGCCTATACCGTCACCTGTGCCATGCCTATACCATCACCTGAAATCCATACCAGACCCTTATCTGAGCACACAGCCTGGCTGGCCAGGAAGGGGGTGACGCCCCCCTCATAAACCATACCAGGCCACATGTCCTCAACATGAGGGGGTGGGTGCTTAGGGGCAGGGGGGTTTGCTTCCCCACACCAAAGCACCTTGCCCCCATGTAGATGGGGACCGGGGTCTTTTCCTGACAACCTTGGGCTGTTGTTGTGGGGGTCTGCGGGGGGAGGCTTATCGGAATCTGGAAGACCCCTTTAACAAGGGGACCCCCAGATTCCGTCCCCCCCTATGTGAATGAATATTGGTTCAGGTAGAATATCAAGCCTGGACCTCTGCAGTCTCTGTGTGACATGCATGAGTTTTCTGGCTTTAGAGAAGGTTGACTTGAGAGGGTTGGACTCCCCTAAAGAAGCTGAGGGTAAAGTTGATGTACTGGACAAGCATGTCTCTAAACCTAAACCCTATTGAGCATCTGTGGGGAATCATCAAATGGAAGGTGGAGGAGCGCAAGGTCTCTAACATCCAGCAGCTCCGTGATGTCGTCACGGAGGAGTGGAAGAGGACTCCAGTGGCAACCTTTGAAGCTCTCGTGAACTTCATGCCCAAGAGGGTTAAAGCAGTGCTGGAAAATAATGGTGGCCACACAAAATATTGACACTTTGGGCCCAATTTGGACATTTCCACTTAGGGGTGTACTCACTTTTGTTGCCAGCGGTTTAGACATTAATGGTTGTGTGTTGAGTTATTTTGAGGGGACAGCAAATCTACACTGTTATACAAGGTGTACACTCACTACTTTACATTGTAGCAAAGTGTCATTTCTTCAGTGTTGTCACATGAAAAGATATAATAAAATATCAACAAAAATGTGAGTGGTGTACTCACTTTTGTCAGATACTGTATGTTGCTTTATAGAATGTTAATGATTTATTAACTATACCCTTCAAAAACACTAGTGACAGTGCCCCTGTTTTTTACCAATATAACAAAATGGACTTACGTGCATAAAATAATGTAATAGAAAAAAATGTCCGCTGTGCCCTGCATGGTGCCAGGTCTTTAACTAACCCTAGGAGGCAAACTGGAATAGTTAAAGGGACTGGTAGAGAGACAAGCTCCTGCAGAATACGAGTAACCTTGATGAAAAGCGTTGTATTTCTAAACAGTGCCAAAAGACATGATCAAAATCTGCTGGAAAATACATGTACCGCCAACATTCCGCCGAAACGGACCTATAAATAGAGCCAACCTCCATCTATTAACAGCTTTCAAGTGAATTGTTCTTTGTATACTGCGGACATAGGCCTGACCATGGATTCTTCACTCAGAAGTAGTTCTAGAGCAGAAGATTAAATAAACAGGGCAGCTGAGCAAATTGAGTTTCAAAAGCATGCTTCAGTTGTAATTATCTAAACAGGTACCAGTTTACCCAGCTTAAATTTGGTTTTGAGCTGATCAAAAGTACACAAAGTCCCCCCTTCAACTATATCCTGCGAGCTTGGGACATCTTAAGATAAAGCACCAGTGTTAGGGACCATGCTGAATACTCAAGGGAGCTGAGGGCTAAGCACTATTGCTTGGAGTTTTAGTTAAGAAAGGAGTTAGAAAAGAGAAAGAGATAGGATTTTCACTAAGCAATGCAAGTGGACAACATATAAAGTTGCCTACAGAAGATAGTGCTGCCTTTGACAGTGCTTCCACAGTGAGTGATCAGCCCTTCAGTACCATTTATACTCAGTCCCTGCCCACATAACAGGAGAGTAGGTTGATGTATTGCTTGATAGAGACTCTGATAGCTACTGCCTCTTAGAAGCTGCTTCCAGAACTTGCATCTTATTTATATGTGATTATGCCAGAAAGCCATAACAGTGTGGATTATGTGAATCTGCTGTGGATTTGCATCTATCCTCATTTTTTAACTTGCTTTGGGCCTATCTAAAAAGACAGTGTCTGAATTTGCTAATGTGCCTTTAACTCACAGCTGCTCGGGCTGTGGAAAGACAAGAGGGTTAGATAGTCACCAATTAACCACTTAGGGACCGGAAGGTTTTTACCCACTTAATAACCAGGCCATTTTTTGTGATACGGCACTGCGTTACTTTAACTGGCAACTGCGCGGTCGTGCAATGCTGTACCCAAATAAAATTTATGTCCCTTTTTCTCACAAATAGAGCTTTCTTTTGGTGGTATTTGATCACATCTTCAATGTTTATTTTTTACCTTAATGGTGGGTCTGGAGCTGCGCAGTGATGTTGAGACAAGTGTGCTGGCAGCTGGGAGTGAGAGCCCAACTGCAAAAGACAATCAGGTGCACACATCATGTGGGGGGGGGGGGGGGGGACAGGTTGGCATCGTCTCCCTGGGCGCTGAATGACCTTGTTCGGGCACTGAGCGTAACCCTTTCTATGTCCATCATCTGCTCACACACAGTTTCTTTGGGGGAAACATTTCCTAACTCCAAGACCTAGACGGTACTGTAATATCATACATGCCATGTGTCAAAATATGCCAAAAGATTTATCCTTATTGACAGCTTGGATCTAGTGTTTGACAAAAGCTCCTCTGAAACAATGGCAATAAATGAAAATTATCACATTTTCCTGGCCAATTGTTTACAATGCCTAATGTATGTCTATTTCTCAGTTATATTAGAAGAATGTGGTCATATGCAAATATTCTTCTAATTGAATTTGTTTGAGCGATGTTTTCACAAGAAATACTGATGTTGTTTACTCCTGGAAAAATCTGTCTATATGCATATACAGTATACTGATGTAAAACACACTTTGAGCACAACAAAATAAACATTCCTCAGTAAACTATTTAACATGTTTATCTAAACACCTGCACTTTATATATTTAATTTATTTTGGCCCCTGCTCTCTTACTGCGACCTCCCTGAACTTCAGGTCTTCACAGGAGAGAATTAACAGTGGACAGTGCAGTCTTGGGTCAGCCTGTTAGCTTGGAGAAGGGGGCAAGGGGAGTACCTTGTTATCCAATTCTATGGGGCTGTGTGATTCTATTGATGCACACAGTGTAGGGTGACACAGCTGTAGTCTCCGCATGCAAGGGTACCTCCATAGGATGCTGCAATAGAAAGGAGCTACCCTGAAACAGGGAACCTTGGGCAGTTATCAAGGCACCAGCTTAATCTGGAATATAGGCAAGATATAAAGAATCTGCATGCTCAGTAATTAAATCAGCTGCTGAATTTGACTCAAAAAACTGAGGGTTTATTATCACTTTAAGTACAGAGAAAGTTATAACTGGGTTTCTGGCCTAAAATCTACCAAGTCATCTAATGATACCCTGCCCTTGTAGGAGCACATACAGTCAGGTCCATAAATATTGGGACATCAACACAATTCTAATCTTTTTGGCTCTATACACCACCACAATGGATTTGGAATGAAACAAACAAGATGTGCTTTAACTGCAGACTTTACTTCAGCTTTAATTTGAGGGTATTTACATCAAAATCAGGTGAAAGGTGTAGGAATTACAACAGTTTGTATATGTGCCTTCCACTTTTTAAGGGACCAAAAGTAAAGGGATTGGCTGGTCAGCTGTACCATGGCCAGGTGTGTTATTCCCTCATTATCCCATTTACAAGGAGCAGATAAAAGGTCCAGAGTTCATTTCAAGTGTGCTATTTGCATTTGGAATCTGTTGCTGTCAACTCTCAATATGAGATCCAAAGAGCTGTCACTATCAGTGAAGCAAGCCATCATTAGGCTGAAAAAAAAACAAATCAAACCCATCAGAGAGATAGCAAAAACATTAGGTGTAGCCAAATCAACTGTTTGGAACATCCTTAAAAAGAAAGAACGCACCGGTGAGCTCAGCAACACCAAAAGACCCGGAAGACCATGGAAAACAACTATGGTGGATGACCGAAGAATTCTTTCCCTGGTGAAGAAAACACCCTTCACAACAGTTGGCCAGATCAAGAACACTCTCCAGGAGGTAGGTGTATGTGTGTCAAAGTCAACAATCAAGAGAAGACTTCAAGTGAATACAGAGGGTTCATTACAAGATGTAAGGAAGGCTAGATTAGAGTTTGCCAAACAACATCTAAAAAAGCCTTCACAGTTCTGGAACAGCATCCTATGGACAGAGGAGACCAAGATTAACTTGTACCAGAGTGATGGAAAGAGAAGAGTATGGAGAAGGAAAGGAACTGCTCATGATCCAAAGCATACCACCTCATAAGTGAAGCATGGTGGTGGTAGTGTCATGGCGTGGGCATGTATGGCTGCCAATGGAACTGGTTCTCTTGTATTTATTGATGCTGTGACTGCTGACAAAAGCAGCAGGATGAAGTCTGAAGTGTTTCAATGACCCGAAGCATACTGCAAAAGCAACCAAAGAGTTTTTTAAGGGAAAGAAGTGAAATGTTATGCAATGGCCAAGTCAATCACGTGACCTAAATCCGATTGAGCATGCATTTCACTTGCTGAAGACAAAATTTAAGGGAAAATGCCCCAAGAACAAGCAGGAACTGAAGACAGTTGCAGTAGAGGCCTGGCAGAGCATCACCAGGGATGAAACCCAGCGTCTGGTGATGTCTATGCGTTCCAGACTTCAGACTGTAATTGACTGCAAAGGATTTGCAACCAAGTATTAAAAAGTGAAAGTTTTATTTATGATTGTTAATCTGTCCCATTACTTTTGGTCCCTTAAAAAGTGGGAGGCACGTATACAAACTGTTGTAATTTTCTTACAAGGGTGGGCTACACACGAGCACACGCGCGGGCGTGTGTGCGTGTATGTATGAATCATACCCTCTTGGTTCATTAATCAGTAATAACTATGAATTTTTGACTTTACTGAACTGCATACTTGTCTAGAACTGTAACTTCAAAAGTACTGAATCCAGAGGGTCAGAAGAACAGCCCGGCAACTAGCATTTTCCAAAAGAGATAAACAATGTTAGTTTGCAAATTTCTTTTATCACAGGAAAACTGTAAGATGTGTAAATGACTGGTCCGGAAAGCTAATCCTTTGTTTCTGCACCCTGTATGATTTCTGTCTTCTACATGAATAAAACATATTATAGATATTTTAAGGCAACTACACATTTTGTTTTTTTCTAGCTCATATGAATCCCACTCAGTAGAATATTTTATTTTTAAGCATGATTGATAGGTAAGAAAGTTTTCAAATCTTTTTTTTTTTTTTTTTATATCTGCCTTCAGAAGGAGTTGCTTAAGTCATCAGAGTGGAGCACACACAAAAATGTGTAAAAAGCTAGGAAATTATAGGTGTTTCATAAAAAAATAACAGAAGCCCTTTGTCTTTTTTTAAAGAAGCAAAATTGCTTTTTTTCATAGTTTTTTTTTTCCTATACAGTAATTTCCTTAAGAGAAAAAAACACAACTTACTTGAAATTGCATAGGGGGATTTAACAATACCCCAGTGGTAATCACTAACAAGTCTCATTTTGGACTGAATTTGACAGCGAGATTTGATTGCCTTTCTATAATCAGAGTGAAATCTATGTTCCTGGGAGAATAAATGATTTTTTGGGAGGGGGTGGAGGAAAAAGAGAGGCTTGTTAGTTGTTATTATCCAGGAGATGGCTACACCCCTTAGCAGCATTGAAGTAAATTCTGAAAAATGTAATTCGGATAGAATTAACCATGCAATTGCCAAGCAAGGGAGTGCACTTGTGTCTGTCTCAAAATCAAGGATAAAAGGCATAGTTTAGTTCTCCATAGCCTGTGGCTGTTATTTGTGAGTGGTCATTGCTGATCCACAGGATTAAGTTTTAGTGTTTTGTAGGTTAACCTGAAAATTTGGATGTTAGTGGAAATTAAAAAAGTAACATGGACAATACTTAATTGTTAGTGCTTTGCGTCAAATATGAACAGAATTACATGTTTCATTGTTTTGCAAGATGTCAGATATCAGCAGGATCACATTTCTGTGTTTTACAGGGCATCACATACTAGCATGATCACATGTTTCAGTGTTTTGCACAATATCAAATATCAGTAGGATTGCATGTTTCAGTGTTTTGCAATATGTATGGAAAAAATATCATTTGCATGTTCTTATGTACGTTACTGCTAAAATGCAGTATATCACATTAAACACCTTTTTACCAACTTTAAAGACAGCTTACACTCACTTCTGAATATATCATTGCTTTCTTTTGTAGCACCCTCCTAGTCAGGTGCTAGGTAAGAGAGTGTAGTTTTGGTGCATTATGGGACAGGGTATTAAAAGCCACGGGCACATGAGGTAGAGGTCTTTGGCGGGAAGCAGAGTCCCAGAGGGAGGGTGGCGGCTGCCTCCTCTTCTGCTGCAGTTGATGGTGGTCACAGGCAGTCGGCCTGGTGTACCGGTGAGGCTGAACCAGGAGAACTGACTACAGGAGTTGGGGCATTGGAGAATCTGGAAAAACAGTGTTGTAAGTACAGAGGAACTTGCCCAGGGGTCTGCCCAGGAAGGGGACCACTCCGGAGTGTAGAGTCAGTGGACAGTTATCAGCTAGCCCAGAGAGAAAGGGGGTACTAGGGGAGTACCCTGAATAGAAATACTATAGGAACACTTATCTCATCTTCATTCAAGTGGCAGAATGAAGTAACGGCCTTGCTGCATTCTCAAATTAGAAGTCCTCAGCATTGTGAATAGTTAACAGTTGGAGTATCCCACTCATCCCTTCTCCCATCCCAATTTAAATAAAACCACAAAACAACAACAACTTAAAGTATTAAGTTTCTGCAAACAGTTGCTACGGGTAACCAAGGGGAATCCTTAAAGTGTAATATCCAGCAGCCCTCTAGGGGGCAGTGCTACACTTTTAAGAGCTCAGCCCTTCCAGAAGTACAGTTTCAGTGAATGGTCAATATATACCAAAGAACGCACTGGTTCTGAACCTATAGTACCACAGCAGTATGCATAATCATTGGTTGACCTTCAAGGTTTCAGCTGGTAATCGGGATCGATGTTTTCATGTTTAGTTTACTTGCACGATACTTGCTAAGGATATAACAGTATTGAAATCTATGCTATGTAATGGACAGACGTATTGGACCAAAGTTACTATTATGTATTGCTATTTATTACTTTACAATAAATATTGGGAAAAACAAAAATCAAAGGTTGACCTATCCTTTGAACACACTGCAGCAATATATATTTAATCAATCTATAACCCAAAAGAAATAGCCCATCAATGACTTTCCCCAGTAACTTTTGTATTTTCCACAATTTGTTGGAAGAAACATAACTAAGTGTTCAGTCTCCTGCCAAATAAATGTTAACGTGGGAGGGTTTACTAGCTCTGTTGCTGGTGTCACCTGCCTATACTAAGATTATAGGCATGGGTGGTTGCTACATAAATTGTAAGAGTCGGGCTTAGCTTTTGAACCACACTTGTTTGACAACAACGGAGTTCTAAATTCATCTCCAATTATGGACATTATCTGCATCATTTTTATATTTATTAATGTATATTTTATAACATATAATATTTACATAGAGCCAACCTATTCCTCTTTAGTCTCCATTCACACCTGAGCATATTGTATTTAGGCGTTTTTTGGGTTTTTTTTCAGGTGTGTTTTTGGGGTTTTTTCAGGCGTTTTTTGCAGGTGTTTGGAGGCAGGCATTGACATTGTTTGGAGGCAGGCTTTTTATGTTTTAATCTTTGTTTTTTGATTTTTGTTATTACACAAACAACATAGATAAAGAGAGAAAAAAAAATAAGGGGGATAAAAAAAGGACCATAAGGTTCAGGATTAGATCCATATTGAGTACAATACATATAGCAGTAACAGTAGGTTATATATAAAAGTAGATAAGGCAAGTCAATGTATAGCATGGTGATTCCATGATAGGTAGATAACAAAGAAGCATAACCACCCTAGTAAGTGGGGCGTGAGTAATCAATCAACATAGAGTGAGATTTCAGTAGTATGCCTGTACCAGCAACATAGAAAACCTGGGAGGACCTTCATCTGAAGAGGACTTTTCAACACCGACAACAAGAATGAAACCCTCCCCAGGTTTACATAATACCTGTATGGTTATAACTGTCATTCTGCATGAAGCATTTACTTAAATGTTATTGAAAAGGGATAGCTCTGGCAGGATGGAGTGTAGTCACTGCAGCTAAAAAGTAATATTTAATAAAAATGTGATGAGGTATATGGTAGGTTGGTTACCAAAAAATCTGTACTGTATATAGCGCTATAGAACAGACAGTGCACAGTCTAACTGGACTTTGCTGCTAAAAGTGATACTAAAGTCTCGTTGTATAAAAAAAACAAACATGTTATACTTACCTGCTCTGTGCAGTAGTTTTGCACAGGGCAGCTCCTCTTCTCAATTTTTTTTCCAGCACTACTGGCCCCTCCCTCCTGCTAAGTGCCCCCACAGCAAGCAGCTTGCTATGGGGGCACCCAAGCTGAGCTGAGCCGCAGCTCCATGTGTCTATTCAGACACAGGGCTGCAACTCATCTCCGCCCCCCTCTCTCTCCTCATTGACTCACTGACTTTAATTGACAGCAGCGGAAGCCAATGGCACCCGATGTTGTGTCTCAGCCATTCAAGAGAGAGCCCTGGACAGCCGAGGCTCTTGTACAACATCTGCTGGATCAAGATGAGCTCAGGTAAGTATTGGGGGGGGGGCTGAGGGAGGCTGCTGCACACATTTTTTTTTTTATATTAATGCATAGAGTGCATTAAGATAAAAACAAACCTTCTGCCTTTACAACCACTTTAACTGCAGACAGGAAACAGGAACTTTATTCAGGGAAAAGACATAGAGCATACCACAGATGCAACTACAAAGTTATAAACACTGCCACCTATTGGCTGTAGAGTATATATCACTACTAAATACTGATGTACAGTAGTTGTTGCACAAAATAGAATTCTTTATTCCAACAACTGGACATTTAAAAAGTTTGATAGATATCTAAGAAACACTGTATATTTTCAAGATCAAAGCAACCTTTGCTCTTTGGTGTAGTTAATTCCACAGAATGGGTGCAGCAATAGAGAAATCCTGGAGAGAAGAAAATAAGGTACAATATTCATAATAAATCTTTGGACATAAGAGATATCAAAGAGCTACAATCAGCTTTTAGCAAAGAGAGAAAAAAGCCTCTTGGTTTCTACTTAGCAAAGCGTTCATCCATTTAATTACTTGTTTTTGTAAACACTGTTATTTTTAATATTGCAAAAGCAAGTATTACCTTAAGACAGAAATCTTATGGCTGGAGATTTATGACGGTTCTGTCAGCAGAAAAAGAGATGTAACAAATAGAAAGACTAGTGAAAAAATAGAAGACTAGTGTTAACCTGGTTACACATGTTACACTCAAATTGTACAATTTAATTCTAAATTAAAAACAAATATATAGTGCAGAAGAGAACACGTACACTCTGATTCTAGAGATTCTTTTTGGCTACAAAGAAAATATTTAAAATATAAAACAGTGCAGCGCAATAAAAACATTTCTAACATATTGATTTGTAGAAAAGGAAAGTCCAAAAAGCCCAAAGGATTCAAGCAATCCAGATCAGTGTGTGAATAAAAGGAGGAAACTTTTCATCCAGGTGACAGACCCTTCACCAGTAGATACACACTGCACTCACCTGAAATATATGAACCTCTGTGTTACCAGCAGGTCTAACAAGCATTCCCATAAAGGATAAATCCAAAGGCAACGGACTCCAACTTCACCCTAACAATAACTAAGCTGAAGATAGGGACTTATCTCTTCCAGGGTTAACTTGTATCAGGTCCCCAAGAATAACAGGCCCTTCGGAAGTGCATCTATCAGTGCCGCTCGGCGCTAACACCTCACAGGGGGAAGGATTCTCTGGTTGCCTAGAGAAAGAAGATATTATGGAGGATGGCAAAGAGAAAGACACAAATATTAGTGAAATATACAGCCCTGGATATGGCATAATGTTCAGCGCCATCAGCATGTATGTGATATTATTATGACAGCTAGATACCTACCATTGCCCATACTGCTACTGCGGTTACATGGAAATCAATAACATCATAAAATTCATAAAACTTTTTTGGGAAAGATTATAATTGTCTGTCACCTTAAGAATCTAAAGTCCTAGTTCTGGAATACTATGCACCTGCTTACAAAAAAAATAAATAAACCCTACCTGACTTCAAAGCAACCTTCCCATCCATATGCATTTAGGGCCAAGCAGTGTTTAAAAATGGGCCATTTGGAAATGGAGGAAGTATCCAGGTAGGTTCATCTGTGAATGAACCCTGAACCATACAAACTGTTATCCCTAGGTGTACACTTGCACTTGTTTTGCCATGCACAGTGGAAGGCATCTGAGCAGCATGTGTTCCTATTGAGATGCTTTTAACTGCACTATGGAAAGAAGTTAGGTGCAAGTACTACTTATAGTGTTCACAGGACCTGAAAAATAGTAAGGAAAAGGGCCACTACAGTTTCTATGTGAGGCTACGCTAACAAAAGCGACAGGTCCCTGTACACATAGCATAGAGGTGTGTAAATTGCAGTTAACAAGGGGTTGTAAAAATAACAACAATAGTAGTACCAGGTTGATCATTTTAGCTAAAGGTTTTTTTTTTTATGGCAGGCAAGACATTGCTTGTATAATTCTAATATTAAAATCAGAGTTAAAGTCTATTTGACGTGAGGATTTCTATGTATCTGAACTGTCTTTGACATAGACCAGGAAGTGAACCATAAAAATATCAAATCTCTAACAACTGCAGCTGTGAAAAATTCAGGTCTGGAATTTTAGCTCAGTTCAACTGTCACATGGATGAGTCTTTCGGGATCTGAAATTATCTAAAGAACTGGAATCCTTGGACATAAAGCACTTCTCATTACAGTCACTGCTTACATTAAATACCGTATGACTTCTAGCATTGTAGTCAACCTCCGCAAAGTATTTGCATGCTTATTTCACCAGTACATGAAACTTTATAGATATTTATTAGAGAGTCTAAGTTTGGGGAGAGCCTTTGTATTATCTCAGTATTTTAGGACAGTGCTTCATTATAAGCCATGGAAATTGTGTCAGCTGACAGAAGTCCTTGAAGTGGAGATCTAAAACTATCAGTGGTGTGACCATGGGGTTAATAAGCACTAGCTGACTGTTTTTTAGGGCCGTAGATGATCACAAATGCATATTCTTGCTTCCTCCATTATACCAATATATGATCATATGTTTTCTAGAGAAAAAACTGTTTTTCGTTTTCACAAAGTATTAATATTAGGTTAAGCATTGGTATAAATGGTAGATTGCAATATACTACACAGGATGCGTTTTATAGTGATATTAACAATACTGGTTTACAAATTGCGACATATTCAGTTAGGAAAAGCAATACAGAAAATTACTTAGATATACAGTAAAACCTTGGATTGCAAGTACTGTAACTTGGTCTGTGAGTATTTTACAAGATGAGTAACATTTTTTTATAAATATTATCTTGATAAACGAGCGATGTCTTGCAATAGGAGTAGCAACTGAGTAGATGCCTGCAGTCACACCGGGTACGATTTAAAGTAGTGCGATTAAAACCCGACTTCAACCACTAATTCAGCATTACTTCAGCACTACTTCAGTACTACTTCTGTGCGATTTGTAATGGTTTGATATGACTTCAGTGCTACTTCAGTGAGAGGGGCTGTCCATGTCACAGGGAGGAACAGTGATGTTATGAACAAAAGTTTAACTAACGAAGGTTTAATATTTAACTTCTTTCAGGCTCAAGTAAGAGAGGTGCCTCGCAGTGTAGCAATATGATAACATGTAATGAAGGTACGACATTTAGCATGGTTGATGATTAAAACAGGCAGTATGCAGGCATCCAGGGTAAAACTGTCCACATAGACCGTCCTCTGCACCGCCGGATTTCACCGCCGGCAGTCTACTATCGTGACTGATAAGACTACCCTGCAGTAGAACGATCTGAAAGCAAGGCTTGAAACACTCATGGAGCGCAGCGTGGACAGGATGACGTCAATGGTGGTAGCGGTGTGGGAGACGGTCTATGTAGACAGTTTTACCTCGGATGCCTGCATACTTAGATGTGCCTGTTTTAATCATCAACCCTGTGAGTTGTTAAATGTTGGACCTTCATTAAGACCCCGTTCACACTGGGGCGACTTGTCAGGCGACCTGGTCGCCTGACAAGTTGCCGTGGGTCACCTGCCATAGAGTAGCACAGGACCCGTTCTAATAGGAGCGACACAAGTCGCTCCGACTTAGAAAAAGGGTCCTGTACTACTTTGGGGCGACCTGGAGCAACCTGCATTGACTTCAATGATATGAAGTTCGTGCATGCCGCTCGGAGGTCGCGGTGCGAGCTGTGCACCACAACTTCACAGGTCGCCCCGAGAAGTCGGGTCGCCTGTATGTGAACCGGCTCTTAATGTAACCATATTGCTACAATTAGAGTCACCTCTCTTCTCTTTTATACTCTGTAGCTTGTTGTGGTTGTGGAATGAATCATCTGAGTTTCCATTATTTCTTATGGGGAAATTCGCTCTGATATACGAATGCTTTGGATTACAAGCATGTTTATGGAAAAAAATTATGCTCAAAATCTAAGATTTTACTGTATAAGTAATACAGAGACTGCCATTGCTGACATTGCTGAAGTGCATACCTCCCAACTTTTGAAAATGGTAATGAGGGACACCTATTAGCAAAAGTATGTAGGCATAGGACACACACCCCTGCCATGCCCCCTTAAAGGAGAATTACACAAAAAATATATATTAGTTAAACCTACAAGTGATTTTTTTTTTTTACTACTACTTTTCCTTTACATTGGTTTTTGAAATGTACAAATGCTTCAATTTAGAATTTGGATAAAAGGTTTAGCATAGTGAAACACTATTTGAAATTTAGCCAATGCATTTTATACATAGCTATATAGATCAGACCAAATTGAGAGACAAATGAGGAGGAAAGAGGGACTTTGTTCCAAATCAGGGACAGTCCTTCAAAATCAGTGACAGTTGGGAGCTATGCAAGTGTATTATTGTCAGTGGGACAATGCACACAGCTGCGTAAAGATGCACATTCAGAGACATACAAAAATAGAACATTTTATGTTTGAATGTGTACAAGTAAAGGCTATGGTCATACACTAGCAGCTAGAAGAGGACAAAGAAGGATTTTATGTGTGTATACACATATGCATCTTTACGTGCCTGTACGCATGTATGTGTGAGGTCTAGAACATAACTTGTGTTTTCTACTCAGGATCTTTGCTCCAGCAAAATCTGCATATAAAGACTAGTCATTTATTACATAAGTGTGCAAAATGCCTTGATTGACGGTACATTATGCTGGTCCTATGGTTCCAATTCTTTGACTCGTAGAGATACAGTTTGTAGAGATATGGAATTCTCTCTCTTTCATTTGCTGCATGCTTATCATGGGTGTCTGACTAATATGTATGTAATGCATACACAACCAGGCAATTCGTATTTTTAGAAGAAGGCCTCCAAGGGCAACCTACATAATTATTATGACAGGTTAGCGTTAAAACAATTAACAAGAGTTCATCTTTAGGCCTGGTTCACACTGGATGCAGTAATAATTTACAGCGAATTTGCTGCGTATTCTGCACCGCATCAGAATCTGCGAACCACTGCAGGTGTCAATATAAAGTAAATGACACCCCAAATCGGTTCGCAGAATGCAGTGCAAACTGTGAAATCGGACAGGAATTGGATTGCATGCGAATAGCCATGCGATCCGATTCTGGTGCGGACAAAAAAAAGGGTCCTGCATGAGTTTTGTCCGATTGCAATGCGAATTAAGCCACACAGTTTGTATGGCTGAATTTGCATCGCACAGACATCGCATGTGATCTGCAAAGCAATGCAGTGCGAATCACATGCGATGTCCCGCATCGCACCAGTGTGAACCAGCCCTTACGGATGAGGAGCCTGTAGACTGAAATCTGTTGTTTCTATAGAGTAATTTACTTTGCACATCATCACTGTACTCTGAGCCTCTTTATTGGAAAAGCTTGTAGGTGTATCAGCCTTTCATACAGATGTAAAAGAAAATGGCAATGGTAAAGAATTGCGGCATAATGTTTCCAGAATATTAATAACCAAATCCATGCATACATACATGCAGTATATAATTATGCGGAGATTGTATTATTTGTTCCTAAACATCCTTATTTATTGAATTGTAAATAGCATTTAGTTAGCAGATAAACTATTCCAAACACAGCCCAATTGTCCCTCACTTCTCTCCTTAAACACATTCACGCGTCTCAGTGTTTCTTTATTCCTAACAAATCAATTCGCTTGAAGAGTAGGATTTTTAGAAAAAAATGCTTTTTATTTTTTATTCAGTTCATTTCAATAGTAATAATCCCAGAGCAGAAAACTCTTTTAACACAGCAAAGCCCTGCGTGACATTTCATTGTGGAGCTCCCCGCCTGCGAATACTTAACACAATGCAAATGGTTATTGCAGCAGCTGATAAAAAAGCAGCCAGTGTGTTGAAAATAAATACATTCAGAACTTGAGTGGTTGCAGCAATATTACCTTGTGTAATTAGGGACGACCTTTAAAGACTTTTCATCCATTTAAAGGTGCAACTTCACTTGCAGTGGCGTTAAAGCTAAACTCTAGGCAGATATAAAGTGAACAGCATTGCTGTTATGTATTCATATAAATATCATTGAATTTGAATGCAGTTAGTGTAAGCACCTTCATTTTAACTTGGTATCAGAATTTTGTATTTTCTAAACAGCAACACTTATGGGAGGGACAGCACTAGGACCCAATTAGGGGTTCTACATAGCACAGAGTAAACAGGGGCTCATGTGCTGCTGCTACTTCTTCATTGTGCAGTCAGCAGGCTAGGGGTAAGATGGTGACTGATCTGTATTGCTTAAAGTAATATTAAAGCTTTGGATTTTTTTACATTGAAATAATAAACATGCCTTACTTACCTGCTCTGTGCAGTTGTCTTGCACAGAGCAGCCCCAATCCTCCTCTTCTTGGATCCCCCCATTCATGGCCCCTCCCTCCTGCTGAGTGCACCTAGATCAGTGTTTCTCAACTCCGGTCCTCAGGGCACACTAACAGGCCAGGTTTGCAAGAGAACTGAAATACATCATAGGTGATATCATTTGCTGCTCAGTTATTGCAGTATTCTAGTCTGCATCTCCCCAAGGTAATACTTAAAATCTGGCCTGTTAGTGTTCCCTGAGGACCGGAGTTGAGATACACTGCATATGAAGCAAGCAGCTTGCTATGGGGGCACCCAGGCAAGCTCACTCCTGAGCCATTACTCTTCATATCAAGTCACACACAGAGCTGAGACTCGTTCCTGCCCCTCTCTTTCTCCTCATTAGCTCACTGGCTGTGATTGACAGCATTGGCTTCTGCTGCTGTCTCAACCAATGAGGAGGGAGAGTGCCCAGAGAGCCTTTACAACCACTTTAACTGCAGCAGATAAAATGTATGGTCAGAAATGAGATCTCTCCAATATAGACTAACCTGCAAGGGAATTTAAGCTGATACACCACAACATCAGTGTCACAGCTGAGAATGGTAGCACTCCCAGTGCCTAGAACATGGGTGCTCAACCTGTGGCCCTCCAGCTGTTGGGGAAATAAAAGTCCCATTATGCCTCTGCCTTTGGGAGTCATGCTTTTATTTGTTAGCCTTGCAGTGCCTCATGGGACCGGTAGTTCTGCAACAGCTGGAGGGGCACAGGTTGAGCACCCATGGCCTAGAACCTTGTAGAGAAGGTCATATCTAGACATGTTCGGTTTGATTCCTTCCGAATAAATATTCAGACAAATTTTTCGTTTTTCAGGGATTCGGATACACCCGCATTTTCCGAACAGCAGTATAAACAAAGGTTACCAAATGCTCCGAATAACAAAAATAAATTTGTCCAAATTTTGGAAATTTGAATTGAAATTCAAATTGAATTTTATATCGAATTCCAGTCAATTTTGAGCTTTGAACAAATTTCTGAAATCAAAGACTGTGTGTTTTTAGAGTACTGTTTTGCAATAATGCTTTTTGTGTTAAGCCAAAGTTGCTTTAAATCATCTTTGGCTTAACAAAAACAGCATAATTTCAAAAGTCACTGTAATCATTTGATGAAGATATTTCTTTTGTTTGCTCACTTTCGAATCAAAAAAAAAAAAATCCAAAGTTTTCAATTCGACCAATTCAAAATTTATTGAATTTAAAAAAATCAGTAAATTCGAAAAGGACACAAAACAAATTCCGAATATGAATTGAACGAATCAACCGAATTTAACAAAACTAAATAACTGGAATAAGGAATCTGAACAAAACGAATCTAAACACATTTTTTCAATATACACATGTCTAGTAATTTCTCCAGCGAATTAAGATTTTAGGTGCAGGAGCACATACCGATCTTGAAAAGGGAGGTGATAGGATTTTAGACTTAAACAATGGATTACAAAATACCCTTATTTCTAAAGATTTTAATGATGAAGGTAGAGAAAGACATATAGAGGGAGATTTACTAAAATATGAACACTCAGAATCTGGTGAGCTTTGCATGGTAGACAATCAGCTTCTAACTTCAGCTTGTTCAATTAGGCTTTGACAATAAGCCCCCATTCACATTGAATCTGACTTTGAAATTGTGCAAATTCACTTGAAGTTGCACAATTTCAAATCTGCATGTCAGTGCAACTTCAAGTACGACTTCATGCACAGATGTCTATGCAAAATGCACCTGAAATTGCATAAAAATAGCGCAGGAACCTTTTTTAAAATAAGTGCGGCACCGCAAAGTCAGTGTCACACCAATTTGAACAGTTCCATTGCCAACAAAAGGGTGCAATTTGCCATCATTGACCTGTCATGTCGCAAGTTGGACCGGTGTGAATGGGGGGCTTAAACCTGGAAGCTGATTGTTTGTTTTTCATGCTGAGCTGCATCTAATTTTGCACGCTCCAGTTATAGTAAATCTCCCCCGTAGTAGCTTTCTAGATACTCTAATTTTGAATTTTTGCAGGGGCGAAGTGCTTGTGTCTACCCTTGGAAAAGTGAAAGTTAATCTGTACCCCTGAATATTGCGTTAAACCAAGGTATTAACTTATTGGCTGGTTCTTACTTTGTAATTAACCACTTCCTGACCGCCCATAGCAGATTTACTGCTACAGTGTGGCCGCTCTGTGCAGAATCACGCATTTATACATGATTCTGCACTTCTGAGTTTTGGGCACGAGCTTGCGCCACCATTTTACACAGTGGGAGCTGATCAGCGAGTCCCACAGACCCAATCTCCATCAGACCCGCCGATCGTTCATTACACTGACAAAAGGTGTGCAAATCCAATGTGAATTCAGCCATGCAATCTGTATGGGTGTATTTGCATTGCACAGACATGCACTCTGAATCACATGCAATGTCTGTCATCACACAAATGTGAACTGGAACTTAAAGCGTTTATAAACCACTGCATTTTTTTTTTTTTTCTTACCTGCAAGGCAAAGACATAATGTGCTAGCATGCATTGCATACTAGCACATTATGTGAAATTTACCTAAAAAATGAAGCCTTCGAGTGATGTGATGCCATCGCTGGAGATAGTGCCCATCTTCATCCATCTTGCTAACGGGTTTGCCGACTCCGGATCTATAACACATGCGTGCGGGAGCCACCGGTCACAGCACAGGACTCTGAAGGAATGGCACAGGTGGTCGTTCCTTCAGAGTGCATGTGCCAGTGATATCACTGGCTGCATATACAGTAACTATTTATTTCCTAAACGGTGCACATTTAGGAGATATTTACACTTTACCTTTACCTTATTATAGACTAACCTATAGGTAAAAACGCAGAGGTGATCAAATCCCCCCCAAAAGAAAGCTCTATTTGTGGGGGGAAAAAAGGAGAAACATGTTATTTGGGTACAGTGTTGCATGACCGCGCAATTGTCAAGTAAAGTAACGCAGTGGCGTATAGCAAAAAATGGCCTAGTCATGAAGGGGAATACATTTTCCGGAGGTGAAGTTGTTGAATGTGTAACATTTAAACTTTGTACTCCTTTTGTATTTTTGAAGGCTACGGGAAGCAGTGAAAAGCATGCAATACAAAATATACAGTAGAGGGAACCATATTGAAAGATTTATGTAGAGTTTATTGACGAGAATCAAAATGTAGTTTTTCCTTTAGCTCTAGTAGGGTTAAATCATATGTGCTGTTGTTGGGTTGGGGGGGGGGGGGACAGGTGTTCAGACAGGAGACAGAAGGTCAGGTAGAGTTTATGGATGTGACAGTAGGCAGACTTGAGCCTCCCTATAGAAATAATTATAGCCTTGGAGAATAGAGACTGATACGTATGCTGGCAACTAGGAGAATTATAGACTTCCTGTGCAGAGAAGGAAAAATATTACAGGCAGGCAGCAGCCATTAGAACTGAACACGAGTGGACTATCTTTTTAAGGTTTACCTTCACAACATACATTCTGTTCATCAATCAAAAGAATATGAAAAAAAAAACTCTGAATAGTTTGGCTTTTGAAATTTCTCATCCAGGGCCTGAAATATCATATTGGTCCATAGGCTTTCATTCAAAATGCAATGACTTTTCTGAGCCCACTATGAAATCATTGCTAATGTTTTGAATTATCCCTACCCAGTGCAATGCTACATTACTAATCATTCAATGCAGGTGCTATCTGTTTGCTATAGAACCTAAAACTGCATTTTCTAATACATGACATATGATAAAATAATACATATAATAAAAGAATATAAAAAAAAATGTTTCCATATTTTGTTTTTTTTTCTTTATAAATCTGCCTTAAGGGCACTTTACCATCAATATTGTTTTGTTGATTGTTCACTTCCAACCACAAAACATTTATCCCAGCCTGCTGTGACAGCCAACCGCAAGGCAATAAGGACAGGAACGTAGAGGTAATTACACCACATGCTGTCAAAGGACATCATAGCTGGGAAGCCAGAGCTGAGAATTATAGGCATAGCTGAATGATGTGGCAGGAGCTCCTGTCCGTGGAGCATCCAATATTCTCTACTCTAGTACTACACTACATCCTATTGATTGACCTGTAGCATGTAGTGTGTTGACTGAAAAAGAAATGTGAATTTCAGGATAAAACAATAACCCTTATTTTTTTTCCAATGCCAAACACACAGATCATTGCCCAGTAATCAATGTATTAAAAGGGTCAAGTGGCAAAACTAGCACACTGCTGTACACCGTGTATTATAAATGTCATATTATAGGCTTCTACATTTGTTATATATTACATGCTTATACACACAATATTTTAATAGAACCAGTAAGGCCCATTTCACATGGGCTTTCCAATCCGGTCCGCCTGTCAGTTTTTTTTAGGCAGACCGGATCGAATGTTCCATCCACCCCTATGGAGCAGCGTATGTCAGCGGAGACATCTCAGCTGACAAGCGCTGGTATCCGATCCGATCCTGTCCGTGAAATCCAGACGGATGGAAGCCCTATTTTCCATCCGTCTGGAGGATGGAATCGGATAGGATTGGATGAAAATGGACAGGCAGTCTGTTATCATCCGATCTCCCCATAGAGGAGAGCCGGGATCGGACAGGTCTGTCTCTGCAAAGTAAGCGGAGACGGAGCTGTCATCCGCCTTCTCAGTGGGGATCAGCGGATCGATCTCCCGCTGAGCAAAACGGAGTCCGCCGGGCGGAAAGCCCCTATGAATGCACCCCAAGGGTAATTTATGAATGAAAATAACATGCATAAGGCTTTAGTCTAATTAGTCTTGAGAATTAACTATTTGCTGTTCTTAGGGCACTCATAAACATTATGAACTTTAAGGGCCCTTTCACACTGAGGAGTTTTTCAAGTGCATACGTAAAAAAAAAAATGCCTGCAAAGTTTAAGAAAAATGCTTCCCTTTAAAATCAATGAATGTTTTTAAAATGGTGCGGTGCGCTTCCATTATGGTGAAAAGAAATACTGTTTGCAGCATCTTTGGAGCATGTTTGGGGAGCTAAAAAAAATGCACCAAACAATTCTCCTTCCCACTGAAATTAATATAAACCTCATCAAAAGCACCTCAAAAACGCCTTAAAAATGCTCCACTAAGCATTGTTGGTGCAGTTTTTGAGTCACATGTCCTTAAAAAACATTAATGCATAGGTGTTTTACTGGCAGTTTTGAAGCGAACCAGTGTGAAAGTGTGCTAAATAGTTAAAACAAGCTTATGGCTGCATCAGCAGTCTTTATAAAGCCCTTGCTATCACAAAGGGGACTTGCTATCCCTCCTTCCTTGTCATAGCAATAAAGTAAAATGAAAATAAAGTGCACAAAAAATCTAAATGTATTAAAATAACCAAAAATTATTTACAAAAAGTATATGTATGATTGCATACACTGTATGTAAACAGCAATTCCCCAGTACATGTGTAGCATGGTGCCTTGCCTGCTGTGTTGATTCCCCACTCTCCCCCTTGACCTTGAAAAATAAATCGGTTTTCAACCCGCCAAATAAAGATAATAAATATATGGAAGTGTTCGAAAATTTGGTAGCTCAAGATGTTGAACACTTGAAAGTCAGAAAAATGCAGGATCCACAGTGGATCCGAAACGGCATAGCCAGCCTAGAGGAAAATAAACAAGTGGTGATACGACCAGCTGACAAAGGCGGGGGTATCGTTGTCATGAGCGCAGAATACTATGATAACGAGATGAAGAGGCAACTCTCAGATCAGAATACGTATTCCCGATTAAGACACAATCCGGTGAATGATTACAAGAAGGAATTGGACAACCTTATCAAAGATGGGTTGACTAATGCTATTTTAAATAAGAAAGAAGCACTTTATTTGAATCCCATTGCCTGTAGAACCCCTATTATTTATTTCCTCCCTAAAGTTCACAAATGTGTAGAGAAACCTCCGGGGAGGCCTATCATTAATGGCATTGACTCCCTTAGTTCAAGATTGGGCCAATACATCGATTTTTACCTACAACCACTGGTTACCCGAACACAAGCATACATTAAAGATACCAAAAATGTGATACAACTTCTACAGAATCTACCCATATCAGAGAACTGCATCCTCGCAACTGCGGATGTACGTTCTCTCTACACTATCATTGGTCATGAAGCTGCAATGGAGGCAGCGGCATGGGCCTTAGAAGAGTCAGATTTTAATGTGGAACATGTAGAATTTCTTTTAGAAAGTTTGGAATTTTGTCTCAATCACAATTATTTTTGGTATGCTGGGGAATATTTTTTACAAACCAAAGGTGTAGCTATGGGGACAAGATTTGCCCCCAGCGTAGCTAATTTATTTATGGCCCAATGGGAGGAGGAGGAGATTTTAGTGAACAGACCCCCAGAATTAATCTTCTACAAAAGATTCATTGATGATTTGATTATTATCTGGGAAGGGGACATTTTATCTTTTAATTTTTTTAAAGCCAAAATGAATTTTAACAACAAGAATATTGTACTTACATGGACTGAGAGTAAGGAGAAATTGAATTTCCTCGATTTAGAGATTTTCATTAAAGATGGTCGTTTACACACAAAAATTTTTTTCAAACCCACCGACCGCAACTCCTATTTACCTATGGATAGTTGTCACCATAGAAACTGGCTGTTCAATATCCCGAGGGGACAACTTATCAGGATTAAAAGAAATTGCTCAAATGATAATGATTTTATCACACAGTCCAAAGTACTAGTTGAACGATTTCAGGCAAAGGGATACAATATGGAGAAAGTGAATTCTCACCTACAACAAGTAGCATTATTAAATAGAACTGAACTTCTGGAAAACAAGAGGACATCACCAAGGAAGGTGAATAATAATTTTAAGTTGGTGTTTGATTTTAATGTTCAATACAAGCAAGTTGAACGCATCATTAAAAAACACTGGAGTGTCCTTAAACAAGACAAAATCTTGGGACCCCATCTCCTGGAGAGACCTGGTTTCATATACAGGCGAGCACCTGTGTTGAAAGACAGGCTGGCGCCGGGAGTGGTTGATCCCCCTAAATGTATGAAAAATACTGTTTTCCAGTTTTGGTCCGGATTTTACGCATGTGGTAAATGCGGTGTCTGTCGACAAATGAGGAAAAATATAAAGAAAAGAAAATCGTTTAAATCCAACAGCACAGGCAACGAATACCAGATTAAAGATTTGATCACATGCACCACCATTGGGGTGGTCTAGTCTATATGATGGAGTGTGGCTGTGGACTCCAATATGTGGGCCGCACATCGAGACCCCTAAATGTAAGAATAGGGAAACACATCAAAAATATCAAAAAGGGCGAGGTCTCACACAGCGTCTCCAAGCACTTTAGAGAAGTCCAAAGTTTTGGGGAATTGAACATGTCCAGCCACATTGGAGGGGGGGAAACTATATTCGCCAACTGAGCAGAAGAGAGTCCTTCTGGGTGTATGAGACGAAAGTACTGGCACCCAGGGGGTTAAATAAGGACTTTGACCTTAACTGCTTCATTAGTGATAGATAGTACCCCTTGACTTCCTATGCAGTATTCGAAGATTCCCTTTATATTCACCCTTTATCCGTGTATTTCACTTTTACCTTTTTTATATATTTTATATTTTTATATATATGCAATCTCGATATATATATATATATATATATATATATATGCTTTTATATATATATATATATATATATATTAATATATTTGAGGTATCCAAACATTTTAAATAGTTTTATTAGAATTTTTTTAGAATATATGGCAACAATATGATTTCATGTGATTTTATATGTAATACACAACAGAATGATGCAATGTGATTTTATATGTATTAAAGATGTTGTTAATGTGATGTTTTTATGAGAGACACCCGGGGGATGGCGGCGCAGTCACGCGGTCTCTGCAATTGTTTTGAGTTGATAAATGTATGTTTAAGATTGCCCCTTTGACGTATTAGCTAGTGACACCGAAGATCACAGGAAGTGTATCGTTGGTTCCGGTGTCCTGTGTATAGCTCAGAGAAGGAAGGGCATGTGACCGCTGGCCAATCCACCGTTAGTAGCATTGGTAAAAGGCGAGGCTGGACACGCAAACTCCACCCCTACCGAAGAAGCCAACGGAGCCGACGCTCCAGGCGTAGCGCGTATAGGGAGGCGGAGCCTGCGTGCCTGACGCTGATCGCTCGGGTGGAACTCTCACACACTGAACGCCATACTAGCAGGCACGGCTGAGTGCCCAGCAAATGTGAGTTACCCAATTCTGTTCAATAAAAGCTCATCTATTCATATTCAGAGAGCACTAGATTCTTGCTTTATCTCTATTCTATGTCCTGGCGACCTCCGGAGGTGAAGGCTGGAGAGTTTACCTGTGAAGTCTTTAATATCCCCTTATATGCTCATGCTGGCCCGTTTGGGTCTGGTACTAAGGTGAGAGGCCAATTTTATTGGTGGAGGGATTGCACACATATGGTGGTTCCTTATTTACTCTCACGGGATTGAGGCTGATCTGTCAACACTTGGATACATTATTCATCGTTTTGGAGCACTTTATATGAACATTCATTGTTTTTATGAGAACACATATTATTTTGTGCACATCTGGCGCAACACGTTTTGATTTTTATGTGTAGCATGGTGCCTTGCCTGCTGTGTTGATTCCCCACTCTCCCCCTTGACCTTCCCCCCTCTTGTAATGCTGAGACCAGTGTAAACAGCAGGCTTCATGTGCAGCAGCTGCCTCTCACCCTGAGCAAGATTCCCAGCTGTGCAGCTTCACAGCAGTTCTGTGTTATCCCTGATTTCCTTTCCCTCCCAACTGCCAAGCAGCAGAGGGACCAATCCGGAAAGGCTGGAGGATTATGGGATATGTAGTCCCCTTGACAGCACTGCCCACTGAAAGTAATGGTGCCTGAACTACAGCCCACCTCAGACCCTGCAGAAGGAGGGGAAAGAACTGCATTTTCCAAGGCTGTAGAGGAAACAGCTTCCTCTTGGTGCGAGGAGGTCCAGAGAGTGCACATAGCTGTCCAGGGTGCACCATCACTGCTGCATAACAGTGGCCTGAGCAGAATCCAGAGTGCTAGGTCCCAGTGGGTGGACAGCCATAGTCACCTGGGTGTAGAGAAGAGCATGGACTAATCACTCTGTGTAACCAGATTGTGAGCTGCAATATCACTTGGACTTTTGATCTGCTACTGCTGGGATTTATTATCTGCTGCTAGTGAGATTGAGCCATTTAGGAATTGACCGTACAGCCATCTAGTAGTCATATTGCTGCCTACAGGCTTGACTGGCACTATTCTCAGGTGCACATACGGTAACACTGGGCCCCAATAATAGCTGGCTGAAGAGTTAGGACTAAAGACTGACCCTTTACATCTGCTACACAGAGAATTTCACCTATTGCTAATGCTAAGTGGTACCTCTTAAGGGACATTGCACCATTTCCTAGCCATTCTCCTAGAGTGCACTCTAGACTAATTACAGTATCATTATTCACTCTGTTTGTTCATTTGTACTCAAAACACCATATACATACTCATGTTCTTATAAGTGCTTGCAAAAACTTTATTCCAACCAGTTGTGTCAGAGGGGCTGAAGCTGTTCTTGGATACAAGGTGCAGAGAAGGGAGAGCCCAAGTTATCGAGTGGCTCCTTTGGGCATAGCACTACACATGTGAGGTATTGCCACTATCATTGGAGTGAGAGCAATAATTCTAGGACCATAATTCTTGTTTAACTCCAAACTGGCAACCTGTAAAGGCTTTTAAAGCATCACCTGTGAAATTATTTAGGTAATAAATACAATATGTATAAATCATCACTGACTGTGGAAAATTTTGCATTTCATTTGGAAATTAGGATTCCAGAGCCTGGAGGATAACTGGAGAGGCACAGAATCCTAGTTGCATGAGGTCCAGTGTGAAGTTTCCACAGTCCGCGAAGAGTTGACATATATGATCTGGTGAACAACCATACAAAAAACTAAATATATATATATATATATATGTATACAATTTCAATAAAAAGTGAATAAAATGATGGTAATCACCACTTTAAATGTCCCAACACCATAAACACCTGCTTCTGGTGCTGTTTAAATTATTCACGCTTATGTTAAGCCGCTATTTTTATATCCCATATACAGTTTCATTCACTTTATTTCAAATCTTCTTCACTTGTGTGTCTTCTCTAAATACAATATTGAGTATAGTATACTGCAATAACTAAATAGTTGTGCGAATTTCATGTCCCATACAAAATTGCAGCTGCTACTCTTTTGATCTGCAGGTCCTCTGCTTTCAGAAAATATATAACATTTGGGGTTTCTAAATAATTTTTTGCAAAAAAATGCTGATTTTAACATGTATGCTAAAAATTTAAAAAATAACCCGGATGGAAAGTGTTTAAAGTATCACAGCTGAAAATGTAAAACGTGAATTAAAGTGGTTCTAAAGACAGACGTTTTTTTCTCTTAATGCATTCTATGCAATAAGATAAAAAAAAACTTCTGTGTGCAGCAGCCCCACTCAGCCCTCCTAATACTTACCTGAGCCCTATCTCGATACAGCGATGTTACACGAGAGACTCGGCTGTCTGGGACTCTCCCTTCTGATTGACTGAGACACAGCAGCAGGCGTCATTGGCTTCCACTGCTGTCAATCAATGTCAGTGGGCCAATAAGGAGAGAGATAGGGCGGGGTGGGGAGAGGCTGAGCCGCAGCTCCTTATCTGAATGGACACACAGAGCAGTGGCTCAGCTCAGGTGCCCCCATAGCAAGCTTCTTGCTGTGAGGGACTCGACTAGAGGGAGGAACCAGGAGCGAAGGTGAGGGACCGGAGAAGAGGAGGACCTGGGCTGCTCTGTGCAAAACCACTGTACAGAGCAGGCGACCATGACGTGTGTTATTTCTAAACAAAAAAAAAGCAACTTTAGTATCCCTTCAAAGCGGAAATAAAACCATCAGTTTAACAGTTTCAAAAAACAGTCACGTGTAACACTCCCATTGAATGTGCTCTCAACCAAACTGTCAAACCATCCAATGGCATAACTGATTACATGTGCAGCATCATAGCAGTTGCAAATTAAACAGAGGAGAAGATGGCAGCTTCCTTGGCTGAAAACCATAGGAGGGTTTACTTCCACTTTAAGCCTATAGACATAGCGTGGACTTATTTTACTGCACTTCAAGCCTCTAATATAACAGAACTTCTTTAACCACTTGGCACACAAGGCTGAAAGACGGCTACAAAGTGGGTTTAAAATGCCGGTAGGGCGTACATAGATGTCCTCCCTTTCTCGTGCTGCCTGTGTGCTCTGTTATCACTGAGTCCTTGGGACTTGGCTGATCACAGATTGGGTAAAGGGCCAATCACACCGGGCCCTTTACCAGGTGATCAGCTGTCAGCCAATGACAACTGATACAGGAGTAAACAGAAGCCGGGTATTGACTTTTTTTTCCTCACGCTGTCAGCGTGAAGAGAAGAAGAAAGCTGTTACCGACTTCCGTTAGAGAGACATCAATCCCACACAATGTACACCAGTGCTGCTAATCAGTGCCCTTCAGTGCCGCTTATCAGTGCCCTGCAGTGCTGCTAATGAGTTCCCACCAGGGCCATCTATCAGTGCTCTTCAGTACTGCTAATCAGTGACCACCAGTGCCACCTATCAGTGCCCATCAGTGTTGCCAATCGGTGCCCCTCAGTGCCTCATCATCAGTGTCACTTATGAGTGCTGCCTATCAGTGCAGCCTAACAGTGCCCATCAGTGCCACCTATTAGTGCCCACCAGCGCCACCTATGAGTGTCCATTAGTGCCGCCTCATCAGCGCACATCAGTGAAGGAGAAAAATTACCTGTTTGCAAAACTTTATAACAAAATATGAAAAACTTTTTAATTTTATTTCACAATTTTTGGTCTTACTTTGTTTAGCAAAAAAAAAAAAAGTGGTGATTAAATACAAAAAAAAGCTCTAATTGTGTGAAAAAATGTCATATGTGTACAGTGTTGCATGGCTGCGCAATTGTCATTCAAAGTGTGAGAGCGTTGACAGCTACAAATTGGCCTGGGCAGGAAGGAGGTATACGTGCCCAGTAAGCAAGTGGTTAGTATAGAGTGTGTGCATTGGTTTGAGAAGTTTGGTTGTCACATAAGAAAGAAAATATTTATTCAGATAGTGAGTGAGCCAAAATAATACCTGGAATTCTTAATTAAGTGTAGGATACGCAGGAATTGAATACCCCTGGAGGTTAATTAAAGGTATACATATCTTCTTGCCTGAAAGGTTACAGAAGGAAACTGTTGCTTTGAACATGCCAAGTGCTAACTATGTGCTCACAGAGGTTTCGGCTTTTTTTTTTTTTTTTTTTTTAACATGTTTTTCTGCTTAGCGATAGTATAAATGTATTTTATTCAACTGATTGTATATACTCTGTGTAAATGATTGTTGCCAGTATAATACTGAACACGATAGGTGCAATTCTGTGCACGGTCCCATTCACTGAAAACCCACGGTCATCATATATAAATTGATGTTTTTATGCTCAAAGACAGCACAGGTTTTGTATTTAAAGTTTTTCATTTTGATATTTTAATACAAATAGCAACATTAGCAAACATCTTGGGTAATTAAAATGCCTATGAAAATCTAATATTACACAATAAAACTGAAGTTTTGGAGGGGTTGTTAATAAAGAATAGTTCTGAGAATTTAATTATGCAGCCAGGCTGTTTTAGAACTTTGCAGCCCTGAAGTATGCATATTTCAGCAAGTGTTTTAGATTCAAGAAGCGATTTAGTCATAGCTAGGCTTTATTAAAATATTGGTAGCACATTTGTCTCTTGGCTTTATTTTGACATTTCACCCATAATGAATTTAAAAGCCAAAGTCTCTGTAGCTCTGTACTGAACTTCTAAATATAAATAATCTATGACGGGGGTAAATAAAATGAAATCTAAATTGATATAAATTATCTTCAACACAGTAAACGATTAGGACAGTCAGAGTATTCTATGGGTTCCCAGAAAGATTAGCAAGCATGCCTGACACAGGTTTGTATATATTATTTAATGTTTCTCTGAATCAAATGCATTGTGGCATTACCGGATGACTCAGCAAGGCGATAGGTAGTTGGTGACTATTGATTTTGTTTAATAGGATTTTTAGCTCCTTTTCTCCAAGCTTTCTATATCTAAAATTTTTCTATGTTCATTTTAAGGCATACATTCATCAATGTGCTCCTGTTCCATGTTTGCATATGCATTGTTTGCAATCATAGGGATCATCGCAATACACGTCAGATTGTAACCATTTGGTTCTACTTTCTAAGCACTGCCCAATAAGCAGCAAGTCTATAATAATCCTTGTTTCGAGATACTATTGTCAGAGCTTTTTTTCAGCAGGAATGCGGGGGGAATGCAGTTCTGACACCTCCAGTAATTATTGTATGTAATGGTAGAAAGTGCTTGGGTGTGCTGGAGGGTCTATTGATGCGGGCTGCTGAGGGATATAATGTCACTGGTGGGATCTATTTTTGCATGGGGGTCTATTGTTGCCGAGTAGGTCTATTGTTCCTAGTGCGGGTCATATGTTGCTGGGGTGAGTCAACTGTTAATGGGAGGGATCTACAGTTAAGGGAGGGGTCTATTGTTGCTGGCTCCTGGAGGGTCTATTGATGCTGGCTGCTGGGAGATCTGTTGTTGCTTCAGCGGTTCTGTTGTTGCTGAAGTGGTACGTTATTGCAGGGGGTCCATTATTGCTGGAGGGGGGAATCTATTGTTGTATGATGGATCTATTGTTGCTGTGGTGAGGTCTATCATTGCTGCAGGGGGGAGTCTACTGTTTCTGGGGAGGGGGTCTATTGTTGCTCATTGCAGGGGATCTATTTTACTGTCCTTCTTGTTATCATTTACAAATTCTGTGCAAATCACTTAGTATCACAAAATGATACTTGGTTCTGTATTCTCTAAAAGGGGCTGTACTGGGAGGTGGGTAAGAGGTGGAACCTGGGAATGTTGCTCAGAGGTGGGTAGGAAAGGGTGACTCAGAAGGGGGGAAATCCTGCACTTGTTCTCTGAGAAAAAAGCCCTGACTATATTATATAGTATCCAGATGCTCATTAAGCTACCATGTACATAAGCCCTGACAGCAGTTCCAGCATAAACTGGAAACCTCTTTTAATTAGTATATGTGTACAAATACAACTATTTTGAATAGATCCATTAAAGTGAATTTCCTATATTTTCTTAAGGTGGCCATAGATCAGGGGTGGAGAACCTGTGGCCCGCGGGCCGCATGCAGCCCACACGATCGTGACGTCCGGCCCGCACGATCGTTACGTCCGCCCCCCCCTCCTCGTGCCGCTGTGTCAAAAGGAGCCGATGGCTCCGTCCTGACACTGAGTCTCTGAAAAGGGTGGACCCGAGGCGCAGAGCAGTGCGCCTCGAGCCCGCCCATTTGTGTGACAATAGCGAATGAAAATTCGCTATTTTCCAACGGATCCTCCTCGGTCAATGCCATTGGCCGAGGAGGAGGCGGGACGCGGGAGGACTCGAAGAGACGCGGGGACTGAAGAGAGGAAGCTGCCGCTACAACCGGTAAGTCAAGTGCACTGGTCTGGGGGGCTCGGCACGCTGTTCACTCTGCATTGTAAGGGGGCACGCTGTTCACTCTGCATTGTGGTCAGTCTGCATTGAAGGGGGCACGCTGTGGTCAGTCTGCATTGTAAGGGGGCACGCTGTGGCCAGTCTGCATTGAAAGGGGGCACGCTGTGGTCAGTCTGCATTGAAAGGGGGCACGCTGTGGTCAGTCTGCATTGAAAGGGGGCACGCTGTGGTCAGTCTGCATTGAAAGGGGGCATGCTGTTGTCAGTCTGCATTGAAAGGGGGCACGCTGTGGTCAGTCTGCATTGTAAGGGGGCACGCTGTGGTCAGTCTGCATTGAAAGGGGGCACGCTGTGGTCAGTCTGCATTGAAAGGGGGCAGGCTGTGGTCAGTCTGCATTGTAAGGGGGCACGCTGTGGTCAGTCTGCATTGTAAGGGGGCACGCTGTGGTCAGTCTGCATTGAAAGGGGGCACGCTGTGGTCTCTCTGCATTGAAAGGGGGCACGATGTGGTCTCTCTGCATTGAAAGGGGGCACGATGTGGTCTCTCTGCATTGAAAGGGGGCACGCTGTGGTCTCTCTGCATTGAAAGGGGGCACGCTGTGGTCTCTCTGCATTGAAAGGGGGCACGCTGTGGTCTCTCTGCATTGAAAGGGGGCACGCTGTGGTCACTCTGCATTGAAAGGGGGCACGCTGTGGTCTCTCTGCATTGAAAGGGGGCACGCTGTGGTCTCTCTTCATTGAAAGGGGGCACGCTGTGGTCTCTCTGCATTGAAAGGGGGCACGCTGTGGTCTCTCTGCATTGAAAGGGGGCACGCTGTGGTCTCTCTGCATTGAAAGGGGCACGCTGTGGTCTCTCTGCATTGAAAGGGGGCATGCTGTGGTCACTCTGCATTGAAAGGGGGCACGCTGGGGTCAAATATAACAGGCTAATTTTTAAGTTGATTATTTTGTACGGCCCCCAAATGATGTTACATTTTTGTAGCTGCTGACTTTTATTAAACACAAAAATGACTGGAGCTCCACTTTAAGTTCTAAATAGTCTGGATAGAGGTTCAGCACCTGGCTGTGCTGTCTGGTATGAGTGCCTATATCCTAAGTCTTGCTGATTAGATTGACCAGCCATTTGACAGATAAAACAGATCACATTTATGTATTTCACTTGCATTTGAATTTACTATATACTGAGGACCCTTCATCTTATAGGCCAATTGCCTTATTAAATGCAGATATTAAAATCTTTGCCAAGCTTTTGGCAAGTAGACTGCAGAAGTTTTTACCCCAGTTGGTACATGCAGACCAGGTAGGATTTGTGCCAGGACGGCAGGCTCCTGATGGCACGAGAAGACTTTTGAATCTGCTAACACAGATGGGATCCTGTCGGACGCCTTCCCTGCTACTTTCTTTGGATGAGGAGAAGGCGTTCGACAGGATCCATTGGGGATATTTGGAGGCAGTGCTGCATAAATTTGGGATTGTGGGTTGGTTAGAAAAAAATATAATGGCTCTTTATTCCAGACCAACAGCAAACGTACTTATATCGGGAATATTATCTAAATCGGTTGGGTAAACTAATGGGACTAGGCAGGGATGTCCCCTCTCACCAGTTGTCTTTGCGTTGCTTATGGAGCCTTTTGCTCAGAGTATTAGGAGCAACGCAGTAGCGGAACTATCAGGGTCGCAGCGGTCGCGGTTGCGACCGGGCCCTGGAGTTCCGCTACCTGAGGGTGGGCCCGCCAGCCCCGTTTTCTTACAGCGGCCGCGGCGTGAGGGGGCCCGTCCGTCCGCCTGATGACAGTACGCTAGTGGTGGCTGAGCTGTGTGAGTGAGAAACTAGGCTGGATGCCGCCTTCCCCGATCGTTGTGCGGGGGGGGGGGCAGGGAGGAGAGGTACAGGCATGACATGTGTGCAGTCAGTGTAAAGCAATCTACGAGTACCTGCATTCTGCTGCTGTGCTGCCTGCACCGCCCTCAGCCCTGCCGATCCTCCAATCCGAGAGAGGGCTGATGCAGTGAGGCAGCAGGGGTGGTCAGTCACTGAAAGTCAGCTGACCAGCTGACACCAATAGAGTGCAGGGGGAGGAGGAGTTCTCCCCTCTGCCAGACGAGTGTGAAGAGACTCCATGCTGTGTCTGCCTGGCTGGAGTTGCCTGAGCCTGAGTGAGGGGGAAATCGTCTTGACTCGACTGACTGCTAAAAGTAAGTGAACTTCAACTTGCCTTCCTTCCCAAACTCCACCCTTGCTGGCTTACTGGAATGCTGCCTCTTAATGATCCCATCCCATGCCTGGCACAGAACAGATCTCATCCTCTACAACAGAACTTTTGGGGGTGTAGGGATGAGATCTGCGGTGGTAGGGGGATGGGATCAGTAAGACAGAGGTAGTGGTGACACCACATCCAACCCCTCCTCCACCCCCCCCCACCATCGCTCCCACTGATCCCTCTCCACCATCACCCCTTCACCACTGCCATTGATCCCACCCCCCTCCAATCCATCACCCCCTCTCATCACCGCCATTGATCCCACCCCACCATCCACCCACCCCCCTCACCATTACCGCCCCTGATCTCACACCCCTCACCACCATTACCGCCCCTGATCCCACACCCCTCACCACCATTACCGCCCCTGATCCCACACCCCTCACCACCATTACCGCCCCTGATCCCACACCCCTCACCACCCCTGATCCCACACCCCTCCCCACCACCATTACTGCCCCTGATCCCACACCCCTCACCACCACCATTACTGCCCCTGATCCCACACCCCTCACCACCATTACCGCCCCTGATCCCACACCCCTCACCACCATTACCGCCCCTGATCCCACACCCCTCACCACCATTACCGCCCCTGATCCCACACCCCTCACCACCCCTGATCCCACACCCCTCCCCACCACCATTACTGCCCCTGATCCCACACCCCTCACCACCACCATTACTGCCCCTGATCCCACACCCCTCACCACCATTACCGCCCCTGATCCCACACCCCTCACCACCATTACCGCCCCTGATCCCACACCCCTCACCACCATTACCGCCCCTGATCCCACACTCCTCACCACCATTACCGCCCCTGATCTCACACCCCTCACCACCATTACCGCCCCTGATCCCACACCCCTCACCACCATTACCGCCCCTGATCCCACACCCCTCACCACCATTACCGCCCCTGATCCCACACTCCTCACCACCATTACAGCCCCTGATCCCACACCCCTCACCACCACCATTACTGCCCCTGATCCCACACCCCTCACCACCACCATTACTGCCCCTGATCCCACACCCCTCCCCACCACCATTACTGCCCCTGATCCCACACCCCTCCCCACCACCATTACTGCCCCTGATCCCACACCCCTCACCACCATTACCGCCCCTGATCCCACACCCCTCACCACCATTACCGCCCCTGATCCCACACCCCTCACCACCATTACTGCCCTGATCCCTCACCCCTCACCAGAAACCGAAATGTTTTACTTTGTTATATTGCAAAAAAATAAAAAATAAAAAAAAAAAGGGTCAAAAACATGCTTTTTCGGGGGGGGGGCCTTCATGATTTCTTGCACCGGGGCCCTGAGAAATCTAGTTACGCCTCTGGAGCAACGCAAAGATAACAGGGTGGAAAGTTGCTGAAGTTGAACATAAGATTAGCTTATTTGCTGATGATGTCATGTTAATCATTACAAGTTCAGCGTCATCTTTAATAGAAGTAGAATAAATGATAAATGATTTTAGTGCAGTATCATATTACCAATTAAATATTACAAAATCACAGATTATGGGTGTTAATGTTCCCACGTCAGTACAGAAATATATAACAGGAAAATTCTCCTTTACATGGTCTTCGTATATACCATTTTTGGGGATTAATTTAACTTCATCTATTTCCCAACTTTATGATTATAATTATAAACCCTTTTTGGGCACTTTGTCACGACAAATTGGAGAACTTAAGGTTCAAGATTTGACTGTAGCAGGCAGAGTGGCTATGTTAAAAATTATTATACTTCCCAAACTACTTTATTTGTTTTGTACGTTGGCAATTCCCTTACCACCCCAATATTGTGTCTCTGTTCAAAAGTGCTTCAATCAAACTATATGGGAAGGAAAACCACCCCGATGCGCGTCCCTCATTATGAGGAGACATAGGAGGCATGGAGGGATGGGAGTTCCTTGGGTTTCTGCATATTATAAAGCATCTGTATTTGATCAATAGAAAAATATTGGTGGACGCCTGTGCTGCATAAATTGTGGCTGGGATTAGAGGCGGATGATTGTAATCAAGAAAATCTTAGGACCACAATGATAGCTGTAATTATTGGAGCTGTTGTGCCCAATATCCAATCTATTACAATGCAAACTGCCTATACAACGTGGGCAGAAGTATTTTTCCCGCCCCTTAAATATGGGACGACATGCAAATTCCCTACTCCCCTCTCAGTTCTCACGTACTTCATCCCAAATGTTGATATAAAATTGTGGCTGAGAAAGGATGTTAATAGCTTGAAAGATCTGTATAATGAAACAGGGATTCATCCCTTTGAATATTTTGTTCACCAGTATAGAATACCACCGTCAGCTTTTTTGAGCTATTATCAAATATTTTCCTTTCTATGGAAAAACAGCCTTCCTTCATATGTTAAATTACCAATTTCTATATATAAGTTGTATCAAGCACCCTTGGCTACTGACAACTGTATTTCAGTTATTTATGATATATTGAACAAGCATGACACCTATTCTAAAGCCACTACTGTTCTTAAATGGGAAAGATTACTGGGAAAATCTTTCCCGGAAACTAACTGGCTAAAAGCTTTTGCTGCCACATATGCTTCCTCAAAATGTACTAATCATTGGGAATTATATCAAAAGACTTTACATTTTTGGTATTCGACCCCCACTAAACTTTCCAAATGTTAACCCTTAACTCCAGCATTATGTTGGCGAGAGTGTGGTGAACAAGGGACGCTATTCCATATAGTTTGGGAGTGTAAATCGATTAGAGCATTTTGGAACAAAATATTCTCTATGATCTCAGAAGTTGTGAAAAAAAACATAATTCCAAGTCCTGAGATGGCGACCTATAAAGTATCGAGTAGTGGTCTTACATCTTTTATTAGTGGCAAAACTCTTAATCACAAGAAGATGGAAATCTCAGGAGATACCATCTCCATCTGATATTGTTACATTACTTAATCAGCAATGTGAGATGGAAAAAATTATGGCTACTATAAGTTCGGCGAAGAAAATATTTGTAGTTGGATGGAATCCATGGCTAAACAATCTAAGATGTATGGTGACAATGGATTAGATAAGGTATGTGTGTTAATGTAAGGATTACTTAGTAGGAATGAATTTATTGATCATGAGGTAAAAAGTGAATGGGCTATGGGGAACAGGTCTCTCCTTTATTATAAGATCGACGTCTAGTGACAATAGATCGAAGATAATGAGCATATTTATATATATATATATATATATATATATATATATATATATATATATATGGAAACCCCATTGTTTGACGGTTAAACTGAGTTGGATGGAAGGTTCCCCTTTCCTATTTCTCTCCCTGTCCTTTCCTCCTTTCCTTCTCCCCCCCCCCCCCCAATGATCAATAATTATATTGCAACATTTTATGTTGATATTTTGTTGTTTTGTTTTTTGTGTATGTGTATTATTATTTTTTTGGAAAAATTACAATAAAAGAGATATTGAAAGAGAATTTAACTATTTGCCTAGTGTTCAGCTTTTATGTTATCAATTCAATTTCTATATGGAATACATTTGAAGAAAACAGCTCTGTTGAAAAATTAAGACTACTAGTCAAAAGTCACCTAAGCATTAGCACTTATGTCGCTCAATGTCAATCTGCAGCTGCAAAATAAAATCCAATCTTATATGAAAATAAAATAAAAGCATGGGTTGCAATAGAGTATTTCCTTATTTAACTCAATTGTAAGAAAACATCTTACAATACTAGGTAAAATTTTCAGTACCACACTGTGAGAAACATATGGAAGATTCGGATCTCTTGATTTTGGATATCTTGACCCAGGGAATTGATCCAACTGTTTTTGCATTCATAAAGAATTTTTTTCCCATGTGAGGCGAAAAATGGTCTCAATTTCCAAGGGTTTTTGCTTAATGGATCAGAACAGCTGGAGTATTTTGTGAGTTTGAGCTTTGTGAAAATGTAACTATAAGTCACACTGAAAAGGAGGAAAAAAGTCAAAAATTTAACAAGGCTTTTGAATAAAAGTAACATATGCACAGATGTCACATATGGAAACAAAGAGCACAAAACTATTATGTCTGCTGATAAAAGATTACAGAATATTGATTTTTTTTTCCATGTGCACTAAGTCTTCACTAGAGACCGAACAAAAGAAAACTGCTCATATATTAACTCTTTCCATGAAACCCCTCTAAAGTATTAGCATAGAATGCCTGTGTTTCTGTGAGTACCACTTTAATGCATTAGAGTCTGTATGCCCTCTGTGCATCTCTTTGAAGCAGGCTGGTCAAAAATCGTTCACCCTAATTAAATTGCTAGTGGCTCTCCTGCGTGTGTAGTCAATAGTCACTTTAATGCTACTGGAGATGGAGCTACCTCTTAGTTACGAGTGTTCTCTGCTGCTGCCTGCTTCATTCTAACTCATGACTGAAGCTTTTCAATGTAAGTGAGAGGGACAGCCTGGGGGAACCTCGCTATTTTGTGCAAATGGAAGCACACAATAGTGCACATCTAACAATAACTAATTGAGGATGTCGGTAAGCGGTGTTTATAGGCTAGCAAGGATGAAGAGGTACCAGCTGTAGCAGGGTTTAATTTTCTACAGCATGCAGAGACCAAATAGATACTGGCAGTGGTGTTATTAGACTTTCCTGTCCCCCACAGCAAATTTCTTCAGGACCCTCCATGTGTAAAAAAACAGAGCACGCAAAAATTTGTAACTGTGGGTATGGTGGGGTTCTCTATTTATTCATTTTTTCCTGTTGGTTAAACTAGATAGACTTGTGTATATATATATATATTTTTTTTTTTTATAGCCAAACTATGTAACTACAAGCCTGCATACATTGTGATTGTTTTTATACCAAAAATAAGAAAAATCTGTCATTGCAAGAATAGTGTTGAAAGAGAACCTTTTAACACATCCAAGTTTATCAATAGAAGTCTTCTTGCCTAAGCTATTCGTACATGCTTGCTGATAACATCTCAGTTTTGTTAAAATAATTATTATTATTTTTATTCTTTTGCAACGGTATTTGAAACTTACGTTGGAATCTGACACTCCCAGAAGTGTTGGATTCCAGTGGGTGCAAGCCTCAGCAGTCTCCCTCTAGCTGCTAGGGCTGGAATTGTTTACCCTGTGGCTCACAGCTGAGCCTTAAGCTTACTCCCTGGGCTTGACATCTGAAATGTGCACACATGACAGCACTAGGGGTAAGCAAGTACAGTATTAATGCTGACATTTCCTCACCAACAATGACACTTGCAAACAACACTCTGTACTCTTTCAGGCATAGGCGGCTCTCTAATTAGGCAAATTAGGCGGTCGCCTAAGGCCTCGCACCTACAGGGGCCTTGCGGCCAGTGGCAGAGCAACAACATTTAGAAGGGCGCAGTCAGGGAAATCTCCCAAGTAAAAGATTGTTTAAAATCCTCGGATATAAAAGTTGCAGCAGTGTGCTGCAGTCCCTTCACTGCGGCTGCCAGGTGTCTGTTGTCCGCTGACACTTACCCCGCCTTCTCTGCCTGGGGATTGGCCGTCTGATCATGTAATCCTAAGATGTGGAGAAATCGGTGGGCGTGTACCTGAACCAGTAGGAAGGGACTGCCCGGTCAGCTCACTCTGCTATCATCGGTTGTTGCTCTGGGAGGAGAGCTCTGCCTTGGCCCAGGAACATACAGGTAACCAAGCCCTGACTTGTCACTCTGCAGGCTGGTCATAGATTTGTTGTGTCTACTATGCAAAGGGGGTGAGTAGCCCCAGGGAAGTTGGAAGAGTCCTAAAATGGTTGGTGGAGGAGGAGAAGAAGGCCCTGGGTGGCTGGGGGAGAAGGAGAGGGCCCCTGGGTGGCTGGGGGAGAAGGAGAGGGCCCCTGGGTGTTTTCGAGAGGAGAAGAGGCCCCCCATGACGCCAGAGTCATTTGCCAGGGAAGAGAGTGGAGCTGAGCCAGTCCTGCATATCTGACATCAAAGCCAAACATGGTGGAGCTGGAGCCCTTTGCCCTACACAATGACAGCACCCGAGGTGGAAGGTGAGGGGTAGCGGGTCTTTGACATTATATAGCATATGGACTCTGTACATTATTGGTAGTTTTGGTTGGAGTTGTCCTTTAGATGTTTAACTCTGTTGTTTTTTCCCCGAGCTGTGAGGGACTGAGGAATGACAGCCTACTATGCTGGGACTTATAGTACCCTAGAATGTGGAGGACTGAGAAATCCTCAGTCCCTAACAGAAGGCACTACAATTTCCAGAATAGCAGGCTGCCATGCCTTAGTCCCCACAGAGGGCACTACAAGTCTTAGCATAGCAGGCAGTAGTTCCTCCATCCCCTACAGAGAGCAGTACAAGTCCAAGCATAGCAGGCTTCCATTCCTCAGGGATGAATGGCAGTGCACTATACTGGAATTTACAGTGACCTCTGTGGGGACTCAGGTATGGTAGCCTTCTGCAGTGGGACTTGTCGTGCCCTTGACTGTGGTGGACTGAGGAAGGGAAGTGTAAGGGGGGTCTCTGGAAGCTCTGATGCATGGGGGAGCTTTGGTGACCACAGAGTTCCCTTTTACACCAGAGTCCCCAGCTTCCCCCCTCAAATCAGGGTTCCCAGAACTCTCCTTACATCAGAGTCTTCAGACTTCCCTCTTACAGTGTAGTAAGTCTGGAGACTCTGATGTAAAGGGGGCTCTGTGAAATTGATTTAAGAGGGGGGCTCTAATGTAAAGAGGAATTCTGTGGACTCTGATGTAAGGAGGAGATGCTGGGGGAATCTGATTTAAATGAGAACTCTTGTGTAAGGGGGGGACACTGAACTTTGATGTAAGGAGGGACTCAGGGAATCATGACCTATAGGGAAATGCTGGGGACTGTGATGTAAGAGCAGACATATATATATATATATATATATATATATATATATATATACATACATACCCGATGTTTAATGATCTTTGATTAAAGAAGAGTTGGTTAGAGAAAATTCTAGAAACTGTGAATTCATAGTACAAAGGTTAAGGTTCTTATACAGTTAATTTTTATTGCTTGAATTATTTTTCCCATTATGGGCGTGAGTGGGGCCTCATGTCCAAGTTTTGCCTTAGGCCTCACAAAGCCTAGAGCCGCCTCTGCTTTCAGGTAATGCCATTCTTAAAGCTGAGGTCCAGCAGTACTGCACATGAGCAGGATCAATAAAGAGCATCATTACAGTGACAGCTCTGATTAGTTAGCTGCCTTCCTATTCTAGATGGTAACCCCTAGCAATGGTTTCAAACATTGTGTCTGAGTAAGCATAGTGTCATGAGAGGCTTCATCACAGTGGAGATGTAGTTTCAAGGCGCACACATATGCGCATGCACCAGCTGAGAACGAGCCAAGCAGTTGTGTGCATACGCGTTCGCGCATCTGTCACCAATGCTAACGCCAAACGGCCTATTTAAACAGAGCTTCTGCACTGGCTAATTGCTGTTTGGTCTTCAGCGTTCCGTGTGTGTTTCTGGTTGCTGTGTATGACCTCTGATCTTGACCTGGGTTGCTCCCAGCTATTCTTGTCTGCTACCTGCCCTGACCCCTGACTTGACCCTGGATTCTGCCTCTGCCTGCTGCACTTGTTTGATCCCATTGCTTGTGACCTGACTATTCTGCTGTCTGCCGTCTATACCTGATCTGCCCGTCTGTTAATGACCCACTCGTCTGACCCTGTATCCAGCTCTTCCAGCCTGCTACAGCTACTTCAGTCCAGCTCATCATCTCCAGGCTCCTGCTAGCATCCACAGTCTGTCACCAGCCAAGCCCTGAGCTGGTGTGCCTGCATCCAGCATCCTGCTGTCACATCTGCCTGTTGTCAGCTGCTCCTGGCTTCTATTCCGTAAACCATCGGCTACTTCCAGCACAGATTACTGGACTGATAATAGGCGCTCTTACATTGCCATGCTCTAGTTACTGTCTCATCATCAGTGGCCCTCGAGCTGGAGCTGTACAAGAGACCTTCCTCTGCACGTCAGACTTACCAGCCAGATACATTACACATAGGGAGGCCTTTTATGGAGGGTTAATACATATGCAATTTATGTGGACATAACTTTCAATGTGTTGTTTGACAGAATGATCTGGAGAACGTTTTTCTTTAAAATTTGTTTTTATTTTAAGTTTTGATAGAGTGGGGAAAGATGATAACCTCTGTTTTATTACTGCTGTCTGGGGCTCTATGAGAGAGGTGTGTCCCTCATTTACTATAATGGTGACAATGTCTAGAAAGGAAACTCTAAATGAGGGACACAGTCAATACTAAAAAGCTGATGGTAGATCTAGCCTTCACTACTTTACTGATTTTTTATTTGGCTGTGTTGCTGATTTTCCCTCATTTCCTGTCTGGTGAAACTATTGTTACTGTAAAAATAAGTGAAAGGGAATCTCTAGGGAAAGAGACGTTTTAATCATTTACTGCTCTATCTTAACTTAAAGCGATAAAAAAGCAAAAACAAATTGGGCCGCAGCAGGATAATGTCATAATGTGCTTGTATGCAATGCATACTAGTACATTATGACAGACTTACCTTAAAACTAAGCCCTTCAGTGACACACTATCACCACTGACAGGGCTTCCATCTTCACTTAGTCTTCCTTCCGGGCTCACAGGCTACGACCGTTTGAATAGCCGAAGCGCAATGGTGTCATTACTGCGCAAGTACGTAGGAGTCACAATCACGGCACAGCTCTCTCAATCAACGGCATGTCATTCATTGAAAGCGCAGTGTGTATGCGCTGGTGATGTCACTGGCTGCTACTAGTAAATATCTCCTAAACTGTTATTATAAGCTTACCTGTAATTTTAGGTGAACATACACTTTAATAAATATTCTAAAACGTAATTAAATTCACTCAAATGTTTAACTGTGGTAGGGAACAGCAGCTAAAGATTACATATTTTCATGGAACAAAATAGCCAGCATTTTGTAAAAAAACAAAAAACAGACAAGGAACAAAAAGTAAAGTGCAAAGGTAAGGCATTATATGTAGAAGACAAATGTTGGAGCATGGCTCCCCACCCCTGTTTAGGAGTGAATGTTGCAGTTTGATGTAGATGGCCTCTCTAACACCTTATACAAACCACTTTGTATTTTCTGTCCAAAATAGTGCATCCCACTATCCTTGAAAAAAATGTCGCTTTTCCTATCACAAGAAGAAAAAATATATTTTCCTGTTAAAAATCCAAGCAGTTTTTTTTTTTTTTATGGGATTGTACACCTCATTACCACTCATCATACCATAAGAACATACCTAAAATATAAAATAAACACACAACAAGGATTGCGGAAATGGTTAGGCTGCGGCCCCTTTATTGGGTTTAGAACAATTCTAATTATGAAATGAACTTTAACCTTAAATACCAAACAGAACCGCTGTTAACCATTATTAGACCAACATGCTTAGTCACTGAGACTCAAGCAGCAATATCTTATGCCAACCAAATAATAGTCTACCAACCACTGTCCACCCACAAAGTGGGCGACATTACCCAAAAAAGATTGTCCTTCAATATTAAACAGGACTGCTGTTAACCAATAACAGACCAACATGCTTAGTCACCAAGACTCAAGCAGCAATATCTTATACGAACCAAATAACAGTTTACCAACCACTGTCCACCCACAAAGTGGGTGACATTATCCACATAAAGGTGGACCGTGACAAGGGGAAAAAACAAAGGGGGAGGGAGGATGGGAGAGCAGGTCAAAAGATCCAGAAGGAAGGCTGAGGAGGATCCAGAGGTGAGTCCAGCTGACAGACCTGAGGTAAATGCTGACTCCACCCAGTGACAGGAGAGGATAAAAGTAAAAGGCTAGACTCATTGGCTAGATGTTTCCGGCCAAAAGATTTGTCACCAATCCAGTGCTCAGCAGCTGAGGTAAATCATCCTGGCAACAGCAGGCAGCTTGTCACCTGAAAAACAAAAGAGAGAGAACCAGCAAAGCAGCCATAGAGAGACATGTACCTAACAATCATCATAGCCCTCTATTGAGAGTAAAATTTATTTATAAAACAAATGAGTGTTAGGGGTGGCAATCCCATGGGTCCACTTCTCTATTTTTCTTTTGTGGCCCTGATATTTTATCATTGCTGGTTGTAGAAGTACCCCCTTCAGAAGCCTAAAAATACTGGCTTTCCCTTGAGGGAAGTTACAGCCAGTGCTAAGCCCAGCCGTTCTCCATTCTGCAGGTGCTGTCTTCTATTCTCCTCTACAGTTTACACATAGTGTAAAGCTGCAGCCTGCTATTCAGGGAACAGAGAGTGAAAACTGTCAGCTTGTGTTGTGAATGATTGCAGCTGGAAAAGAGCGCTTTCACTCACAAAAGACAAGCTGACAACAGTCTAGTGTAGTAGCTGATGTGGGCTATTGTCAGCTTGTGTTTTTATGAAAGGGTCTTTCTAGGGACTGCAATCTTTCACTACACAAGCTTACAGTTTCCACTCTCTCAGACTCCCTGAATAGCAGGCTACAGCTCATAATTCATAACTTTGTAAACTAAACAGGAGAGATGAGGAGACAGCACAGCAATGTTCTGTCTGGAAGCTTAACTTAAGAGTAGAGGGGTGGGCACTGTATGGACTCTGTGCACTGCCTGTCATGCCCCCCTTCTCCTGAACTATCACTCAGAACACTGTCCCTGTTCGTCAATGTTGTTGGATAGCTAGGCAGGTGGGGGTTAGCTATTTGATAACACAGCTCAGCAACCCCTGTAAAAATTTAGACAGAGACAAGTGCAATGTGCACAGAACTCCCAGGAGTTTTTAAAATCTGTCTTTTCTTCTGGTGATAGATGTTTTTCAAGGTGTAGGCAAATGGTTGAGTCTTGATCAATAGAAAGTGCCTTTTCATGCTGTGTTATTCATTTTTTGAATAGTTGTACAGGTCTTTGCATTTCACACTACACTGCACTGTATATACCTAGTTACTTTTCTTGTGTTTAGGTGTTGATTAAATGTACAAACCTCTGTCTCAGTTTATTCCTGCACCTCAAGGACACAGGAATGCAATATTTATTGTAATATGGGAAAAAATGTATACCAATGTAGCTAGGACATGAACTGAACCTTAGATTGTAAGCTCCTTGAGGGCAGGGACTGATGTGAATGTACAATGTATATGTAAAGCGCTGCGTAAATTGACAGCGCTATATAAGCATCTGAAATAAAATAAAATAAATATGGCTACTTACAAAGAAAATTGGATGTATGAGATCATTATCAGTTGACCAGTAGGAAAGCTGAGTCTATACACTGCCTTTACACTTGGCCAGTATGGTTACTGAAGAAGGAAGGATCACATGGACATCCTGTGTAATTATCTTCTCAAAACACTCAACTCTGAGCCTGGGACAGGAATTAACTTTTGTGACCTCTGGCACAAGATATCTTTCACAAAGGATCAAACCTGCATTTCGCAGGAATCTTAACTAAAGGTGTGTTCTAAGATTGGACTCAAGACCCTGATGTGTCAAAGATCTCAGTGAGAATGAATGTGTGTTGGACTGAACCAGCCTTCTTCCACCAGGGTGCCCAGACACCCTGGGGTGCCTTGAGGTTTCTTCAGGGGTAACTTGGCAAAATGCCTAGAAAATTGCCCAAAAATTGTATACAAGACGGCATGTTGATGAAGGCTGCCTTTTTAGTTACACTAAGTCACAGGTTTTCATTGTGCACCATTACAACCTTCTAGCTATCAGCGTCCTAATGACCAATGGCGTCATCAGTTGATATGGAGGATATCAATTGCCTGCATAGCATCCTTTTTTGACCCTCCCCTGTCCCTCTCCATCAGCATTGGGGTCACATTAGCTGAGTAATGGATACAAAATCAGGAAGAAGAGAAACATTGGAATGGTAATTAATACTAGTTTGCAAAAGTATATTTGCTTTGGAAGAATAAATCGCCTCCAACATTGGGTGTCCTACCTGGTCTTGTGGATGTTGCTGTATTATGTAAAACTATTAGAATAGCTTTTACATTTTAGAATGGGGTGCCTCGAGACTGCCAAACATTTTTTAAGGGTGCCTTGACCGAAAAAGGGTGCCTTTCCCCTGTCCATCTTCCTACATTTCCCTGTTACCTTATGCTTTTTCCCCATTTTCTTATTTCTAACTACACTGTACACTGTGTCTGTATTTTCCTATTTGTAAATGAGTGCATTTTACATTTGTTAAAGATCTTCCTGTGTTTTTTCGACACTCAAGTTACATACAGGTTTACTATTTTACTCCATGTGTTCTGCTTCTTTCTTCTGTTCAATGGTCCTGTGATTTTGCTTGACTTAACTATTTCTTTATTTGCAGGGTTGCATGTATTTTTATTATTCAATCTGATTGTTACAACTGGGATCATGTATAACAATTCTACGTTTGCAGCCAAAATCTTTGTGGCTACCTGAATCCATTTCACAACCAGTGTAAATCCCTCCATTAAACTAGCCATTAAAGGCCAGAAATGTACACATGGCTCATATTGTTCCTATATGAGAAGCGTCCCCACTGCTCAGTGCATGCTTTTTATTGAAGTTATAATAGAGTTTTATGGTCCTATTACACGTGCCGTTAAATTATTTAAAACACGCTGAGTTAAAGCAATTCAAACACATTCGTTAAGGGGTGCAGAGATTTACAGGAATGGCTGCAAAGATGTTTTCCCATAATCGACATCTTTGTGCCAGCTCATGTTTTAATTAACCCTACAGGTTTTCATAGTAGGGTTTTTCAAGTAGTTGGTCTGTTTGTCCCTATCTCATTACTTTATGAAATCTCTATTTACTGTGCATCCAGAGAGTATTCACAGCGCTTCACTTTTTCCACATTTTGTTATGTTACAGCCTTATAACAAAACAGATTAAATTCATTATTTACCTCATAATGACAATTTGAAAGAAATTTGTTTGAAATCTTTGCAAATGTATTAAAAATAAAAAACGAAAAAATCACATGTACATAAGTATTCACAGCATTTGCCATGACACTCAAAAATGAGCTCAGGTGCATCCTGTTTCCACTGATCATCCTTGAGATGTTTCTACAACTTGATTGGAGTCCACCTGTGGCAGATTCAGTTGATTGGATATCATTTGGAAAGGCCCACACCTATCTATATAAGGTCCCACAGTTAACAGCGCATGTCAAGACAACAATCCCAGCCATGAAGTTCAAGGAATTGTCTGTAAACCTCTGAGACAGGATTGTATTGAGGCACAGATCTGGAGAAGGGTACAGAAAATTTTATGCAGCATTGAAGGTCACAATGAGCACAGTGGCCTTCATCATCCGTAAATGGAAGAAGTTTGGAACTACCAGGACTCTTCTTAAAGCGGGCTGTCCATCCAAACTGAGTGATTTGGGGAAAAGTGCCTTAGTCAGGGAGGTGACCAAGAACCCGATGGTCATGGTCATGCAATCTGCTGACACTTAATCCTCTGTAAAGTCTCTTCCACTTTACAGAGGATTGAGTGTCAGCAGCTTGCAGATTTCCTTCCAATCCAAAGCAGCTCCGGAGCTCATTGTGATCTCCATACCTGGAGGAGAAAATGGATTGTGTCACTCATCACTTCCAGCATACTAAATCAAGCCTTTACCAGGACGTTACATCGTACTTATCCCTGCACTTCCAGACGTGGCTAGGAGCAGTTCATCACTACACAGGCTGTATTTACAAATCTTTCCGGTGAGTGGGGACACTTCAGGGGAGCACACCCCAAGCACTTTTGGAGCACCTTAAAGAATTTTTGAGCACCAAGAACACTTTATGGACTATATTTATTTATTTGTATTTTTGCATTCTATTGTATTGTTTACTGATAATACTGCATTAAGTCACTTTATTGCACATTGTTTGCACAGTAGCAATTTATTGCAGTTTAAAGCACATTTGTGAGGATTGGTTACAGCAGCGCTGACACTATTTGATTTTTAATATTTAAAGGCACAGTCACCTTTGTTTGTTAGCAGCAGCTTATAAGGAAACACTTTCTATTTGTATATATATATATATATATATATATATATATATATATATATATTGATCCATAAGTGCAAGGCCTTTTTGTTAAACATCCCTACAGTGAAGCATGGTGGTGGCAGCATCATGCTGTGGGGATGTTTTCCAGCGGCAGGAACTTGGAGACTAGTCATGATTGAGGAAAAGATGAATGTGGCAATGTACAGAGACATCCTTGATGAAAATCTGCTCCAGAGCACTCTGGACCTCACCCTGGAGCAAAGGTTCATCTTCCAACAGGACAACGACCCTAAGCACACAGCCAAGATAACAAAGGAGTGACTATGGGACAACTCTGTGAATGTCCTTGAGTGGCTCAGCCAAAGCCCAGACTTAAACCCAATTGAACATCCCAGAGAGAATTGAAAATGGCTGTGCACCAAAGCTCCAACCTGATGGAGCTTGAGAGGTCCAGCAAAGAAAATTGGGTGAAATTGCCCAAAAATAGGTGTGCCAAGCTTGTAGCATCATACTCAATAAGACTTAAGGCTGTAATCGGTGCCAAAGGTGCTTCAACAAAGTATTGCGCAAAGGCTGTGAATACCTATGTACATGTGATTTTTTTTTTTTTTTTATTTTAAATAAATTTGCAAAGATTTCAAACAAACTTTTTTCATGTTGTCATTATGGGGTATTGTTTGTAGAATTTTGAGGAAAATAATGAATTTATTAAATTTTGTAATAAGACTGAAACATAACAAAATGTGAAAAAGTGTAGCGCTGTGTGTAGTACTTTCTGGATGCACTGTATGTCTCTGTATGTCTATTTTGTTAGTTAGGTTGTTTGCTAAAAAAAAAATGTAACCTTGTTTCGTAAGCACATACACATGCCAGGTTTAATGGATAAATCCATTTAAAGCTGATAGGTAGGTTGACTCTGCACAATTATTGCACCCAGCTTCCATCACCGCTCTGATTATTACAATGGATGGATAGATTTTTAATTCATTAAGAGTAAGATGGCTAAGTGAACATACTGGTTTGGGAATGTACTGACCGTCCTCGGCCATCCAAGCTACAAATAGCCGGAAAGGGAGGTGGTGAGGTCCCCAGAACGTTTGGACCTGTTGGGGAATACAAAGATGAACCAGAGGGCGACCAGATAAGCAAAAAAGACAGGGCCGCCCCAGTAGCCTCGAATGGCGCCAGTCCCTTTACAAGTAGCAGACACCCCAGCCAAGATGGTGGAGGCCCACAATATGGCTTCAAGAGGCAGCGCCTCTCCTTCTGGGCAGCAGACTTCACCACAGCTGCAGCAAACATCACAGCAGGAGAAACAGAGAGATCCCTTCTCCTCACAGTTACAGTAGGATATCCAGCAAACATCCCCAGGTGAGCCACAGCAGTTTTCACCATACCTTGCATCGTTATAGGGAAACGTGGATGGCACAGCCTCCCCAGCCTCATCAATGGATAGACAGATGGCTGATTTAGCAGAAATATCATTAAGCCAAAGCAGCTCCACAGCACTTCCACTCCCAATACAGTCAGTACCATATTCTGTAGACACTGTGCAAATTGCGAGATTTTCCACTTAACTGCAATAGGAACTTTCAAAAGCATGTGCGATCATAACCACTGACATAAAAGGAGATTTCCAGAATATAGGAGAGAGATTGGATTCTCTTGAATCTAAAGTTGACGGTACTGTGAAAAGAGTGAACCAGAACTACAGTCTGATCACCGCATTACAGGATAAACTGGAACAAGCTCAGGCAAAGATAGAGGATCTCGAGAACAGATCCCGCCGCTATAACTTTAGGCATCGAGGCTTCCCTGAAACAGTCACAGACCTGGAGCCCGCACTTAATGCCTTAATGAAGGATCTGATACCTGACATATCTCCACCCCAATTGGAACTGGACCATTTTCATCGGACCTTGACAGCTCCAGGATCGGATGGCCTGCCCCGAGATATCATTGTCAAACCCCATTTTTACAGGATCAAAGAGAAGATTATGATTGTGACGGTATTCACCATCACTGGAGGTGAGGAGCAGATACTTAATGGTTTGAATTGCTTCAGATGGGATGGTAATATTTGTCAGCAATATCTTCATATAGAAATATGAAGATTTATTTCCACTTTACACTGGGAGACGTAGACTGTTATAGACCATTGCCATGAAGTCTGCCTCCTAGATAATGTGTATTCTGTGTGCTTGTCTGTGAGAGAGACACACAGACTGTCATTGACAGGCTTCCCTATTGTTTGTGTATGGAAATGGAATGTGGATTGTGTCTGTACCATTGATAAATGTTAATGACCTCACATTTTTCTGTCCAGATGGCTAGATTAGCAAAGGGGATGGATTGTGTACACTGTATGGGCGTGTAAAACTCTGTTTTCATTGGATTGTGAATGTCCATTTCTCCACAAGGTCCACCTGGGTGGTAACCTTGTCAGGGAAAACTGTATAAAAGTATGTTTCTTGTTCAATAAAGAGTTATACTTCACCCTTAATCTAGAGTCCTGTCTCTCATTAAGGGAATATGCTACAAGAGATTGCCATGTCCTTCATACGCCCTTGGATAATCACTAAGCTGTTGTAAGAACTTGTGTAAGAGTCTGTACCTGTGCCTGCTGCCCTCTCTAGGGAAAGAGAGGGTCACCCACAGGAACCAAGCTGAAGCAGTTTGTGGGGTCTAACGTGGTTATGGTGTCTGGTGGAGTGCTCTAAGCCCTCAGGAAGCACTAGGAGCATCTGTCAATGGAGGTACCCGGTCGGGGTGCCGGTTGATCCGTGTAACACCCGTGTATCGTCGCCATGGAAGAGGAATTCGTAAGGAGGTTGCGAGAGATGCAGATACAGCACAGGGGACCAGTGTCATACCAGGTCCTGCTAGGATGGCATGATTCTGTGCGCTTGAATCTCTGGAAGGAAACGCTATCCCATGAGCAGCACCACCAGGGAAAAATCCTCCCCTCCATTCAGAAAAGGTACTGGTCGCAGTATGGATTGCGGGATCTGTTTTTGGGAGATACACCACACAAGGAGCAGAAAGCTGAGTTAAGCAGGCTGGTCTGGGCAGAGATGCGGTTGGAAGAGAGCTATAGAGCCCTACAGTGGCATGTATCCCAAACCTGCCCTTGAATAACGGGTGACAACCCAACGGAAAGCTTTGGCTATGGTGGCCGGGGACTGTTGTACGAGAAGCTGTCAGGGGACCCTAACTTTGGAAGCGATTTGGAGTGGCAGTTAGAGGAAATTATGGATTACTGAGAAAGGATTCTGAACATCTTGGAAGTGCTCTGGGCACTGGAAGATGTGGAGTTTCTGGCCGTTCAGGAATGGGAGCTGGAGATGGCCTACAGATGGCTGCTGGACTCTGCTCAGCGCCAGGGCTGGTCTCCCCTTCCCTGGGAATATCCAGAAGAACCAGCTGACAGTCCAGAAATCCTGACTGAAGAATCGACAATATGGCACAGTAGTAGAGTGCTTTGCTCACCTGCACCCACCGTCTTGGATGCGGATGTCTTATGGCGGATGCAGCAAGTGCTGACTCACCTGGACGAACCTGTTTCTGCACGGGACGAGCTTGGATGGAGGAATGCGTCTGTCCAGCAACTGGATAAAGGTATGGGAGAAGAGGAAGCCATCTTCATTCCCCAACCACAGGGAGACAGCAGCCCTGACCCCAATGGTGCAGATGGGACCGCGGTCTCTGCACCAGACCTACAGGGATGCTGGATAGCCAGTCCAGATCCCAAACCTACCTCGCAGAAATACCAGGAGGAGGAGGTAGGTGATCCCTTCTCTCTACAGCAGACCCCCAACCAGGTCCTAGGGGTAGTATTCACCAACCCCAACCCAGCAGAAGAGCTGGCAACAGGGCAGAGTGCTACCAACCTCTGCCCAGCCCCCGCAAAAGCTACAGAGTTCCAGGAAGCTGGGGAAATCAGCTCCTTGCTCCAGCAACAAGCTGATGAAGTGAAGCTTCTACACCTAGCTGAAGCGCTGGCAGCCGGACAGAGAGTCAACGACCTCTGCCTCACACCTGGGGCAGTTTTGGAGGCCCAGGGTGAGAAGGGAGAGGAGGTTGCTGTCCTCTCTCCCCAACAGTCAGTCAGAGTGGAGGAAACTGTCTTCCCTCCCCAGCCAGGATCTGTGCATCTGGAAGACAGTACAGGAGAAATGTTGTCCCAACCGCCAGATGGGAGTAAGGAAGATGGAACAGCTGACTCCCCTTCCCAGCAGCAACGTCCTCAACATACAAAAGATGGAGTTCCTGTGGTAGTGGATGGGACTGCAGTCTTCAAGTTTATATCCCAGGGATGCTGGACAGTCAGCCCAGATCCCCAACAGTCTGAGAAAGTGAGCCCCACCACTCTGTCTTCTCTCCAGCAGCTAAAAGGACTCCCAGGAGAAGGGCCAGTCCAAGCTTTTCCACAGCGGCGGGTATCTTCTATGAGAGAGGCAGAGGTTGTACTGGGTGGGTGCAGACATTGGGAGGCCCGTGGAACACAGCCTACCTTAGAGAGGTTGGAAAGTTCCCCTCTCAGCCTACTAGGCTCCCCTTATGTCTAAGTCACCCTGGGGGAGATTTACTAAAACTGAAGCACTCAGAATCTGGTGCAGCTGTGCATGGTAGCCAATCAGCTTCTGACTTCAGTTTGTTTATTTAAGCTTTAACAATAAAACATGGAAGCTGATTGGTTCATGTGCTGAGCTGCACCAGATTTTGCTTGCTTCAATTTTAGTAAATCTCCCCCCCCCCTGTGTCTATTAGGGACCCAAGAAGCCCAGTCTGGCCTTCCCAAACCAGACTTCAACAGACTGATCGGCTATGAGAGCTCCATGCGCCTTGCCAAGACAAACTTACAAACTATGTGGAACTTTGTCAAGGAAGCTGCAATGATGGATTGACACTTTGGGACTTGTTACCCGACTAACTCAGGCACAGACCAGTTGGAGGTCTGGTACCTGGTTAGTCTACCTTTGGGGGAAGATATGTGACGGTATTCACCGTCACTGGAGGTGAGGAGCAGATACTTAATGGCTTGAATTGCTTCAGATGGGACAGTAATAATTGTCAGCAATATCTTCATATAGAAATATAAAGATTTATTCCCACTTTACACTGGAATACATAGACTGTTATAGACCATTGCCATGAAGTCTGCCTCCCAGATAATGTGTATTCGGCGTGCTTGTCTGTGAGGGAGACACACAAACTGTCATTGACAGGCTTCCCTATTGTTTGTGTATTGAAATGGAATGTGGATTGTGTCTGTCCCATTGTTAAATGTTAATGACCTTACATTGTTCTGTCCAGAGGGCTAGATAATTAGTTTAGTTCCTGTATACACTTTCATCTGCATATGCTACTGTAATCAGGCAGAGGGGAGGGATTGTGTACACTGTATGGGAGTGTAAAACTCTGTTTTCATTGGATTGTGAATGTCATGTCCGTTACTCCACAAGGTCAACCTGGGCGGTAACCTTGTCGGGGAAAAACTGTATAAAAGTCTGTTTCTTGTTCAATATAGAGTTATACTTCACCCTCAATCTAGAGTCCTGCCTCTCATTGGGGTAATATGCTACAAGAGATTGCTATATCCTTCATACTCCCTTGGATAATCACTAAGCTCTTATAATAGCTTGTGTAAGAGCCTGTACATGGGCTTGCTGCCCTCGCTGGGGAAAGAGAGGGTCACCCACGGGAACCAAGCTGCAGTGATTCGTGGGGTATGACGTGGTTATGGTGTCTGGTGGAGTGCTTGGAGCCCTCGGGAAGCACTAGGAGCACTTGTCAACTGAGGTACCCGGTGGGGGTGACGGTTGATCTAGACAGGACATCTACTTATTGGGACACCCAATCCAAATATTTGCTAATATCTCCCAATTAACCTCCCTGGCGGTATTCCCGAGTGTGGCTCGGGGTTAATATACAGTGCCAAAAGCGGTAACCCGAGCCACACTCGGGATTACCCCACAATCACACTTACCTTCCACTACGATCCCCCGCCGTCCTCCCCCACCGCCCTCCAGCCATCCTCCCGCTGTCCTCGCTGTCCACCTGTCTTCTGTTTCCCTTCCCTGCAAGTGCCGTGATGAGGGGAAGTATGGGGACACAAAATCCCCCTCACTCACCCACTTTACCCCACTGGCGAACACAGTTACAAAAGTTTGAAAAGGGATGGGCTTAGACGGAAACACATGCCACTCACTGCAAACTTGCCTTTAGCTGTTAGCTGTCGGCAACTTTGCCACAACGAAAGGGGTGCTGGTCCCCAAAACCAGCCTTACTGTATGTATACAAAATGTATATGATTATATTGCAGACGTGCTACCTCTTGGCTGCAGGCAGACAGGAGGTGAAAGTCAATACTTTTATTATTGATGCTTGTCTATTCTCTATTTCTACTCTTTAGTGTCTCTTCTATACTGGTGCACTCTCTTCTTCCAGATCGCAGAAACCAGGAATCCCCACCAGTGGGATTGGCTGAGGAAGGCAGGTGTCGTCTACAGGCGAGTACAGACTACCGAACCACAGTGACTAAAATAATACTGGCTACATTTAAAATCCTGACCCATAATGTACAAGGCCTCAATTCCCCTACCAAAGGTACATCGGCTTTTCATTACTAACAAATTAGGAATAGATGTCCTACTGTTGCAGGAGACCAATTTCTCTCAGGTTTCATTCCCTAATTACTTAAATGCTAAATGTCCCACTTATTAATTATTTAACGGCCCAGATAAAAAGAGGGGAGGGGCAGTGTGCATGGCCAAGAGAGTACCCTTCACCCCCAAAGGGTAATATGTGATAAGGAGTGCAGGTACATCCTGGTGAATGGTAAAATTACTGAGCACAAGGTCACATTTATCTCGTATTATGCCCCCAACGTTGGACAAATGACCTTCTTTCAGGAAATGCTAGGTGTGTTGATGCCTCACACAACGGGTCATATCATTTTTGGGGGAGACAGCAACACATCATTGGACCAAATTTTAGACAAATCAAAAATGAGTCTCAGGCACTCAACTTAACTTTAGACGACGGCACAGTTAACTCTCCAACAAAATTACCCCTTCAAATGGCAGACGACTTTCTTACTTGGGTATACATCTCTCCCCCTCTTTAGATTCTTTTTATCATAAAAACTATCTCCTCCCTATGTGAGAAACTACAAAAAGACCTCCCCAGATGGACGTCTAGCCCCCCGGTAGTTCGGTAGGCTGAGCTCTGTAAAGAGGAACATTCTACCTAGATTTCTATACCTATTCCGCACCTTACCGATAAAGATTGATATGTCTGATTTGCGTTTTTTTCAGCGGAAGGTTCTGAAATTTAGGTCTGGGGGTCCTGGATTTGACTAAATATTATTGTGCTGCACAACTAGCACAATTGATCAGCTTCAAATCCAAGTGGGTTAACCCTTTCTGGATACATTTGAAATCCTCCCACCTCCCCTTTACTCCAGTTAGTCACCTGATGTGGCTGAAAGCCAGAGGCAGACCTGGTATACTATGTCCAACGCTGTCGTTTTCCTTGGGACTATGGGACAGATTGGCCAAAAGATACAGATTCAAATCTCCCCATAAGGCCCCAATTTACTGTTCCCTCAGGGTCTTAGTCCCTCTACATTTCAGTGGTGGATGAACAAAGTTTTTTGTTCCTGCTCGCAGATTTCTGCGACCATAGAGGAATGCTATCTAGAAGCACATTACAGGAAAAATATCTGCTCCCAACAGGGAAGCTATTTGGATATCTTCAAATTACACATTTTCTGAACACTCTTAAATGCATTAACCTCCTCAACTGCAATGGAATATTTGTGTGGCACAATGGATAAACACACTGGCCACATATCTATGATATACACTATACTATACGAGGGTCCACTAAACTACCTTACATGATAGGATGGGAACAGGACTTGGGGGAAGAGTTAGAAGCAACAGAATGGGGAAAACTGGCCCAATTGAATTCCAAATCTTATAATAATACCGCCCAGATTAGGGTGAATCATAAAGTTTTCTTGAGATAGTATCTAGTTTCAGTCAGATTGGCGTCCGCTGTCCAGGGGACCTCCTAGAGGTGTTTTCATGGTTGCGGCAAGGAGGGAATGGTCCTCCATGGTGGATGTTCAGCAAAATAAGGCAGTTTTAGATCCACACATACAATTTTATCTATTTTCTCACTCAAATGAATCTAGCAAAGTCTCCACAGCAGGCTCTCTTGGGAAGGCTGGTTGAGGGGATCCCAGGATATGTGGGATGTCTAATCACATTTATTTTCATGCCAGCTAGGATATCCATTGCCGATTCTGGTGGTCACCCATGGTCCCTTTTGATCTCCCAAAGGCAAAATTGAAATGGATCATGATCATTATAGTATGGTGGCTATTCTTCGGGACAAGCTGGCCTACTTTGAGATAACAAGAAATCCCTGAATAAAATACCTGTCAGAATCTAACTGATCTGGATGGAGAGACACCGGCCCCCTGCATAGGAGGGCCACAGCCTAGTACTTAGACATTGTCTTTTGTCATCTCTTTCTCAACTGGGTTTTTTTTTTATCCCTTTTCTTTCTTTCTCTTTACTCCCCCTTCCCCTCCTCCTTGATTTCTCCCTTTTCTCTTTTACAAGATGGATATAATTCTAAGCCATTCTTGGTCCTGAGGGACCTAGTCACTCAATAAAACTTTGAAGGGCTCGCAGGAGTCTACATAAGTGAACAGGATATTAAGAATATGTTCTAAGTTAAACACAGATTGCTTTGTATGTATTATTACTTCTTATTTGTTTTTCTTATTCAGCAGTTCCCCCTGTTGGGGATGGTGAATATGATATTCAGATATAATGTCTACTGTATGGACTTTAGGTCATCAGAGGCCTAGCTACTTGACCAGTGAATTGGTGGGCACACAGAGGCATGTGAGTCGTTAGGCTGTTTAACCTTAACCTTGCCTTTTTTTTTTTTTTATCTGGCATGTACCTAGTTCTTTGTAATACACCGGACTAGTTTCTGTACTGTATTACACTTTTATGTTGTTGAAAATTCAAATAAAAACCATTGGAAAAAAAGTTAGATGGCTTTGATTGGCCTCATACTGTCTGCCTTTGCTTACTACGGTAATCTCCTAAAAAGCCAGTAAATGATTTAACACACCAGCATCTATTCAAAAGGAGAATAAATTTTGTAATGACTTAGACTTTCAAACTATTCAATTTTATTCAGTCCACAGTCAATTTGAAAAGCCTCATCCCTTTTTGCCATGTAGGGTAAAGTAAAAGGGTTACCTAACTCCCCTCCCCACCCTTCCCAGCAGTATGTATTTTTCTTTCGTCACGCCAGCATGACTCTGGCTGCTGGGACCAGGGGAAATCCTGTGTAAGCTCCAAACCAACATATCAGAGCTTGCACAGAGCTTTGGACTTCTTCCTTGGAACCATGTGACCACACTTGGCCATTACCCAGTGACCTAGCTCTGTCACATGGGAGAGAAGGCTCAAGTCACATGGTCATATATACTCATTGGTGTCATGTATCTCATTTCACTTCAAGTGGCAAAACAGTGCGGCATAGAAGCAAGGAAAGTATATGCTGCTGTCATGGGGATTCTAATTGAAAATATTACTTTGCCTTGACTTTAACCACTTGTCGTCCCACTCATAGTAATTTTACTGTGACCTGGCAGCAGAGTCAGGTACAATCACGTATCTGTACGTCGCTGGCTGATGGGTGCACAGTGCACTGGACACAGATTGTACCCAGCCACTTTAAGCTGCTGGGAGATCACATGATTGCTATGCGATCACATGACTTTGTGCACATGACTTCATCACGTGCTTAGTATTGTGATAATGTGATTAGCCCACAGCTCTCACATTGTACCTGGGCCACTCACAGCACCCTGTGATAGCTGTAGACCAATCACAGCACACAATAGTATTCACAGCTGGTATGAATTTATTCCATTCTTGATAGTTTAAAACAATACAGTTATCGCTGTAACAGCAATCAAATTGTAAAACCAATGAACAATAAACTATGAACAATGACACTGAACTACTCTGATGAAAGTATGTAAAAGTAATTGTAAACAAAAAAGAAAATCATTTAAAAAGGTAAAACAAAACATTGAATAAAATATAATTGATTTATGTATGTAATTATTTTAACATACTGTCACCAGTAAGTATCCCTGATCACCACCACACAAGTCAAATGATGATGCTGTTTTGCACTGATGATGATGACAGTATGTAAAAAATAAATTGTGGAAAAAAAATGTAATTCATTTCTTCATTTTCCAAAGAATTGTGACCTAAAATTAGAACATAAAAAACATCTCCATGCTGTCTACTTTCCAATTGTCCTGGCATTGTAAGGGCCTCAAGAAATTAGATAGGCCATCCGTACCTAAGGATTGATCAATTTTCACATATATACCATAGTTTGTAGATGCTAATATACACTTATTGGGATTTTTTTTTTTTTTTTTTTTTTACCAAAGACATGTAGCAAAATACATTTTTGGCCTAAATTTATAAAGAAATTTGATGTTTTTTTTAACAGAAAGTAGAAGATTTTGGGGTATATGTTAACATTTTTGGCCTTTTTTCATTTTTTTTTTATAGCAAAAAATAAATAAATAACCATGTGGTGACCAAATACCACCAAAATAAATTTCATTTGTGTACAGTGTTGCATGACCGAGCAATTGGCAGTTAAATTAGCACAATGCTGAACAGCAAAAAATGGCCTGGTCATGAAGGGGTAAAACCTTCCGGAGGTCAAGTGTTTGATTAAAGTAAACTTGTGATGAGGGACAGATGTGGTCTGCCATTGTCAATGCTACTAGTTTCCTGGGCATTGTATTTACCCACTAGCATTATTACGTTCCATATCTGTGAATTAAAAAGCTCTAAAAGCCCTTTGTCTGACCCTTTGCTACAATCTTTATATGACAATAAAAATAAACATAATATTCATCTTAAAATTCAGAACTTTGTGAAATGATCACAGATAAAAAATCTCTAATACTGGGTGTGGATTTTGTACCCTACTGAGGTCAATGAGATCCTAATGGTAAAAAACAGTAATGACCATATTCTATGGTAATAGGCAGGAGATTCTCAAACAATTTGTATGGGGACTTTGGGCACTACCCTGGAAAACATGTACCAAAGCAAAAAATGTTTTTTAAAAATTCTGGTAGGTAGCAGGTGAGATTAGAATTTTGGTTGATTAGATACGTATTTGAAGAGGGTATATAAAAGGTGACATCAAATATGTCAGTTTTCAGATTTGGAATACTAGGATTAAAACTCATTACGTAAAAAAAAAAGAAAAAAGCAACAAAGGTTTATGCACATTCTTTAAGCAATGTCATTTTCCCAAGCACACTCTCCAAGCACTAGCTCACTAAGCAATTATCAGAGCACTGTACACAATTTATTAAGGTTATGTTGATTGTGCAGGGAATATGGGGATAATAATTTGCAATGTTCTATTGTATATTCGTTATTGTTATTCGTTTGGAAGTATTAATTCAGTTTACTGTAATTTTTGATATGGGGATTTTCAAATTCCAGGAACTAGCACTACTTCTTTATCAATCCATGCTCTTGAAAAAGTTTCCTCATCCTAGCCATATGACCTTTACTCTACTTTCCAAAGGCATAAGATATACAGGTCTTAACATTTTTATTTTAGGTATCCAATTATAGAAGGAAGTTGAAATTTTCTAAAGTTCAAAATTTTGTGACAATATATTAAACAAAAGGGGTTTTCAGTGAAAAATGCTAAATATATTTATATTCCTTAACTTGATAAATGGATATGTTTTAAGATAACTTCAGATTTGTTAGCCATAACAAAATACCAGTATGGTTTACTGTAATCCAATGTAGAGTATGCATTTCCTTGCTGCTAAAGGAATAAATGACCTGGCAATTTCTCAAGTTTGTAAAGTGCTGCACACACTGTTGGTGCTATATAAATTCTGTATAATAATAATATTATTAATAATAATAATAATAATCTCTTAGTAACTCTATTGGTAAGAGCTATTTGCTTGCTTTCCTGGGTCTGACCACCCTCTGTGGCTTTTATGAGGGCCAAGTGACAGTGTCCTTATAAGACCCGCCTACGCCTCCCTAATACACACATTCCTCCTCTGTCACAGCTAGCCCTAATATCATCAGTAACAGCTGGTGTTAGACTCTAAGCTGAGTTGTGACATCATTCCTCCCCACCAAATGACAACCAAGTGACAATGCTTGGACCTAGGGATTGGCTGCTAGAACTGAGCACTGTCACATGGGAGGTGGTCATATGTTCCCACATACCTGGAAGAACTGGGCATTTTCATCAGCTGAGGAAATTGGAACAGCGAAGGAGTTCTGCAGAAGTAAGCATCTATGAGTTGGTGGAGTGCTTTATGCAGATCTTGTCACTGCACAGATGTTTCTTTCTTTATATTTCTGTTAATTGCTCATTGTAAATCAGCTGGACTAATAACTATAGGTGAAAAAGAAACCTGAAATGAGTAAGTATACCACATACAAGGTCAACAAAGAAAATACAGTACAACTAGTCAAAGCATATTGGGATTGCCAGAAGTGTACAGAAAGGCCTATCATTGTACAATATATATATATATATATATATATATATATATATATATATATATATATATATTGTAGCAGAGCGTCCCAGAGAGAGCCAGGAAAAGTCCTGTTCGCGGTTTATACATCCCCCAGGCATCTCTCATATACCTTTAGGGATCTCTGATCCGTGATCCAGTTCGGATCTTGGTCCTCTTCCCCAGGCCAATTTAAACTCACCTGAGACAGACAGCAGGGCTCCCTCAGCCTGGGGAAACAGACAATGTTTGTCTATGAGAGCGGAAGGTCAGTAAAACTACCAGTTTGTGTCTTTGGAAGCTGACAAGCTGTAGGCTTACTCAGTCTGTGTTAGTGAGGGACTGCATTGTGTGTAGTAAGCGCCGGGACATGGCTAGGCTTTTGTTTATTATTATTATTCCTGCTTGTTTTTCCTTAAAGCACTGTACAGCACCTGTATATAAACTTGTATATAGCACCAATAAACACTGCACTGTTTGTCACTACCACACTGGATTTGGTATCTATGCCTGAAAGACTGCTCATCCCAGGGAGCTTTGCACCCGCTACCTGTTCCCTAACTTACATATGGTGGAGGCCTGCGGGCAGTGGTACTAAGTTACTACTTAAAGGGCCAGTACCTGGAGTGACTAAACATGGAGGAAATCCTCAAACAGTTGGTGTTATCCAACGCTGCACAACAGCAAGCAAACTCTTTGATTCAACAACAGACTGGTGCTGTACAAAATCAAGCCCAGTTGATGTTTGAAAAACTGGCAAGTGCTGCAGAAGCAGACAGAAAGGTGCTGGTTGAGGTGGTGCAGACACTTGCACAGGAGTCTGCTGTGAAAACAGAAACAGTTAGAGACCGCTCCTTGTTCGCTTCCTGTCTAAGATGACTGCTGATGATGACCCAGAGGCCTTTCTGGTTACGTTTGAGAGAACCGCTGAGAGGGAAGGCTGGCCCAAAACCCAGTGGGCAGGATTGATCTCTCCCTTACTTACTGGAGAATCGCAGAAGGCCTATTATGATTTAGAGTCCATGGATGCTGGAGAGTATGAGAAAGTCAAGCAGGAAATCCTGGCACGTCTCGGTGTCAACTTGGCCGTTCGAGCCCAGCGGGTCAACAGCTGGTCCTTCCGAGATGAGAGGCCCCCAAGATCACAGATTTTTGACCTAATCCACCTGGCGCGAAAATGGCTACACCTGGAGTCTCTATCTGGGCCACAAATAGTGGAGCGTGTAGTCATGGACCGGTTCCTGAGGTCATTACCAACTCCTTTGCAGAAGTGGGTGAGTCAAGGAGACCCCAAGTCGGCGGACAACCTGGTGGAGCTTGTAGAGATGGTACTATGCTGCAGAGAACCTGGTCACCACCCCTACAGCCGCACGGACTTTCCACCCAAAGCCACGGTCTCCCCAGGCAACCGGTAAGACTGTTCCAGGGGAAGTGGGTGGTCAGCATGGCAAGGAGACAGGGGGGAGGATTTTTGGTGCCAGAGCTGAAGTTTGGCGTCCTAAACAAGAGAAGCCACTGCCTGTCAGCAAACCTAACTGGGGTAACATCCGGTGTTTCTGTTGTCAGGAACTGGGACATGTTGCAGCAAACTGTCCATTGACAGATGAACCCATGCAGTGTGACATGTCTCTTAGAAGTTAGTCTATGTTTGCTGCTGTTTCATGCGCTGCAGCGCCAAGTCTAGGAAAACACATGTGCCAACTGACTGTTAATAATAAGCCTATTGCAGCCTTGCTGGACTCGGGAAGTCTGGTGACTTTGGTTAAAGCAGAAATGGTTGAAAATGTGAATTAAAATGAAAAAAAAAGTTGCTGTGATCTGTGTACATGGTGATACTCGGGAGTATGCTATAGCTACTCTTAACTTTGTAACTGACTCAGTGGTAGAGCCAGAACCCCTGGCCAGCACCGACAATGTGGTTTTAAGGGATTCCTCTCAAGGTTCCCCGGATTTTCCTTTCTCTGTTATGGCAGGAGAACTGGAGGAGCCTGAGGAAGTCCCCACAGCCAGTCCAGGTGGACAACCTTCTGCTGACCCTGAGGCTACATTAGAGTTTGCTGATCTTAATGTGCACAAGGAAAACTTTGGTACCGAGCAGAAAAAAGACCCTACCCTTGCCAGGGCCTGGGAGAATGTAGTAATGTTTAATGATGTACCTGTCGAACCAGGGGACAGGCCCTGTTTTCCTTTTTTCAGCAGCAATGAAGATTTATTGTATCGGGTATATAAAAAGAACGATGAAATTGTTGAACAGTTGGTGGTCCCTAAGCCTTACAGACGGGTGGTGCTGGAATTGGCTCATGGACACTTACTGGGAGGTCATTTAGGGGTTGAAAAAACCACTGAAAGGGTGTTACGCAGGTTTTACTGGCCTGGGATACAGAAAGATATTGACAATTATTGTCAATGCTGTCCTGTGTGTCAGATGTCAGCCCCACTACCCCACTTCAGAAGTCCTTTAGTGCCCTTACCCATTATTGAAGCAGTGTTAATTTTGGCAGCAAATTTCAATTTAGTTTTAGTCTTAGTCTTAGGACTAAAATGGCATTTTAGTTTTAGTCCCATTTTAGTCTTCTGTAAGTGTTTTAGTTTTAGTCGTATTTAGTCGACTAAAACTCCAGTACATTTTAGTCGATTAAAACTCATTTTAGTCATCTATAATCGAATGGGTGTAGTTCAATTGTAATTTGTAATGCATTATTTAAGCATTTCTCTACAATTTCCAAACTCATTATATACTACTGCTGGTCCTGGAGTGAAAAATCTAATATGTTATTATTTATGGTATTAAGCTTTGAGCATGCACCAGTGTTAATTTTGGCAGCACATTTCGATTTAGTTTTAGTTATAGTCTTTTGACTAAAATGCCATTTTAGTTTTAGTCGTATTTCAGTCTTAAGACTAAAATGCCATTTTAGCTTTAGTCGTATTTTAGTCATCTGAATTGTTTTAGTTTTAGTCGTATTTTAGTCGACTAAAATTGTGTTAATTTAGTCGACGAAAACGTTTTAGTCGGTTTTAGTCGACGAAATTAACACTGTATTGAAGTACCCTTTGAGAGGATCGCCATGGACCTCGTAGGTCCACTCCCCAAGTCTGCCCAGGGTCATCAACACATTCTTGTAATCATGGATTATGCTACACGTTACCCCGAGGCAGTTCCCTTACGCACTGCATCCGCTAAGAACATTGCTAAAGAGTTGTTTATGGTGTTCAGTCGCGTTGGGATCCCTAAGGAGGTCCTTATGGACCAGGGCACTCCGTTCATGTCACGAATAACTAAAGAGTTGTGCAAGTTATTTAAGGTGACCCAGTTGCGAACCTCCGTATACCACCCTCAAACTGATGGCCTTGTAGAACGCTTCAATAAAACATTAAAGAGTATGTTAAAAAAGGTTGTGGACAAGGATGGAAAAAACTGGGACGTCTTGATTCCGTACTTGATGTTCGCTATCAGGGAAGTACCCCAGTCCTCTACGGGATACTCTCCTTTTGAATTGCTTTATGGGAGACACCCTCGGGGACTCTTAGACATAGCCAAGGAAACCTGGGAGGGGGAGCAGACACCCCACAAAAGTGTCATTGAGCACGTTGCTCAAATGCAGGACAGGATTGCAGCGATCATGCCTATGGTAAAGGAACACTTACTGCAGGCCCAGGCAGCCCAACAGAGAATATACAACAGGGGAGCCCGACTCCGTGTCTCCTCACCTGGTGAGAGGGTCCTGGTGTTAGTTCCCACTGTGGAGAGCAAGTTCCTAGCTAAGTGGCAGGGTCCCTTCAAAGTATTGGAAAGAGTTGGGGAGGTCAATTATAAAGTGCATCAAGCAGGAAAAAGGAACCCAGAGCACATTTACCATATTAATCTGTTAAAGCCCTGGAAGGATAGGCTGCCCTTAACTGCAAGGTCCGTCCCTGTAACATCTAGGGGTACTGAGTCCCCTCTGGTCCCTGAGGTCACGATTCCAGACACCCTGTCTTATTCCCAAAAACAAGAAGCTAGAGAGTTCCTGATAAGGAATAGATAGAAATTTTCAGTTACCTGGTACGACTTCAGCAGTTCAGCATGATGTTGTTACTGAACCTGGGGTCCATGTCAAGCTCAAACCGTACCGAATTCCCAAAGCGAGGAGAAAGGACATTAGTGATGAAGTAAAAAGGATGCTGGAGCTAGATGTCATTAAGGAATCCAATACTGACTGGTCTAGCCCCATCGTTTTAGTCCCAAAACCGGATGGTACTTGTAGGTTCTGTAACGACTTCAGAAAACTCAATGCAGTGACAAAGTTTGATACGTACCCAATGCCCAGAGTGGACAAACTTATAGACAGACTTGGCAAAGCCCGCTATCTAACTACTTTAGACTTGACCAAAGGATATTGGCAAATACCCCGGACTGGTAGCGCCAAAGAAAAGACTGCGTTTGTTACCCCAGAGGGTTCATTTCAGTATAAAAAAATGCCTTTTGGGTTGCAAAATGCCCCTGCGACATTTCAGAGAGCCATGGACAGGACCCTAAGACCTCACCGACAGTATGCAGCTGCCTATCTGGACGATATAGTGGTACATAGCACTGACTGGGAGTCTCACTTGCCCCGTGTACAGGCTGTTCTGGATTCCCTCTTCAAGGAAGGTTTTACAGCAAACCCAAAAAAATATGCCATTGGTTTAGAGGAAGCCAGGTATTTGGGCTACACTATTGGTCGTGGAGTCATTAAACCACAGTTAAATAAAGTAGAAGCCATCCAAGAATGGCCACTTCCTGCAAACAAGAAGCAGGTCAGAGCCTTTCTTGGAATTGCAGGGTACTATAGGAGGTTTATCCCGAATTTTGCAACTCTAGCTGCCCCACTGACCGACCTTACGAAAGGGAAAGAATCAGTAATGGTGAAATGGTCCCCAATAGCAGAGGAGTATTTCCAAATCTTAAAGAAGGCTCTTTGTGCACAGCCAGTGTTGCGCTCCCCTGATCTTTTCCAAGAAGCTAGTTCCTAATGACATTGGCTGTATGTTTGGGGTTGTTGTCCTGCTGCAGAATACATTTGGGGCCAATCACACACCTCCCTGATGGTACTACATGATAGATAAGTATCTGCCTATATTTCTCAGCATTGAGGACACCATTGATCCAGACCAAATCTCCAACTCCATTCGCAAAAATGCAGCCCCATACTTACAAGGAATCTCTGCAATGCTTCACTGTTGCCTGCAGACATTTATTATTGTCCCACTCTCCAGCCCTTCGTTCAAATTTTGACTCATCAGTCCAGAGCACTTGTTGCCATTTTTTAAACCCTAGTTCTTATATATTCATGCATAGTTGAGTCACCTAGCCTTGTTTCCATATCAGACTCCAAGGTTTGCCTTTTTTGCTGCAATTCTTCCATGAAGACCATTTCTGGCTAGACTTCTCTGGACAAAAGATGGGTTGGCACCTGGGCTGAGCACTGAATCAGCAGTCTTCAGCATTGCCCATTTTGTTGTACTTCTTCAAAAGAGCTTGAATAGCACATCTTGAAACCTTGGTCTGCTTTGAGATATTTGCCTAGGAGAGACCTTGTTGATGCAGTATAACCACCTTGTGTTTTGCTGCTGTGCACACTCTTGCCATTGTGTATGGCCTGAGACATGAAACTGTCCACAACCTCACCTTAGTAGCAGAGTGCGGCTGTTCCTTACCCAGTTTTAGATTTTCCTACACAGCTGTTTCTGTTTTAGTTATTGACTGTGTTTCAGTCTATATATGCAATTGATGCTTATTAGCACCTGATTGGTATAATTGGTTAATCATACACCTGACTCTAGTCCTACAAAATCCCTGACTTTGTGCACATGTACAAAGCATGCAAGTGTAAGAGTTGATGCTGGTTGGAAGCCAAAGAATAGTCACTCCAAATATTGATTTATTTTAGTTTTTAAGAATGGAGGTGATGGCGCTGCTTATATTATAAGGTGTAATTAGGTGGATATTCCTATGTAAACATATATCATCGGATGAATTGTATATAAAAAGGCTATGGAGAATAGCCACCAGGTGGCGAAGTGTAATGTGCAAAGATGTGCGGAGATAAATAAATATGTGTATATATACAATATGCAATAGTGATAAAAATAAATAGTCAACAGAGTGAATCTATAAACAACATTAAATAAATCAATCAATAAATAATATAAAATGACTCAAAAATCACGATGATAAAAATTAGTAAAATAGTGCGGGAAAAGCTTGACCAAACAGAATAAATGTGCAAATATACAGGAGAGTATTATTCAAAGTGTACAAATAGGTGATAGTACTAAAAATATAAAAATTATTATAAAAATTAAAGTTCGTGATCAAAAAATTGTGCAAAAGCAATAAAGTGCGGGAAACTTCTTTCCAAAGTGTGACAATACGTAATAATCAGTCAATTCATATACTAGAATACATCCATAAGTAGGTGAGTGTACCCAGTGAGATAGGTGGGCAGTGACTTACGGTGACCCCCAAGGTGGGTGACTGGTGAGCTGCAAAGTGGCTACTGATGAAAAACCTACTCACCAGATATACCCACCCCACACAGGGGTATAGAGTGGGTATTGTAGATATGCCTCGCTGGTCCTTACTCTGTGTAGTGGTTCCCTTCCTGGGGGAGAATGGTGTGGGGTCCGCGGGGTATCGCAGATATCCTAGCGTGGGGTCCAGTACTAGGGTCTTGTTCCAATATGTCCGATGCTCCGTGGAGGGATCTAGTATGGCCACTCACAAGTATATGGATGGGAGGGTCATAGGAAGTGGAAAGACTCCTAAGTCTTTCCACTTCCTATGACCCTCCCATCCATATACTTGTGAGTGGCCATACTAGATCCCTCCACGGAGCATCGGACATATTGGAACAAGACCCTAGTACTGGACCCCACGCTAGGATATCTGCGATACCCCGCGGACCCCACACCATTCTCCCCCAGGAAGGGAACCACTACACAGAGTAAGGACCAGCGAGGCATATCTACAATACCCACTCTATACCCCTGTGTGGGGTGGGTATATCTGGTGAGTAGGTTTTTCATCAGTAGCCACTTTGCAGCTCACCAGTCACCCACCTTGGGGGTCACCGTAAGTCACTGCCCACCTATCTCACTGGGTACACTCACCTACTTATGGATGTATTCTAGTATATGAATTGACTGATTATTACGTATTGTCACACTTTGGAAAGAAGTTTCCCGCACTTTATTGCTTTTGCACAATTTTTTGATCACGAACTTTAATTTTTATAATAATTTTTATATTTTTAGTACTATCACCTATTTGTACACTTTGAATAATACTCTCCTGTATATTTGCACATTTATTCTGTTTGGTCAAGCTTTTCCCGCACTATTTTACTAATTTTTATCATCGTGATTTTTGAGTCATTTTATATTATTTATTGATTGATTTATTTAATGTTGTTTATAGATTCACTCTGTTGACTATTTATTTTTATCACTATTGCATATTGTATATATACACATATTTATTTATCTCCGCACATCTTTGCACATTACACTTCGCCACCTGGTGGCTATTCTCCATAGCCTTTTTATATACAATTCATCCGATGATATATGTTTACATAGGAATATCCACCTAATTACACCTTATAATATAAGCAGCGCCATCACCTCCATTCTTATCTATTTATATAGTCTTTTGGCTATAGTTTAAGTGAGGCTGCAGCTTATTAGTACTTATTTATATCCTTTGATTCCTTAGCGCGGATTCTATTATCTTTTTATTTTAGTTTTTGTCTTCTGTTCACTCACTTTGCATTTTGTAAACTGATAAAAATAAACAAATATATATATATATATATATATATATATATATATATATATATATAGAGCATTCTTAATTTTGTTATAGCATGTCTTCACACCTGTCTAATATGTATATATACATAGATGCAAATACTTAAAATATATGTATTAAATTCCCTAAAAAACAATAAAATGGATTAAGGACAACTAGAATTTTCCAAAGAGGATGTTGGCAATAGCATCCTGCCTACTTCCTCAATATAAGTTTCCTTTAAAGTGTTTGTTACCCTATAAAATTGATCCCGTTCCCTTAAAGCATAAATAACAGAACAGTGCATGTGCTGTGTAATATGGCTCTTTCTATCACCTGAAAAACCTGGCTGATCCTGCCTGGTTCTGCCCTCCCCCCTGTAAACTGACCACGGTTTATCATGGCTGCTCAGGCCTCACACTGTGGTCAGTTTACATGCCTCCGTCATCCGCACCTCTCCTCTGTACCCCCCCCCACCTTTCAGCTGTGTCACTGCTGCTCTGCTCCCAGCCCCCTCCCTTACTGCTTCTAGAAAGCTATGATATGATCATACAATCCCCTCTGTTCAATAAGGACATGTGCCACACTGCATGTGTTTTACAAAAATATGCAGATTTCTACTGTATTTCAGAGTGCCTCCGAGGGCTCACGTGACTACTTGCTGCTCTCCTCTTCCTCTACTCCCCTCCTCCCAGCTGATGTCAGCAGGAGTTCTCAGCCCCTCCCGCTGTAGTTGTGAGTCCAGGAGAGGAGAGCAGCGAGCAATTATGTGAGTGCCGTGAGGTGCTCTGAAATAAGGTAGAAATCTGCATCTTTTTTATAAAACACATACAGTGGGGCACATGCCCTTATTTAACAGGCGGGGTTGCATGATCATATTATAGTGGCTGTACAACCACTTTAAGTTAGTGAATATTTTCAGAAAGCTTTTTTTACAGCATTTAGATGAATTATTTCATCAAGCAGATTTTATTCACTCCCAGATACAAATAATGCAGGAATCAAATGAAAAATAAAAATAAAGAAAGATGAATAAAAATACATTATCTCTATACAAGGTAACAAAAGACACATATCCATTAGCTAAGTGAAGCAATGTAACTGGTAATGTATTTTCCGTTAGGGGTTTATTATTATTCTTTTTCTCTTTTTCTCTTTGGATTTAGGAGTGTAAAAATATGACTTTGCTGCATTCTTAATACCAAGAGAGGTGATTTATTCCATGCTGTACATCAGCATAGCTAAACAAACATAAGCTATAAATTAAATAAAATCACACTTCCCCGGTGCAGTCAGTGTTCAGCGTAATAACTATAACACAATATGAATTTGGCAGAAAACATTGAGGGTAGTTAATTATAATAGTGTAATTAGCATAACAATAAAGTACACAGATGTTCAGCTAGTCAGATCATCTGTAAAGTGAATATATATGTTATTCTGACAATATTCTCTTTGTGATCCCACTAGAACAAGACTGTCCAATCAAACTTGGAAAGTCTACTGATGTGGGTAGAGTTTTTCTATTCACAATTGACATGTAAATAAAAAATGAAAAGGCAATAAGGGCATGGAAAGGCAATAAGGGCATTCAAAAAAAGAAACTGAATTTCACACAAGAAAAAAATGGGGATCTTTTATGATGAAAATGATATGTGTTGTTTTGCCATAATCCGTGAAAGAATTCACATAAACCTGTGCTGACATGTACATAGGTGCCTCATAGGTTTGGTATAGTTTCCATACTGTTAACCACATTTAGTTAGTCATTGTTGAGAATAGATGTTTTACTAATTATTAATGTGAAGATATTTAGGCATCAGGATTTTGGCACGGGTACCTTTTGGCACAGGATGGTGGGTGCAGAGGATCCTGTTGCAGGAGAGGTGAATGTCAAAGGAAAGAACTCAGTTTACATAAGAGAGGGTTAATGGGAGGGTTAGAGTTACAGGTTAACTGACTTACCAGGAGGGTTAGTGCAAGAGTTACAAGGAGGGTTATCATGAGGAGGACTCTGGGGTAGAGTTTTGTTAGTCAAATTTTCAGAGGCCATGTTCTGGAGCTGAAAGCTACATTTATTCATATATGGATGTTTCAATGCCCACAATGAACCTATGTGAGTTACAAAACATGTACATGTAAATTACAGTGTATTAAAACACTATTATGAAAAATTGAGAAATGGTAGCCATGCCTCCCCCCTTAAGTGCATATGAAACTCATTATTTTGAAATAAGTGCATTCTTTTTTTAATTTTCACCTAGTGATCTTGTCATTATTGACCTTCTATCCTTCTATTTAACTTTCTGTCATAAGGTGACCTTAGCTTTCCTGTTATTTTATGGAAGCTGATGTTTGTGTTGTTTCTTCCATTGTACCCCAATGCCCTTTGGATGGAAAACATAGTGCTCCATCTTCACCATGCTGCCGTAATTGATTGAAGCTTATCTGACTATTGGGTGTGTAGCCATGTGCCAAACACTGCTTACGGGGTCTTCCCTAGACAGGAGTTCTTTTAAATTACTCACAAATATCTGATTCTCTTCATCTTAATGATTTTTTTGGTAAATTATTTTATTACATTACCATAGATAGAAAAACACAATACACTAAAGTACAAAAAGCATCAAAATGTGCATGTAGTACAAAAGTTAAAAAAATAAAACATCTATACAACAAAATGGCAGCATAAACTATTTACTCATAACCCTGCTGCCAAAGTAATGCAACCTTAAAAAAAAAAAACTACCAGCACCCCCCTCCACTGTTCTATATAATCTTAATCCTCCCCAAATTTCGAAATAGGCACATCATAGCACCAGAAATACTTGAAGGGTTAACTAATTATGAACAAGGCTTTAGGTTGGTAGAGAACTTCTTTATCATCTGCTTATAGATAGCTGTGGTTATTTGCAAGAAACTTGCCTAGTAATAGTGAAACTTATTCAAATAAAGAAAAGAGGAACTTGTCTAGTCTTTGTCTACTGGAAAATTCTATGCTCCAAATATATATATTTATCAAACTATCGTATAGCTTATGTATAATTCAATGTATTCTAATATGTGTATTTTATGATCTATGGATAAAGATAATGAATATGGGATCCTCCCCTTATTGTAAAGGAAATATGCCATCTAATATATACCCCTTATTATTGGTGGAAAATAATTAATAACACCCATTTTATTCTGTGTACTTAAGATGAAGTATGGCCCAAAATAAATGAATCTCTGCTTTTTATGATCCAGTGTGTGTGTCTGAATTTCAGCACTTCCAGGGCCCTAAGTCAAGGTGTTAAAGGTGAGATGGAGGCTTGATGGTAAGTTTTAACCCCTTCAATACCCCCTAAGATACAGCATTCCCAACTCAACTTAGAGCAGAAAGGCAACATGTTCGTCAAAGATCCATAGGTATCCCCTATTCTGAAGTAGAACCTTAAGGCACCACCTTCCCAGAACAAACTGTCTCCCCCATCATTCAGAGATACCCCAACAAAATCTTAAGAAGTTGTATCAGATGTGGATAACCAGCAGTTCCAAATCTTTTCAAACTTTTCTGGGCAACCCCTGCTTGAGTATTAGCTCTGTACAATGTACCATGAGAAAGCAGAATTCACCAGCCCCTTCCAAAAAGTTAAAGGAGTTGTAAAGGCAGTAGGGTTTTTTTTATCTCAATGCATTCTTTGCATTAAGATAAAAGGCCTTCTGTGTGAAGTAGTCCCCCCAGCACCCCCTAATACTTACCTGAGCCCCATCTCTATCCAGCAATGTCCATGAGTCTCTCAGGCCATCTGGGACTCTTCCTCCTGACTGGCTGAGAAACAGCATGGGCACCATTGGCTCCTGCTGCTGTCAATCAAAGTTAGTTAGACAATCAGGAGAGAGTGGGGGCAGGGACAAACGGAATGGACTGAATGGACACACAGAGCTGCAGCTTTGCTCGGGTGCCCCCATAGCAAGCTGTTTGCTGTGGGGGCACTCAAAAGGAGGGAGGGGCCAAGAGCAGCGGAGAGGGACTCAAGAAAAGGAGGAATAGGGCTGCTCTGTGCAAAACCACTGCACGGAGGAGTTAAGTATAACACGTTTGTTATTAAAAAAAAAAATAACACAAGACTTTACAATCATTTTAAGGAAGGAGCTGCAGATTTTTTTCCAATGCAGTGTGATCGCTTTGCATGCATAGCATAACAATATACCCAACACTGTTTTACGTACTATGGTAGAAACCTCCCCTTCCACCAGTCCAAGAAAGCAAACAGAGATAGACAGTGGGATCGGGGGAGTCATAACATCCATGATCGTTTTGGTGGCCCCCATCCAAAACTGCTGGATTAACAGTATCAAATATTGTGAGAAAAATCTGCCAGGAAGAAAGTGCAACCCCAGCACTCCGCCAAAAGGGGCTGGTAAATATTAGCTAACTTGCCAGGCATAAAACTAATTCTATGAAGAAACATATAGTGATTCAGCGGTCCCTAGCAGAAACATAATATGTAAAAGGGCAGTCCCACATGTCATCCCAATCTTTCCCCTGGAGATCTGACGCATCAGCCATCCAGTTTACCCTACAATGCTTTAAAGAAGGTTACTGGGAACAGCTCTTTAAACACCTCAGATCGGGCTTTCACCAAAAAGTCTGCACAAAGTAACAGTTGAAGTTGTGAGGTCTGAGTCTCTAAATATTATGAGCCAAACTGGGATGCAAAGGCATGGAATCATTGTAAATATCAGAAGAAATTCCAGTTTGGAAGGGCAAACTTTGCCTTTAATTCATTAAATATCAAAAGTTTACCCTCATGCACATTGTCCCTAGGCACTTTTATCTCTTTTGTGACCTAAACACCTGGCTCAGGCAACCTAAAAATGAGAAAAGCAAAGGTTAAGCCACAGTGAAGATGAGGGGGAGACTCTAGTCTCTGTTGGGTGTAAGATTTTTTTAAAATCTGCCCCAAGCCTTATGGATAGTTATCATAGAACCTTTAATATCATAAGGCTCCCGCGGACCCTTGTAAACCAAAATTTGAGACCTTCATAAGACCCCAAGCAAGCAGCCTCCAACACCATGGCAGCATCGTCCTCATCTCTTAACAACCACTTAGAAGAAAAGACCATTTGACCGGCCAAATAGTAATGCCCTAATCCTTATTTGAAGGTAAAGCAACGTCCAAAGAAAGGAACTAAATATCCCATTAAGCATTTGAAAACAGGAATGGTATATCCACACTGGGGCATGTCTAAAAAAATATAAGAAAACTGTCAAAATTTTCATTTTCAAAAAATTTACCTTACCAATTAGGGACAGTGGTAAATGTTTCCAGGCAGAATTTTTTCATTTCAGAGTATTAACCAGCAGGAGAAGATTCCAGGCCATATAGTCTGAAGGCTTTAAATTGTGTTTGAACACTTTTACTGATTTTGTAAAAACATAAATGAGTGTCCCAATCTGAGCTGTAGTAAAACTGCATAGGAGAGTAAATTAGATGATATACCTGTTTGAAGGATATAACCTTTAGTACAGCATTAAATGTTAATAATAACTTAAAAATATTATTAAAAATAATACATTATGATATATCATAAGAGGTGGCAATGCTTCCTGGCGTTGCAGTATGCATTCACTTTCCCCACAAAAACTTCTGCCCCAGCTTGTCTGGTTTAAATTACTCAAAAATGTCTGATTCTCTACACCCTAATGATTTTGTGTATAGAAAATTGTGTGCAGGATATGTGATACCAAAATAAAGCTGCTACCGTAGAACCAAATGGGGATAAATAATTGCATAAAAAAATCAGGTGCGCTAAATGGTATATGTCACAGATCAGAGGTGGAATTGACCCTATAAAAAGTGTCACTCACGCCTCTGGAATGTGTGCCAGGTTTAATGGACAATAAACTGTGTATCTCCTTTAGATGAATGTGCATCAAGGTGCAAAAACCTCTGTGTTGGGTGATAATCAGCACTCTACTTAACGGTTGGGTGAAAAGTGTCCACAATCACATGTACAAGTGATAACTATTCTCCAAAACAAACCACAAAACAAACCCTCACCGGGGTTGTGATAAATGAACAATAATTATCCACAAACGTAGATACCAGTGACAGATAAATATCTGTAAATAAGTAAAAATAAAAAAGACAATAACCCTCAGCGGGGGTTAAAAAACACAATTGTGAAATATGTGAAGAAAAAATGAAAGTGTCTCTAGTCCCAATTGAATTCCCACAGGGATGTGGAGAGATCCTAGGGAAGAATCTTCTTGAGACTATCAGGTGTAGACAGATCTGACCACCTTAGTGAAGACTAGCCCCTTACCAGAATGGAGAAGGTATGAAAGCATTCATATCAGCTCCGATGTATAATGGATGCTCAGGAGAGGGATGAAAGCACTCAGATAGGGGGAGGGTGCAGCCTCTTACCAGATCCCGACAACAGTAGGGCTGATGTGCACACTCCTATGCTGGTGGATCCCTTCAATCCTGGCACTCTGGGCGGTATTCCTCTGTAGCCAAGGCGAAGTCCCCCGATATATCTCACAGAAAGAGAAGCCAAACCATGGTGCAGTACCACTAACGATTTATTAAAATACAATGTGATGCACTTACATTTGGCAGACTTGTTATATCGCTGGAAAACAGCTCCTGGTACGAGAGAGGCCGTGGCCGCTTGCAGCGCGGTCCGCGGCAACTGGTGATGACGATGCGGCGCTCCTCTCTGACGCGTTTCCTCCCAAATCGGACGTCAACAGAGATAGGAGATGATAATGATTTTGCCTTTGAATTTTGTGGGGTTTTTTTTTGGTAAATTCTTTTCAATATATTATTATATATAAGTATACAAAAAACAAATATACAAAAGTACAAAAAGTACCAAAAGGTACATATAATTAAAAAGTACCAAAATAAACTATTCATACAGCAAAATAAGAGCATAAACTAGTCACGCAGGACCCTTCTGCCACAGTGTTGCAACCTTATAAAAAAAAAACACCAGCAACCACTCCCCCCCCCCACTCCACCCTCCATGATGTATAATCCCTTCCCAGATTTTAGAAATAGACACATCATAGCAGAGAAGGGCTTTAACCAAGTAGACCAGGTCTTCAGGGAACAGAATATGAACCATATTGGTCTGGGGGATTTTATAATAAGATGGATTGACTCTACATATTCCCACCCCCCCAGGATCTCTCCTAAAGTACATGATCCCGATTCCCGCCTTAGAATATTTCTGCATCACTAGTGTATTTTGTCAGGGTTACACCTTATCACTCCTTATATTTATCTTCACCTTGCAACCCCTATTCTGTTTTCTTAGATCAAATCCCAAAGTTCAACTTCTGCATCAAAAACCCCCATCATGAAATAGTGGTAATGCAGATGATCTCATATTGTTATTAACCAATCCAAAAATTTCTGGTCCTAATTTGTTTATGGTTCTTCATGCTGGATTGGTCAGTGCATGCTGGATCTGTGATGTCACAAGGGGGCGGGGCCACCCAGTGACATTATTTAACTATTATTTAACAATTATTTAAGAACTGTCACACAGCGGGAGCAGAACTTTTTTCTTTTTTTGGGTTGGCAGTGTGGCAGGCGTCGCGATTGACAATGGATCTACATCAGGGGACACCGTTTTTATCATTTTTTAAATAAAGGAATTGTCAAAAACTGCCTTTTCTCTTTTTTCACTTTTACACTTATTTGGTGAATGGGTAGGGGCACAATGTACTCATTCTCATAGTCATTCACATAGGGGGGGAAGGATCTGGGAGGCCCCCTTGATAAAGGGGGCATCCGGATTCCGATAAGCCCCCTGCCTGCAGATCCCCACAACCACAGCCCATGGTTGTGGGGAAGAGGCCCTTGTCCCCCCATCAACAGAGTGCTTTGGGGTGGGGGGCAAAACTTGTGCACCCTTTACCTGACCTGCCGGGCTGCATGCACAGTTGAGAGTCTGGTTTAGATGTTGGGGTCCCCATGCTGTTTTTTTTTTTTTTGTTAAATTGTGGCATGGGGGTCCCCTTAAAATCCATACCAGACCCAAAGAGCCTGGTATGCATTGGTGGGAGGATCACACGCTGTTTTTTTTTTTTTTCATCATTTTAAATTGCCGACGTGTTAGGTCATCCGTTAGGTCATTCATTGTTAAGGACGTGGTGGCCAGCTTCCTGGGCCCGCTCCTTAGAACCCAGTTCAATGTGATAAATTACCGCATTAAATAATGCGGTAATTACCACTAAATCGAACAAACACTGCATTCTGTATTAAGCACAAAATTCATAGCAAATTGCACTTTCAAAACTGATTTACCGCATTTTTTTTTGGCCTTTAATTACCTCTTAGTAAATTGACCCTTTATTCACATTGTGTCTGTTGATGTTGAGCTGCACATCACCACAAATGTATGGTGTGAACAGGACACATACATGGAAAATTATTATTTTGAACAATTGAATTATGTGAACAAGATAAGATGGGTAAGATAAGATAGATAAATACTCTATTATCATTGCAACACAACTAAGGCTCCATGGGTCCTGGTTTTAGTAACATTTTAATACCTCAGTTTTCTGATTTATCAATGTGTAAAGAGAACTCAGCCCAGTGGGTATTTGTTTTATTTTTTATGTTTATATATGTGCGGAGTTTTTCAATAGAATTTCATTGTAAGGCTCCATGTACATGGGACGTTGTAAATGGCCGTTTAGGAGCAGTTGGGCGTTTTTTTCCGAAGCTCCTGAACCCATCTACATTTTATCTTATCTGTCCATGTACAGTACACAGGGTCATTTACAGTCATTTGCAGGCAGTTGAGTTCAGGGACGTTTTTTGGAACGCAATTATTTGCGGTCGAACGTGTGTTTCCCGGCGTTTCGAAAAACAGAAACGCCGCAGAACGTGACCAAACGTGACCGAACGTGATGAACGTACGTTCAGCCACGTTATAAGTTTTTTTTCTTCCATTCAAAATCAATGGAGGAGCTTCCAGATTCCGATGAGCCCCCTGCTCGCAGACCCCCACAACCACCGGCCAGGGTTGTGGGGATGAGGCCCTTGTCCCCATCAACATGGGGGCAAGGTGCTTTGAGGTGGGGGGTGCAGAGCTCCCCCTGCCCCTACAAATTGATAAATCAGAAAACTGAGGTATTAAAATGTTACTAAACCCAGGACCCTGCATTCACTATATACTCACATATATTTGGTCTCCCACGGTACACGGAATGTGCAAATGCAAAAGTTTTAGTAAATATAAACTGCTAAATACCTTTTCTCATCAGCAGTTAGAGCAGTCTTGTGACATATCAGTTTCTGGTTAAAGCTTGTAGGGGGAAATTTCATTCTCCTCTGACTGTCCTATGAGGATGCAGGACCCCGACCCTCTGTCTGGACAGTGCTGATTGGCCCTGTGCTGATCACATGCACCCCCAAGAAAAAAAAAACTCTCTAGCAATACACACTAAACTGAGCATGTGCAGTTTGTCCTCAAGGCTCGGTTCTATTGACAGAAGGATTCGGGACTGTGGAAGAAGAGTAGGAACAAAGAAGACAGGATCAAACAGCCCTTTTACACAGTGCAGAGGATTAACTGTGATTAACAGGGAGTATAACAAGCATGCCTCTACAGACTGACTTTACTGTTGTGGGTTTTAGTAATACTTTGAGCTTTTCAAAGGGCAGGTCTGCCTTTAACTAAACTATAATTTATCCTCTCCATTTCCAGCCCATTTGCTTATCTACCTCTATTGTACAGTACAGATGGGCTGAACAGGGGCCGAACCCCCTGTTCGGGTCGTGGCAGAACCTTAGAACACCGCAAAAGGTCAGAACCGAATAATGAACTCCATTGAAGTTTATGGGACCTGAACTGGAGATTAATTACAACTTAATTACAACAATTAATTGCAACAAGTAGTGCGGTTATGGGGTTCCGGGTACTGCTCTGGGGGACATGTATCAATGAAAAAAAGTTTGTAACATAATTTTAAAATGGGCGGTGTTTTACTGATGCTTAAAGTGAAACCATAAAAATGAGAAATGACAATAAAAATGAAAAATTCCTTTAAATATAGTGCCAGGGGGTCCCCTTAGTTTGCCTGTAAAGTGGCACATCTGTACTGGAAAAAAAAATGACATTTTTCATTCAAGCTTTCTTTATTTTAGAAACAACGGCTTAGAGAGCCAGTCTGTATGATGAGGCCACAATTTAGTGCACTCAGAACAAGATTAGAGATTTTTTTGGATAAATTCTGGTGTCTCTTTTGCAGGATAGAAATAACAGGTGCAGAAAAATTGGGCTTTGGGTGTTAGTTGTGCCTTCACACCGTACCCCTTTAGTGGTACTCTTGATGAAAGCAAGTTGGCCTTGCTGTCAAAAATTTTAATGATATGCACCTGTCAAACAGGTGTGAAAAAATTGGTCTTTGGGTGTAAATTGTGCCCATGAAAACTACATGAAATAATTTCTTCCAGATGAAATAAACACCTACAAAGCTAGGCAGCCTAGACATTCTTTCAGAGATTCAAGATCCAGAAAGCCCCTAATCAGTGACATCGGCATTAGCTGCTGCTAATCCAAGACTGGTTCATTTTGATAAATGTCATCCTGTCCACGGAGTTTGTGGAAAGACTCGCTCTCTTATCTGTCACAAAACGGCAGCACTAAATGCCTGTTCAGAAAGCATGCTGGATGCAGGGCAGCCCAGCAGGTCAATTGCATACTGGGCAAGCTCTGACCAGTGGTTTATCATGATCCAATAACCCAGTAACTGTTTCTCCTGAAGGTGGTGACAGGATATAACAGGGAACAGAGTGGCAAGGGTGCCTGGTTGGAGATCCTGGACGGAAGGTACTTGCAGCAGGTTACAAGCAGCGAGCAGGCTCGTGGACTGGCAGATGTGGATACACACCAACAGGTGCAGAACAGCAGGCAGACTGCTGGACTGGCAGGTGCAGGTACACAGCGACAGGTGTAGGACAGCAGGCAGCAACCAAGCTGGTGAGCAAATGGATGCAGGGTTTTGGGCAGTCAGACAGGCAGAAGTCGGTAACGGCCAAGCAGCAGAGGTACAGAATTTGAACCAGACAAGAGTTAGGGCTAAGTCAGGGTTGGTATAAGGCAAGCAGAGAAGGCACCAGAATGGTAAGCAAAAGGCAGAGTCAGGTCACAAGCCAGGTCAGCAATAAGATATCAGGAACAAGCAGAGTCAAACAGGCCAGGTATACACAGAAACAAGCAAAGGGTCTAGCCACAGATGGTAGAAGCTGACAACCATTCTGAAATCTTCTGGTCTATGGAGATAGTTTAACTAGGCAAGAAGGTGGCAAGTATTCAGGCACGTTCAGGCTAATGCGCATGTGCAGATACTTTAGTCAGGTAATACACCTCTATTTGTCACTTAAGAATTCTTTTTAGCAAGTGCACATCTTCATGCACATATTTATGCATGACTGTGCATACGATTTCCCTGACACATTTATTCTCAGGTCCTTTCGCAGGTTTTGAAGAATGAGGGAGCCCTTGTACTGAAGCATGAGAAGGAGACTCCTCAGAGTCACTGAGGATTACAGTATCTGGAACTCCCTCCTCCCAGCTAATACTATTCCCAAGGGTTCCTGGGGATGGAAAACCATCCATTAAGGGTTGGTGTAAGTCTTGCTCTGCTTCAATGCCTCCAAATCCTCCTCTTCCTCCTCCTTATTCTCTTGTGTGTTCTGTGGTGTGGCAAGAATGGTGTCTGCATAAAGCAGGACTTGAGAGGAAAGGAAGTCCTCCTCTTCCTCCCGCTGCTCTGCCTTGAGTGCCCTGTCCATAAAGCCAAGCAGAGTCTGCTCTAGCAGGAACACAAAAGGGGTTTTGTCACTGATGCATGCATTGTCACGGCTCACCATCCTTGTGGCCTCCTCAAATGGTAACAGTACAGTGCATGCATCCTTTTTCAGCAGCCATTGGCGTGGGGGAAAGGCCTGAGCCTGTCATTGTGCTATACTCACTCAGGTACTCATTGATGGCCCTCTGCTGCATATGCAGCTGCTTGAACATTGCCAAAGTTGAGCTCCACCTAATGGGCATGTCACAAATCAGGCAGATTAGGAGCAGCTGGAATTCCAACTGAATTTCAGCCAATCGAGCACTGGCTGTGTATGACTGTCTGAAATGACTATAGACTCTTTTCTGGCCTGCTTTAGCAGATCTTCCAGCCCTGGGTACCTATTTAAAAAATGCTGCACCACCAAATTGAGGACATGTGCTAGGCATGGCACATATGTCAACTTACCCTGTCTAAGGGCGGACAGGAGGTTTGTGCCATTTATCACACACCGCCATTCCTGGCTCCAGCTGGTGTGACGTTAACCATCTCTGGGCCTGCCCCTGCAGAGCTGCAGAAATCTCTGCTCCAGGTATAGCTCCTGTCCCCTATACCCACCAGCTGAAGCACTGCAATGCACCTTTTAGCTTAGGGGGTATTTGTGGTTCATAGGACAATTCAAACATGAACGAGGAGGAGCAGGAGGAGGAGGTGGAGCTGAAAAATCTTGCATCATCACCACTAGTTGTATAGCAACGTGGCGGCTAAACAAGCTGCAGCACTGAGCCCTTTCCTGCATCCTTCCGAGTTGCAAGCAAAGTTACCCAGTGTGCTGTGAACAAAATATATAAATATATTATCCCTGACCATGCTTACTGGACCACGTGTCAGCATTAATGATGCCCAATGATGCCACAACATTGCCTTCCACGTGATGGTAGAGAGCTGGAATGGCCTTACATGAAAAGAAATAGCAACTGGGAACTTGCCATTGTGGTACAGCACATTCTGCAAATTCACGGAAGGTGGCATAATCCACCAGACAGAAAGGCAGGAGTTGTAAAGCCAGCAGCTTTGACAAGCTTGAATTTAGACGTTGGACATGTTGGTGGCAGTGATTTTTTTTTCACCGCAGCAGATGAGGCAGAGAAATTTGCCTGCTATAGTCTACAACTGGTGTTGTGCTGCTGGCAGACAAGCTGCAAGGACCTGGGACACCCTACGCTATACCATCATTCCTGTAAGTGGAGGCTGCTGAGAGGTCATGAGGTATAGACTGGAAAAGTGAGGAGTGAGGAGGAGCAGTATTGTGTCCCTTTTGTGTGGCTTTCAGGTGCTCTTGCCAACAGCCTGAGTGGTGGGAGGTTAAATGCCTTGTCAAGCATGTGGTACCAAAAAGGCTGGTGTTTTTGCCATGCTTGATATGCTTGAGGTAATGTTTGCAAATTGCAACAATGCGATCGTCTGAACATGGGCTAAAAAAGACCCAAACAGCTGACCTGCGGGAAATGGGCTGGGAGATAACAGCTCCACATTCTAGTGGAATAGGGTGGCTGTTCTCTACATTTCCATGATAGCTGCCTCTTTGGGGATGTGCTTCCCCTCACTTTCCTCCTCTGCTATATCTGGGACCCAAGTTGCATCAGTTACCTCATCATCATCTTCTCCATCCTTATTATCACTGGAGACAACTTTGCAATACGCTGTGGCTGGGGAACATGACTGTAAATTTGTTGTTTACCAGTGTTCTCCCCTCTCTGTAGGCTCATGTTCCTACCTTCCTCAACCTCAGAACCAACATCTGAATCAAGTAATGGCTGTGCATCATCAAGGATCAAGTGGCTGATGCTGGGTTCATTTAACTCAACTGACTCCTCCATGCCTGATGCTAGGGCTATGGCAGGAGTAGCTGTGGACAAGGAGACAGAATAAGACACTCTGGCAGCTGCAGTAGACTATGCACTAGTCTCTGGTTGGGTGACGAAGGATGAGGATGGTAGTGTAAGCCAGTCCACCACATCATCTTCATGCTGTGGCTGAATAGCAATATACTGTGGTAAACGTGCACCAATGCACTGAAATTTACTGCGGTAAATGTGCACTAATGCACTGCAATATACTGGGTTAACAGTGCACCAATGCGCTGAAATATACTGCGTTAAATGAGCAGTAATGCACTGAAATATACTGCCTTAAACGTGCAACGCACTGAAATATACTGTGTTAAACGTGCACTAAGGCATTGAAGAATTAAAAGTTGAACATGCAGTGACGCACTGAAATATGCTGCGTTAAATGTGCACTAGCGCACTGAAATATACTGCGTTAAACGTGCACTAATGCACTGAAATATACTGCGTTAAACGTGGACTAATGCACTGAAATATACTGCGTTAAATGTGTACTAACGCACTGAAATCTACTGTATTAAATGTGCACTAACACATTGGAATAAACTGCAGTAAATGTGCACTAATACACTGAAATATACTGCATCAAATGTGCAGTAAAGCACTAAAATATACTGCGTTAAACATGCACTAATGCACTGAAATAAACTAATTTAAACGTGCAGTAAAGCACTGAAATATAGTGTGTTAAAGGTGCAGTAACGCACTGAAATGTACTTTGTTAAAAGCGCACTAATGCACTGAAATATACTGCATTAAACGTGCACTAACGCACTGAAAAATACTGCAGGAAACCTGCTCTGACAAAATAAACTGCCACTAAAGTAAAAATGAATGGTCACAGTACACTCACATTGTACTATCACTAGATTCCCACTAAAGTAAAAAAGAACGGTTGCACTACACTCACATTGCACTATCAATAGATGCACTCTAAACTGATATTCTACACTAACTATAGAATCACAATAGCACACTATAGCATACTAACTCACTAATAGCACTGAACAATGCCCTGTTCTATCTCTCTACGCCAATATCAAACTGCAAATGGCCGCTATAGGGAGAATATTTTTATAGTGTGGGGTGGGACTAAGAGCAATGAGCCATGATTGGGCACAGTTATCATTACTTTCTCCAGTCATGGCTCTGACAGTGCTCTGTGCCCTGACTGGGCAAATCTTTCATTGCTTTAGCCAATCAGGGCTTTCAATGCACTGTGGGGTGGCACAGTGCAATGTGGTCATTCAGTGAGCCAAACAAACGGTCGAAGGCCCCAGCAATTCGGGTGTTCGTTGAACGGTGAACAGCTAATGTTCAGCCTGAACTCATGCTGGGGCTTAACCGTTCGCATAAATCTATTGCACAGCAATAACCTGGTCCAGGGTTTAGATCCTCAGCAATAAAGTTCTCTTCGGAGTTGACAGTGCCAAAAAACTTTAATGGGACCACATATTGTATGGATCTCTAGTCTCTAAATACAGCCCCTTTCAAGGCCATGAGAAGCATGCAAGAGCAGCCAGCACGGAAAAGAATTTGGTCATTGAGGTTGTTCAACAGAAGTTGGAAAGCAGCTAGGCTGGACAGATGGGATAGGTTTAGTGCAATTTAGCTTAGAAGGGATTTTTCAGGTAAAGCGGACCTCCAGGCATATGTGATATGTACAAAAAAGTTACCTGCAGGTCTATTCATCCAATTGGACACTTAAGGCTGCCATAAGTACAGCTTTCCCAAAGGAATAAACCAGGGCTGATGCGTGCATGCACAGTTAAAGATCAGCCATTTTGTACCAAAAGAGTAACACAATTTGTGTATTAAGGATCATTCATAGTCCATGAGCCTTTTTTATGTGATCTTGCCAGATTTGCAGAAAGTTTTGACTCCCTTAAATCAATTTGCTCATTTCTAATTGAGATTTGGATATTTGTTTACTTGGAAAGGTTTGTTTCTGAAGGCTTGTAATGTGTGCAGCAACAATGATTATGTAAAGGCGCCACATGTGGAGCCACTAGATACCTGATTGGTATTGAATTTAATCATTCATTTATATGTCATTGTATTGGAAGCTGACTTCCACATTTATTTATACTAATGGATGATTAGTGAATGGATGGCTGGATAAATTCATTTTTAACAGGTTTATGCATCAAAGAATACAAAACGATATGAATAGTTCAATAACTAGAGCAGCCAGGTGATTTTAGACAATAGGAATAATATATTGGCTGTGCCTTTCCTGCTTTAGGGCCCATTCACACCAGTCAATGTGTCACAATGAATAAAACTAACTGAAGTTGACGGAATTAGATCTGCTAGAAATATTGTAGTACTGTATGTGTAAACTACAAAAAAAAAGGTGTGTTAATTAGTAATGAGGAAATTTACAAAAAAAGACCAACCAGTTATTTTCAAATCTACAGATACATTGGTGAAAAAAATATGCATAACTGTTTAAAATAAAGGTGGAGCCATCTTAAAGATAACAACAGAACTAATAACAGAATATAAAACGAATAAAAATATAGAAAATAAGTTGAAAGTTCAGGCAGGCTTGTCTGAAGCTTTAAAGAGAGCCTAAAATGAGAAAATAAAAACAAATCTGCTTCCAGTATAAAGTGCGATGCCATTACTTAGTGGTGTCTGCCTTAGCCTCTGAAACCTTCCTGTAAAGCCTGAATGTGGGGCTGTTGATGCTCAAAACGTTGGCTATTACTGACAGTGCCAAAGCTTTTCTACCTTTTCCTACCTCATTCACAATCCTATTGGCCAGTGAGGTTGCTCACCATAGTGCCAGGCCAATAGCAATATGTGAAGGTTGAGCTTATCTACAAGTTTTGCCCTTACCAGGAGCCTGTCTGAACAGCCCCACGTTTAGCTGCAGATTTGTGTAGGCGCCTCTGGTCACTGCACATTATACCTACTATGTTTTTTTTTTTTTTGTCCCCATGAGAAACACTCCTAACAAATTGATGCAAAACAGATACTAAAAGTACTGTACAACTGAATCAGCACCTCTCCACCACAGTGCCAACATGTCTGTCAATTATGAGATTCACAAAGCACAGTGCACAGTGCTAGTCTGAGAGTGAGGAGTAGATTTTCACTTCACCATTCTTTGATATCTGCAAGTGCAACCAAGTAGTTGTTGATCTGCCAGAAATGCACTCAGCTTGTGATCTGACTACACACACACACACACACACACACACAGCATTTTGTGGCGTCATCCCTCCCGTTGTGTTTTGTTAAACTACTCAACCACAACCACCTTCAGATCTCTACAAAATAAAGGCTAATTATTCTGTAGTTCAAGATGAGAACTAGGAGGGCTTTTTGAGATGACACTGGAAGTGTGCAGAGGACACAGGGCAGCTCTGAATTTCTGACAGAATTAACATTTTTTTTTTCACTTATCAGATTAAATACTGCCAATGGTAAAATAAACAGACTTAAAGGGATATGAATTTATTGTTTACAAAAACTTTAAAGGGGAAGCAAAAGCCTAACTATAACTATTATTAAAAAAGGTTCCTGTCCCCTTCTCCTACATATCCTGGATACCCAGCATTAAAAAATGTGTGAAGCACCCTCCTAAGTAGGTGCTAGGAAAACGCATTTGGTGGCTCTTTTCTGCTTATGGAGAGCCTGATTTGTTGGTTTAGCCTGTCGCATGTTTCCAGGTGTGACTTGCTGGGTCTGAGGGAGTATCCCCACTGGATCCAATGAGGGAGCTCGTTGGACAGTGGAGAAAACCTAACGAGTAGGTCACCAAGGTTTATGGCTGTCTCAGTGCGTGGGCATTGCTGCAATGCATCCTGGGATTGGCTATAAACCTGGCGGGAGCATGTGAAAGGGCGTCTTTTGGGGGGAGCAAAGTCCCAGGAGGAGGTGGACGGCTGCCTCTCCTCCTGCAGGTGTGAGGAAGTTGGTTCAGGGGGTCGGCCTAGTGAACCAGGAGTGTGGAGCTGAGCTGCAGAGGATCCATAGTGAGGACAAGTGGAGCTGCTGGTAGAATCATCTTGGGAAAAACAGTATCATGAGTACCAGGAGATCTGCCAAGGTGTCTGCCTAAGAGAGGGGACCACTCCAGAAAAGTCAGGGGATCAAGGAGCTAGCTTAAAGAAACTTTGATTCATGTGGGGTGGTCCCCTGAGTGCCACATCCCAAATAGGAATACAAGAACAATGGAGTTCCCCTTGGGGCGGGACTTTTAAGGCACTATATAATATCAAGATACACAATTTATTTGAAAATTTTATTGAAAAAGTAGATATATACAAAACAAGAAAAATATGTTAAAATGCTGGCAAGTTATACAGACATAATGTACACAGTGAAATGCACCACAAATGAACCGCGGGTATTCACCCGACGCGTTTCGGAGAGGAACCCCAAACTCCTTCTTCAGGGGTGCCCGCAGGAAGTGGTCTAAAAATAATTAGTATGTAAGTCACGTGTCACTCAGACAAAAATATGTACACTATAGTATTTTGACAAAATTTTCCAAAGCACTTACATGTTCACTGTAAAGAATGAAGAAAACTTGCCCGCCTGTAAAGGCTAAAAACAAGAGATCAGACTGCCGCAAGGTGCCAAACTGGGATGCCGTGTGGAAATGCTCGATGTTGGACCCAAAAGAGAACTTCTCTGTGTGTCACAGGTGGTTGAAAGACTGCTTGCAACCCCGATTCCCCAAAAGGGAAAAAGGGGGTAGGAATAGCTGGAACCCCCAGAAGACAATCCTGCTGAGCAAAAGCCAAATGATTAGAAAAAATCCCCAATTTAGCTAAAAAAGCGCAATAGTGATAGTAATTGCTTTTTTGGAAAAAATCCCAAAAAAAACAAAAAACAAAAAATAATCAATAGAAAATATTGCTTTGGTTTCTTTTGTTTGAGGGAAAAAAAAAAAAAAAAAAAAAACATCGTCTGTTACTTAAGTAGTAAGTGACAACACAGATTAATTATGAGTGAAAAAATTACACTTCAGGATTTGTAAGTCCCAAAAGCTATGGTTAAAAATACCAGAGGAAAGACATAGTGAATATCCTCTTATAAAGAGTATAAATTCAAAAAGAAAAAGAAAAAGATCAAAGCTTGCCATCACCATTGAAGTACATCGGCAGGCTATTTGGCAGAATTTCTCAAAAAATACTCAAATAAATACCTTAGAGTCACTTGTAACGGGCAGACAAATCCAGCTTGGCAAAATAGATGTTATCTCATGCTCGGCAGCGGAACAAATGAGTCCAATGTCGGGCATATGAGATATATGAGGAGCTTTGTCAATCAGCTGAGACTAGTCTCAGCCGAGAGACAATTGCAATCAGCTGGTTGTCAATAGGGTTCCCCGGGTCACATACGCCGGGCCTGCCCCCTACCGGAAACATCCGGCGGAAGCTGGGCCGGCCTGTGCGTCCCACCGACACGGTAAAGGACTTCCGTCTGCGTGAAACGCAAGGCGGAGTCCACTGGGCATGCGCCTAATAGCTCAGACAGAGCTAGATGGAATAGGCTATTGCCGCTATTGCGGGCGCCATCTAGTGGCGTCCGCTTACCGTGCCGGGCTATTCCAGAGCCGAGATGGGAATAAGTATCTCCCCATCACGCAGCTTCCATCCATCGGGACATCAGAGAAGGTTTGGGTCCTGTAAAACAATAAAATGAATAAAGCAATGAATACCATGAGCCTAAATGCAAATGGTTATCAACAATGCAATATCCAAATATAATTTTAAGAAAGGATATTTTTCAAAATTAACAATTGGCACCATAGTCGGTCAGACTGACCTACCTGTGTACAAAGATTTAATTCGTGCATATGCTAAATTACAAGATATTATACAATCACTCAATATTCACCATTGCATGAAATAGAGTTACAAAGCATCTAAACAACCCTCGTATTAAATTCATGTCAATAATTAGATACATTGGCTAACAATGAAGGTTATAAGAAAAAGAAGAGAATTGCAGAAAAAAGGAAGAGAACTGCGATATATCAAGAAACTGAAGTCATTAGATTTCCATGCCACCGGATGTGAAGCCTTCCAGGAAGGGTTTGTATGAGACCATCTCATTAAGTCCTGGTGGCTCTGTTGCTCTAAGACGATAGATCCACCTCAGCTCAAGTTGGAGGAGGGTCTTGTTCCAATCCCCCCCTCTCGAGCTGGGGTGGACTCTATCCAGGATCAGAAACTTTATTTTGGGAAACCTCCCTGCATGTACCAAACTGGTGTGGCGACCGAGAGGAAGCTCAGGGTCGCAAGTTCTCATACTTTTTATGTGCCGGCAGGCACGTTTGGTGAAATCCAGTTTAGTTTTGCCAACATAAAAACAGCCGCACCCACAGAGAAGTAAATATACTACCCCGTGGGTGCGGCAGTTGGCAAAATGCATGGGCCTAAAAATTTGTCCATTCGGAAGAATGGGATTCTTGGTAGTATGCATGAACTTGCAATACTTGCATGCCCCACACATGTAGGTTCCCCTGACTTTGCAGGGGTCCCTATTGCCATGGGCAGCAAATTCGCTGTGTGTCAATTGGTCTTTAAGAGCTGGAACTTTTTTGTGTGTAATTTGTGGAAATGCTGGAACATGTTTACCTACAATTGGGTCAAATGCAAGCATGTGCCAATATTTGGTCATAATCTTTTTGATTTCCATATGTTGCTCTGAATACCTAACAATTAGTCTAAGGGTGTGATCATCCGATTTTTTGGTTTTTGGAGCCAGTAGTGTGTTCCTGTCTATTCCTTTGGCATTTCTGTATGCCTCTTTGAGAGTCGTCAGGGAATAGCCCCTTGCTAGGAGTCTACTCCTCAAATCATTAGCAACTCCTTGAAAGACGGTGAGGTCCGTGCAATTCCGTCTGGCCCGAAGATATTCGCCAAACGGAATGGAGCGCACCAATGTCTCGGGATGAAAGCTAGAGGCATGGAGGATGGTGTTGCCAGCAGTGGGCTTTCGAAAAAGCCCACTGTGGAGAACACCATCCTCTCCCCTAGACACCTCTACATCCAAAAAGGTAACAAGGCAGGGATCATAATTCATAGTAAATTTCAAATTGAAATCATTCTTGTTTAATCTGTCCATGAAAGCATTGAGTGATTCAGGTGATCCATGCCAGAGCATAAACACGTCATCGATGTACCGGACCCACAAATTAATGTGGTCCGTGTACACCGACAACGCGTCGTCCCTGAGAATGGCTTAGTCGCATGTTTCCAGGTGTGACTTGCTGGCTCTGAGGGAGTATCCCCACTGGATCCAATGAGGGAGCTCGTTGGACAGTGGAGAAAACCTAACGAGTAGGTCACCAAGGTTTATGGCTGTCTCAGTGCGTGGGCATTGCTGCAATGCATCCTGGGATTGGCTATAAACCCGGCGGGAGCATGTGAAAGGGCGTCTTTTGGGGGGAGCAAAGTCCCAGGAGGAGGTGGACGGCTGCCTCTCCTCCTGCAGGTGTGAGGAAGTTGGTTCAGGGGGTCGGCCTAGTGAACCAGGAGTGTGGAGCTGAGCTGCAGAGGATCCATAGTGAGGACAAGTGGAGCTGCTGGTAGAATCATCTTGGGAAAAACAGTATCATGAGTACCAGGAGATCTGCCAAGGTGTCTGCCTAAGAGAGGGGACCACTCCAGAAAAGTCAGGGGATCAAGGAGCTAGCTTACACCGTGTATCAGCAAAGGGGATGCCGCATAGTTGACCTTGAAGGTTAGGAACAAAGGGGGTGCCAGGAAGTGCCCTGAAGTTATTCAGCAGTACAGTTCAGTTTACCTCAGAGCACAGATTACTTCAGAGGATTCATTCAGTTCTGTGTCACAGCCAGTGACAAGCTGAAACAGTGGCCTAGCCGTGACTAGCGTTACTCAGCGTTATCCAGCGCTATTCAGCATTTTCCAATCGCCCCAGCATATTGTGCATAGTGTATAAAGTTGGAGTATCCCACTCATTCCCTTCTCCCATCCAAGTTCCAATTAAAACATAAAAACTAAAGCTATTGGACTGTTTCCTGACTAAGCCATAATCACTTGGAAAATGCCTAATCCGTAACCAGCAGCTCCCATGGGAGTAGTGCTACATGTGTGTACCTACCTATTTTTTTTAGAAGGGAACACTGACAGCTGGATTATGGGAACCTATGAGTGCCACATCTCCCAGAATTCACAGCCATTGCTGAGCCCACTTCTACACAGAACTGCAGGATCATGAGACAGGACCAGAGCGGATTGAAATAGATAAATACACAGATTTTTATTTTATATACAGGTAATGCAGGATAAGTAGAAGCTGGTGCCTCCCAGGCCTTTAAGAGGTTAAAGATGCTGGGAGGTGGGGTTTTTGATTATGTGACCACCGTGCTTGGCTGTTACAGCAGTTACATGATGGGAATGCGACTGATTGCAAACAGCGATCAGGAGCTTTCCGCTATTATACCATAAGCTATATTTTGAGATATATTGTATCTCAGATATGGTTTTGGTTAAATGAGAGTTCTTTGACCATGAGTGAAAGCTTTAACACAACAGAAATTTATTGGTAAATAGCAAGGAGGCCTAAACTAATACACAGCAATCTATCTATAGTACAGAAAAGGAATAAATCATAGGTTAAATGAAGGAATATTGACTATCATATTCAAACATCAAGATACAAATAGCCAGACAGACAACACATAGGACAGGCATTTAGATATAAGTGCAAGAGGTAGATTCCATAGTTACCATGCTCACGAGAGCTTCCTCCTAGTCTGGTGATACAGAGACTTTTTATCCTTCCCGCCTTAACTAATTTATACCTAACTCTCATAGACTTGCTTAGTGCCAAACTGATTGGTGGAGCTATCTTACCCCTCTCCTCCCTCTGGGCGTATCTCATTCAGGATTGGACAATTTCCCCATCCCCTATATTTAGCATAACCCAGCATCTCGATAGCCCCCCTCTCTGGGGGGGGGGGGGATTAATTATGCCAGGTCAGCTCCCGGGCAAATTGTCCATCCCTGAACAGACAGCCACCTTCATTGCATTTCTAAAGAGAGCGTCTTTGAAGTGGGAGCAGAGATAACGAGGGAAGTGACATGGCCTATTATCAGTTATTATAGGAAAAAGAGGGGGGGAGGTATTGAGGGGGTAAAGATCCTCTCAAGATAGTTGCAATTACTTGGCTCACAAGTTACTGAGGTGCATAAGTAGACTTTATTGGTGATATCAAAAATATAGCAGAAAACAATAAGTTAACATATAAAATTGAAAGTAGGAAAAGATGACTAGTTATAATCATCTATTGTAAACATTGCTCTCTGGACCGGTTCCGGTGGGGCAGCTTATCAATAAGCAAGATACCCCGCCGTGCCTAGCCCACCCTCAGAGGTAGTGGTAATTGGGAGCGAGAGCTCCGATGGGACAGAATATTACTTCTTAGATTAGATATATTTATAATGGAACCATATGTTGCCTTTGGAAATGAAACACTTGCAAATCACAGGTAATTGTATATACTTCTATCGAAACAAACAAATAAAGTATTAAATCTCAGTGTGTGTAGAGTATGCAAGTGGTGTAACCAAAGGGGCTACTGCCGACTCTCAAGTTGTTTAGGAAAAAATTGTTAAAGTCACAATATGTTTTTTCCAAGTATGATATAAAAGAGTTTTTCCTGTTGTGGAGGAAGTTCAGTAATCGAAGAAAAGAATATACATTCTACTAATGATCTTTTAGATATGTACGTTGGAGCTCATATTTGTGAAAAGATGACAGCGCTGTAAGATAGTCTTAGTCTTATCTTTATAGGTACAACACTATGCAGCAGATGTTATTGGTATAATCTGTACGTGAGGGGGAGGAAAGATCGGGGGGGGGGGGGAAGGGGAGGGTGGAGGGGGTCGGGTGAAGGATGTCAGATCCAGTAGATCCTGATTGTGGAAGAAGGGAGATGAAGCTGTATTTCTTTTTTGCATTTAGAGGGTAATATCTGTGTTTAGTTCACCGGCAATGGGAGGCTCTTGATACCCGGGACCTGGACACAAATGAGTGTGATGAGTATCTTCTGGGCTATGCCCGATTGTAAGACAGTGTATCGAACCGTGTGTGTGTTGTCTCTACTCACCGCTCGTTGTCCGGTCGACCTGCCTCGGTATCTTAGAGCTACATTACCTCAAAGCTTCACGGGAACATCCAGATTTTGTATCCCTCTATGTGGTTTAAAACACCACGTTGTTTGCTGCTGTCCGTTGCTCCGTTCCACCAATATAGTGCTTTGTGTTAGACGCTGTGTTGCGGGATCTGGCAGGGGGGGGAAGAAGGTAAGGGGGAGGCTTTCTTTTCCTCCGGGCAAGTGCTTGGTCTTTTTCTGGTTGCTGTCATCAGAGTGTTGAGTTTTTTTTGTTCAGATGTTGCAGCGGTTTAAAATTTCCATGGAGTCGGCCGGTTCCTATGCTGAGGATGGGCTGTTTGTGGTGGCGTCTGCCGTAAGCCGTTGACGCGTTTCGCGTGGTTCTACACGCTTCTTCAGAACGTAGAGGGCGTTATTTGATGATAGTTTAAATAGTCTGTGTTCATTTCTGATTGGTTAATTTTAATTAGTGATTTTTTCTATCATCCGGTTTGAATGGTGCCATCTTGTGGATGAAGTAAGTAATGCCCTCATGTTATAATTATTCCAGATTACTGTGCGGTTTTAGATAATAATAGAGTGAATAAGAAACTGACTAAGTATATAAGTTACAATCAAAGAATAATGGAAACTTAGAGTAGAAAAAGCTTAAAAAACTTATGTCAGTTTGATTGGTGATTATGCAGATGGCGTCTGCAGAGGGGACAGAAAGATGCAGACATCGAATTCGAAGTATATAGGGGGTATAAAGAAAAACTGTGTACTTTTCTTATAACGAGGCTAAATTTTAGGGCTCTTATTTAGTGTATATTTTAGGGTAGATATTCCAAGAAATTAGGTGTTGTAGGACTATATAGAGGGTGTGCCCTGGAGAGGGGTTATGTTTGAGTTTCACGAATGGGCTTATGGGTCCAGAAATATTTTGAGGCTTAATTCATTATTAAGGCCTTTTGGGGTCAAAGTATCTAGTCTAAAAATCCAGGCTTTTTCGTTGCGTAGCAGGACTTGATCGAAGTCTCCGCGTCTTGCTGGAATTTTTAGTGCCCAGAAGCCTTTAACTTTGAGTCCTTTTGGGTTACTTCCATGTTTTTCTTTGAAATGTTGTCCTAAATAAAAATAACGGCTAGCAAACTTGAACCCTTGAAAGAACTCAATGAATTTGAAATCCAAAACGACCTCCTCAAAAAAGAAATTGAGAGAGTTCAAAAATCACTCCGCCAAACAAAACATTCAAAATTTCAACGAGATCAAGGAGATTGGGCAACAGGAGAGATTTTTGACCTCAATCCCCAATACAGAAGAAATAGATCTAGAGGACGTGGAAGATCATCAAGAAGTAGATCAAAAAACCAATCGGATCAATCCGGCAGCGAGGAAGATGATCGCTCGGTATCTTTTTTAGAGGAAGACCAGCTGGAGGAAAACAGTCCTCCAGCAGCTCCAAAGAGTATTTTGAAAAAAGCCCCCCGAGGAAGAGGAAACAAAAGAGGAAGAGGAGGGGCAAGAGAAGGCGAAAGAATCGAGACGAGACAACAAAAAATAAATACAAGGAACAGGCGATAAATCAAACAGGTCAGAAGGACCCCATAAACTCACAGATCTCTACTTCTCAAGACCCTATAACTTCACCCCGACCTAACCATAATGATGCTATTCCAAAGCTAAATACTGAAGAAAACGACCAAAAGGTCATTAATTTATCCGACTTCCAACTAGAAGCAAGACACATTAAACTTCTAAAGAGAGGGCTATCCTTCTCTCCCAGGGAAGGAATGGACCATTTTGAGGTTTACAAAGACATCTGCCTCTACCTAAGAAAAATCTACTTCAAACTACTATACTCTGCAGACAGATCAACAACAACCGAACTAGAAACAATAAACCCCACAGACCAGGAAGCCCTCGATATCCTTAATTCACTTCTAGAAGAATGTGATCCAGAAGACGAGCAACCGCAAGAAGAAAATATGGAACGAAGAAAAGCAAACATCACCATTAGATCTACAGCTATGCCTAAATTCAACAGCAATAAATGGCTAAACATGTTCCTAACACTTGTGGAAGAAGACCTCAAAAAAGTTAACTGGGACTGGAACCCCCCAGATAATCTATCTGGCCCCGAGAGGAAAGCACTTATAGACCTCAAAAAAGCCTCCAATCTAGTCATAAAAAGAAGTGATAAAGGAGGAAATGTCGTTCTGCTATCTGAGAATCTATACGAAAAGGAAGCTATGCGACTCCTCTCGGACACCCAGACATATAAAAGAATACAACAAAACCCGTTCCCAACTGTAGTCCAAAAACTAAATGAGAAATTAAACTTTGCAAAGGAAGCCTACCTTATTACAGAAAAGGAAAAACTCTATTTGAAAATAACGGAATATAACACTCCAACATTCTATATCTTACCCAAGATACACAAAAACCCACTATCACCACCAGGAAGGCCAATAGTCTCAGCAGTGGGAGGTCCACTAGAAAAAATAGGTAAATACCTAGACTCCCTCATAAAAGAGCTAGTACTAGACCTACCCTCATATGTCCGTGATACTGGAGACGTACTAAATAAAATCTCAAATCTACAATTCGAGGGAAATGTACTCTTGGTAGGTATAGACGTTGAATCACTATATACGTCTATACCGAACCAATGGGGAATACTAGCAGTACATCATTTTCTAGATAAAAAATTCCCATTACTGGGAACACAAAATGAATTCCTAATAGAGATCCTTGACTTTGCACTGAATAATAATTTCTTCCAATTTACAGGCCATTACTTCCAACAAATAAGAGGAACAGCCATGGGAGCCCCATGGGCACCATCCTATGCTTGTCTGCACCTGGGATTCTGGGAAGAGGAAGCTGTGGTCACTTCATCTATGTACCACAGCTATGCACTGACCTGGCTGAGGTACATAGACGACGTGTTCATGGTATGGAAAGGCACACAACAAGAACTTGATAACTTTATGCAAGAACTGAACACAAACAATCGGAACATCCACCTAACCTATACGGCAGATAATCATCATATTGCATTTCTAGACTTGAATATATATCTGGAAAACGGAAAACTTAGAACAACAACCTACAGAAAATGCACGGCAGCAAATACTCTACTCAGAGCAGATAGCGCACACCCTGAACCACTGAAGAGAGGCATCCCTGTAGGACAATTCATAAGGTTAAAAAGAAATTGTTCCAAATACAAAGACTACCTAATTGAAGCAAAAAAGTTATACAAAAGATTCAGAGAAAGGGGATACTCTCATAGAACCCTTCGACGAGCAAAACGCAAAGCAGGCCAAAAAACAAGAAACCAACTCCTCAATACATCAAAACCAAAAAATGACAAAAACACCTCAGCCCCACCTCGCCTTATTACAAAATTTGGAAATCAATGGAAAGAAATCAGGGAAATACTAAATAAACACTGGCACCTCCTACAAATGACAGACAGAATTAAAAATGTAGTAGGCCCAAAACCACTACTAGTGGCAAAAAGATCTAAAAATCTTGGAGACCATCTGGTGCATTCTGAATATACCAGATCAAACATACAAAGGGACTGGCTGACAGACTTACCTAAATTAAAAGGCATGTACCCATGTGGACACTGCCATATATGGGAATTTGTGGAAAAAACTAATACTTTCACAGACTCATCAGGCACCAAAAACTATAGCATAAACTCATTCATAAACTGCAGTACTTCACGTCTTTTATACCATATCACATGCCCATGCAACAAAATTTATATTGGGAAAACCAAAAGAACACTTCGAATAAGGATAGGAGAGCATCTAAAAAGTATAAGACTGAAGGAGGAGACCCCAATAGGACAACATTTCAAAGAAAAACATGGAAGTAACCCAAAAGGACTCAAAGTTAAAGGCTTCTGGGCACTAAAAATTCCAGCAAGACGCGGAGACTTCGATCAAGTCCTGCTACGCAACGAAAAAGCATGGATTTTTAGACTAGATACTTTGACCCCAAAAGGCCTTAATAATGAATTAAGCCTCAAAATATTTCTGGACCCATAAGCCCATTCGTGAAACTCAAACATAACCCCTCTCCAGGGCACACCCTCTATATAGTCCTACAACACCTAATTTCTTGGAATATCTACCCTAAAATATACACTAAATAAGAACCCTAAAATTTAGCCTCGTTATAAGAAAAGTACACAGTTTTTTTTTATACCCCCTATATACTTCGAATTCGATGTCTGCATCTTTCTGTCCCCTCTGCAGACGCCATCTGCATAATCACCAATCAAACTGACATAAGTTTTTTAAGCTTTTTCTACTCTAAGTTTCCATTATTCTTTGATTGTAACTTATATACTTAGTCAGTTTCTTATTCACTCTATTATTATCTAAAACCGCACAGTAATCTGGAATAATTATAACATGAGGGCATTACTTACTTCATCCACAAGATGGCACCATTCAAACCGGATGATAGAAAAAATCACTAATTAAAATTAACCAATCAGAAATGAACACAGACTATTTAAACTATCATCAAATAACGCCCTCTACGTTCTGAAGAAGCGTGTAGAACCACGCGAAACGCGTCAACGGCTTACGGCAGACGCCACCACAAACAGCCCATCCTCAGCATAGGAACCGGGAAATTTTAAACCGCTGCAACATCTGAACAAAAAAAACTCAACACTCTGATGACAGCAACCAGAAAAAGACCAAGCACTTGCCCGGAGGAAAAGAAAGCCTCCCCCTTACCTTCGTCCCCCCCCTGCCAGATCCCGCAACACAGCGTCTAACACAAAGCACTATATTGGTGGAACGGAGCAACGGACAGCAGCAAACAACGTGGTGTTTTAAACCACATAGAGGGATACAAAATCTGGATGTTCCCGTGAAGCTTTGAGGTAATGTAGCTCTAAGATACCGAGGCAGGTCGACCGGACAACGAGCGGTGAGTAGAGACAACACACACACGGTTCGATACACTGTCTTACAATCGGGCATAGCCCAGAAGATACTCATCACACTCATTTGTGTCCAGGTCCCGGGTATTAAGAGCCTCCCATTGCCGGTGAACTAAACACAGATATTACCCTCTAAATGCAAAAAAGAAATACAGCTTCATCTCCCTTCTTCCACAATCAGGATCTACTGGATCTGACATCCTTCACCCGACCCCCTCCACCCTCCCCTCCCCCCCCCCCGATCTTTCCTCCCCCTCACGTACAGATTATACCAATAACATCTGCTGCATAGTGTTGTACCTATAAAGATAAGACTAAGACTATCTTACAGCGCTGTCATCTTTTCACAAATATGAGCTCCAACGTACATATCTAAAAGATCATTAGTAGAATGTATATTCTTTTCTTCGATTACTGAACTTCCTCCACAACAGGAAAAACTCTTTTATATCATACTTGGAAAAAACATATTGTGACTTTAACAATTTTTTCCTAAACAACTTGAGAGTCGGCAGTAGCCCCTTTGGTTACACCACTTGCATACTCTACACACACTGAGATTTAATACTTTATTTGTTTGTTTCGATAGAAGTATATACAATTACCTGTGATTTGCAAGTGTTTCATTTCCAAAGGCAACATATGGTTCCATTATAAATATATCTAATCTAAGAAGTAATATTCTGTCCCATCGGAGCTCTCGCTCCCAATTACCACTACCTCTGAGGGTGGGCTAGGCACGGCGGGGTATCTTGCTTATTGATAAGCTGCCCCACCGGAACCGGTCCAGAGAGCAATGTTTACAATAGATGATTATAACTAGTCATCTTTTCCTACTTTCAATTTTATATGTTAACTTATTGTTTTCTGCTATATTTTTGATATCACCAATAAAGTCTACTTATGCACCTCAGTAACTTGTGAGCCAAGTAATTGCAACTATCTTGAGAGGATCTTTACCCCCTCAATACCTCCCCCCCTCTTTTTCCTACAGTATTATTACAGTTGCCTGTGGTTCCTGGTATTAAACACACCAACAAAACTGAGATATCATATCCATATGGATTCAATATCGTGATCACACCTACTCCCTGGTATTTTATTCTTGTCTTTATTATCAGTTATTACCTCGGTCCCGTAAGGTCTGTGAAAAGGAACTTAATTAAGGGGTTGTCCTCTCTCGCATACGTAGAAGACACCTCCCTGTTAGCCAAACCTAACCACGTTTCTGCACTTCAAAAGGACTTGGTAAATCAATTACTAACGCCTGCAGACTGAGTTTACACAAATGATTTACCTTATCTCAACTATTAGTAAAAACCAAAACCCAATATCTTCTAAGTATATATATATATATATATATATATATATATATATATATACACACAATTCTATTTAGAGTTGCTAATGGAGATTATACATAAACTCCTCATAAGGCAACAGTTAGCTGCCAGGAGCGCTCAGGGCTACAATATTGCAAGTAAATATGCGGGCGCTTGGCGCCAAGGCCTACCCACCAAGAGGATGCATATTTGTGTGCTGTCAGCACCAAGAAGTCAGGAAAAGTTATAGTTAGGCTTATCTTCCACTATAAGCATGCCAGGCATTTTCCCAGTCTTTTATGACAATGTGCAGCCTACATAGTTACATAGTTAGGTTGAAAAAAGACACAAGTCCATCTGGCTCAACCAATAAGATATACATAGTTGAAATGTCTTTTCTACAGAAGAAGTACTAATGATATCATTGCTATTATTAATATACTAATAGATATACCTTTTTACAGAGACATAGAACAAATAAAATATGTTTTCCAACGTGTGCATGTACTTCAGCACTGATTGTAGACTGCTTTGCACCTCGCAGAGACCCATAAATGCCTTTGACCTTCTTATTAATGTCCTCAAAGATCATCTCACTCCTCCCTAACTCTATGCTTGGTCTCCATCAATCATCTATCCACAAATCTGTCTCCCCCTGCTCTGTCGTTAAACATGACACTAAGCTTGGCTCTGATAACATCAGCATTGTCTGTGTGTTGAAGACCCCACAGACTGGCCAGTGTTACAGAATTTAACTAAAAGGAATTACTGTCAGACAGGATTTTGTTTTATTTTTTATTTTTTGGTGGGGGTGGGGGTGGGTCTGCACACATTAATTATTGAAAGATGTAATCCACATATGTAAGGAACTCCTAAACCATAATGAATCATTTTAATTGTTTAGTAATAATAAGACTGTAAATAACCAGCAATTGTAGTTTTAATGGAGGATGAAGACAATCTGTATATGTTACTAGGATAAAGCATGTCAGAACCTAATATCTTGACATAAATGCAGTTTAGTGGAGATTGATCTATTTGTGAGGTCCGTACTGATCACATTCTGGAACCTTTCACCTCACAAGGTACATGTACATATAAATACGTAGACAATGTATATGTAGAAATATCTCTAAATTATGTCTATATTCTATCCACCTTGAATGACATTCAGACAAATGGTTTCTGTCTTCTGTCCACACCGTGACAAAAGGAAGATGACACAGTGATTGATTCAATTGTCTAGAGGGAATGGGGTTGTTTGCTGACATTCAGCCTGCAGACTAACAGGTATACACACTAGACTAGTGAGGTGAAACCATATTTACACTTTGCTGGACATTGCCTTGCCAAAATATAACTAAAATTCATTTTATCTATCATCCAAAATGGTATTTAGTGAAAACTACCTAAACCTGCAATTCAAATTTATCTATCTTGCATAGCTGTACAGGCTCCTATCATGTACTGAAATAGGTTACTCTTATTAAATTGCACACTGTTAGCTTCTCACAGTGTGCACTAGGACACATACACACGGGCTCTCAGCCCTATGCATTGTGCAGAGCTATTTGTTTCCTTTTTTTTACTACTGAATACCCTATGAATCTAAGTGCATGTGCCTATTGCTGCATACCTGCCAAACACGTCTGTGCAGCCAAAGCGTACCCATTCACTTTTTTATGGACTGACTGCACGCAACCTAGAGGTAGTAAAAATGTAATGTTTATTTACCTGTAAAGTCATTTTCTTAAAATAAATTACAGGACACAGAGAATCTTATATTCTTTATGAATAAGGTTATGCTGCCACCTTCAGGACAGTGACAAAAAACAAGGCAGGAAGTCCCCTCCCAGGTATATTCCCTCCTGTTAGGCAAGGCTTCAGTTTTTATAACAAGCCATTAACCACAAGGAAAGAGGAAAAGGTTCTCTGTGTCCCGTGATGTATTTTAGGAAAATAGTTTTACAGGTAAACCAAAAATCCCATTTTCTTTAACGTACATCACATCACGGGACACAGACACATGGGCCAGCCAGTGACTATAAAAAAGGAAGGAAGCTAGGACCTTAGAACAGAAAGTCAGGATGATTAAAAAGATCCAAGGATTGTCCTCTGAACATTCTTACAGTGTCAGAGTACCTGGTTCTCCTGGGCTAAGACCAGGGTTGGAAACACTATAATTCCTTTGACTATAAGGATGCTTTCTCACTGCTGTGCAGCGGTTTTGCAGCAGCGTGGGTGTACCCACCGCTTTCGTGCATTTAACCTGCAGTGGCCTATAGACCTTCTCTTAGGCTGTGTGTTTTTTATGTATTTTCTGAAAGCGCACCAAAGGTCCTGCATGCTTTATCCTTGGTGTACTTTCAGAAAACGCACCAAAAATGCACAACCTCATAGAAAGTCTTTGGGAAACCATAGGTTAACCTCATGAAAGACGCAGCACGGCAGTGTGAAATCCTCCAAATCTTGTGAAGCAAATGAGGTAGAAGCAATAACAACAGAAAGGCAAAATTTAGGAAGAACTGGTCCAATGGGGGGAGATTTACTAGAAATGGAGCACACAGAATCTGGTGCAGCTGTGCATAGTAACCAGTTACCTTCAAAATTCAGCTTGTGCAGTTAAGCTTTGACAATAAAACCTGGAAGCTGATTGGTTACAATGCAGTGCTGCACCGGATTCTTTGTGCACCAGTTTTAGTAAATCTCCCCCAGTGTGTCATCAGAACATTCACCGCAAATGTTCAAAGATCCTTGGTTCTGGAGAAAAACCCATCGAGCTGAGCACTGAACCTGGACTACAGAAGATCCAGATTTGGGAAGCCCCATTATCAACACAGTTCCTCGAGCACTGCGGGGATGAAGATCCCACTTACCCAGAGATAGTCTTGTGGCTGAGAAAATCCACCCACCAATCCTCCATGCCTGGAATGTGGGGGAACACAAATATTTTGCCCATTACAGTTTGAGATCCACTTTCCTTGAACAGCTTAACTATTGGTGCCTCCTTGATTAAATATGTACGTCATTACTGTGGTGTTGTCTGACTGGATCCTAACAGGAAGGCCCAGCAGCTGCACCAATCAATGCAGTAGGGCAAGGCAAATGGCTCCCAATCCCACATGTTGATGGGCAAGAACCACTCCTGCTGTGACCAACTTCCCTGGACCAAGAAATTGTCCATAACTCCACCCTAGCCCATAAGGCTTCATCTTTAGGACCCTTTGGGATAAAAGGAAGACAATTTTCCCATTTCCAGCATCCATGAGGAGATCCACCAGTCTACAGACAGTCTTGTGCAGGTTTTTAATGACATTAAGGAACTTAACGACTGCGTCTTTCTGTTACATACCCTTAAGATATTCTATTGTGGGGACCTGGAAGAAAGCTGGGCAAAGGTACTGCCTTTAAAGAGACTGCCATCTTTCCCACAACCTTCATTCAAGAGGGAATTGAGAGATTAGTTACTGGCTTGAGTAAAGCTACTTGAGCCTTCAGAATGCAACATATTTCCAAAGAAGAATCATTCTCTCCATTATAATCGCAAGGGTCAGGCCTCAATATTCCAACATCTTGTTTGATGTACAAAGTAAAGCAGCGCTAAAGTCCAAAAAAATAATAATAACACATACATTGTATGTAACAATTAGTGCAAAAATTAGCGCAGAAAAAACTAATTTAATGTAAAAAAAATCATTCAATACAATAGTGCATCAATTCTTTCAAGAAAGTGCAGTGCAGAGACCAACCAGCACCACCACCACCCTCCAAAACATGCCTCTTACCGGATCAGCAGGACCATAAATTATAATGGTCTAATGCACTCAGGCAAGCAGGTGGATAAGGATGATTATCTCAGATGGAAGACTTATCAACAGGCAATGGATCCTATATGGACTCCATATAGCCGGATGGGGCAGGTTGACAGAGCAGGAAACGGCAGTGGAGGGAGACCCGGGAGCACAGCTCAGCTCCATACTGCATGAGTCCATAGATTTGATCGCAACCACGGCCTGACTTTTGGCTTGAGTAACGTGTTTAGAGAATGAAGATTCATTCTCGAGTCCATATGGGATCCATTGTCTGTTGATAAGTCTTCCATCTGAGATAATTATCCTTATCCACCTGCTTGCTTGAGTGCATAAGATCATTATAATTCATGGCCCTGCTGATCCGGTAAGAGGGTGTTGTTGGTGGTGATCCCCTCTTTGGTCTCCGATTGCACTGCACTTTCTTGGAAGAATTGATGCACTATTGTATTGGAGGGTTTTTTTCGCACTAATTTTTGCACTAATTGATACATACAATTTATGTGTTATTATTGTTTTTATTGCACTTTAGCGCTGCTTTACTTTTTACATAATTACATTTGACTGGCATCCCAGTTTTCACAGTGGCTGCTTTTGTATTTTCCCTCAGCACGGATTCATTTTGTTTTATTTGATCAACATCTGGTTTGAGGCTAAGGCTGAGTTCTGTACACTAAGGGTTAAACTTGGATGGGGATTGGAAAAGTAGTATAATTCGGTAACTATCTACAATGAACTTTGAGGACGCTGAAACTTACGTCTTGAAAGTTAGATCTCTCGGAATTTAGAACAGTTCCCCTGTATAGCAGAGAGCGGACAGATTCTGCAAAGCAGCATCGAGGGGGTTTAAACCTTCCTCCCTCGAACAATCCAAGCAACAGCCCCTTCCTGTGGAATGGATCAGCTATGCTCTTCAGGACAAACATCTTAGCAAACACAGGACTGACTTTCTACTACTTAAGAGGAGTGGTAGCACTCAGTTCTAAGGCTCTCTCCCACCCTGTACTCACAGAACATCTCCGGATAAAAGGTTGCCTCCCACCAGTATCCTGCAGGCAGCTTTTCTCTCAGTGGTCCCTGGCTAGATCCTCAGACGATAGCCCTCTCAGTAGCCTTCAACAGCATACAATGGCTCCAGGCCCTCCAGCCTCCCAGCTAGGGGCTCCATTCGACAAGCACATGGCAAGGTGCTTAAGAGAGACAAACAAGCCCCCTATGTGATGATCTCCCCATCTAGATGAGGAGCTTGCTGCTCCCTGCTTCAGGGTATTTTTTGCTTTCTCCCAAAATCCTCTAGGCTGACCCCCTTAGAGAGTGGCAGGGGCTACATAAATATTAAGCTGTTGATTAATATGCTCCCGCCTCTATTACCCAGACCTCCTCCAGGTGAACAGGGAGAAACAAACAATAAGACAGCCCCTGGAACACAGACCAGACCAATTTAATCAAACCCGGCACCACTAATTACAGTGATGTAGACTAAATGTACCTACACTAACACTTAACTGTAACCCCAAACAGAATTCCAGCCTGGGTACAGTGAGCCAAACCAATTTTTTTCTAAAAGATCAATGTAACCCAATTGTCTACAATAGGTACAAACTAAATGTACCAATCAGCACCTGCCTAGGAGAATGCTACATAAATGTTCCCCTAAAAAAGTGAATGTTCCATAACTTTTTAGCAGGGAATTTCTGTCATCTGGCATTGGGCTTGATTACCATTCCTCTGAACGTTGACAGGCTATGGGATATGGAAAAACTAGTCTCCACATCCTGGATAGAACTGTTGAGAAGCTAGCTATTTTCGGCAGAGATCTGCACAGCCCTGGTTATCACCTTCAGACACTAGCAACCAAATTTAATGGCAGCATGACCCTATTCATAATAAATCCTAAAATAAAAAATAAATCCTAAAAAGTAAAAAAACAAAACAAATGTCTCTACATGCTGCATGGAGCTGAGTGTTCATGTGAATGCGTACTTGGAATCTTCAGCAAGTCAGATAAAGCATGTCTCATTTCCAGGCTGGAGGACATCCAGGATCAAATAGCCCTTTCTTCCCCAGAACTGATTGCCCTTGGCCCACCCCATTCATTTATTGGATTTCAGTTTTATACATCCCATGTAAGCATTACCTAGGGCAGTCTGCATGCAAATGCAGTTTGCCTAAAACATAGACCAGGGATCCTCAAGCTACGGCCCTCCAGCTGTTGCGGAACTACACATCCCATTAGGCATTGTAAAACTCTGACATTCACAGACATGACTAGGCATAATGGGAATTGTAGTTCCTGAACAACTGGAGGACCATAGTTTGAAGACCCCTGACATAGACTAACAACTATCCATTAAGGTATTTTAGTATTTTCATAACTTGTCCCAAGAACCAGTGCTGAAGCCTCTTGAGAGGAGTACTGAGCCAGGGTGTTATATGTAATTTAGGAAGCTATGTACAATCCCTGGTAAAAGTATGGAATCATCACTATTGGAAAATGTTCATTCAATTGTTTAATTGTGTAGAAAAAAAAAATGAATCACAGAAATGCCTCAAAACTATTTTCATTTAACATTCCAACCTTCTGGCTTTAAGAAACACTTAAAAAAAGTAAAAAAAGAATAAAACTATAGTCAATTGCAACTGTTTTTGCAGATCAAGCAGAGGAAAACAATATGGAATCACTAAATTATGAGGAAAATATTATGGATTTACCATGTACTTTGCAGTTTTAAAACAAATGTTTGCATCAGACTACATCTGCTAATTAGTCTCTGCGGCTAAAAAAGAGTGCTTGCACACCTTGGTGAGCTGCTGCACCAACCTGATTGACATGAGTCATGGCTCCAACACAAGAGATGTCATTTGAGACAAAGGAGGGGGTTATAAAACCTCTTCAAGATGGTAAAACATCACTAAACGTTGCAAAAGATGTAGTTTTTTCCCAGTCAGTTGTGTCTAAAATCTGGACCAAGTACAAATTAAATGGAAAGGATGTTACAGGGAAGCATACTGGTAGACCAAGGAAGACATCAACATGTCAAGATAGAAAATGTAAAGCAATATGCCTTGAAAACAGAAAATGAACAACAAGACAAATGAGGAATCAATGGCCAGAAACTGGAGGTAATGTCTGTGACCGAACTGTAAGACATTGCCTAAAGGAAATGGGATTTACATACAGACAAGCTAAACGAAAGCCATCATTAACACCTAAACAGAAATAAACAAGGTTACAGTGGGCTAAAGAAAAACAATCATGGGCTCTGGAAGACTGGATGAAAGTGGTATTGATGAATCCTCAATCTGCATTGGGCAGGGTGATAATGCTGGAACTTTTGTTTGGTGCCGTTACAATGAAATGTATGAAGATGACTGCCTAAAGAAAACATGCACATTTCCACAATCATTGATGAAATTGGGTTGCATTTCAGGTAAAGGTACGGGGGAGATGACTGCCATTAAATCTTTAAAAAAAACAAAAGTTTTTATTGAGATTTTGGACACTTTTCTTATTCCATTAATTGAAAGGATGCTTGGTGATGATGACATCATTTTTCAGGATGATAATGCATCTTGCCATAGGACAAAAGCCTTGAAAACTTTCCTTTAGGAAAGACATATAGGGATTGATTTACTAAAGGCAAATAGACTGCGCACTTTGCAAAGTCACTTTGCAGTTGCTCCAGAGCTTAGTAAATGAGCACAAGTTCTGCTGACTTCCATAATTAAATCATGTGCAAGCAAAAATGCTGTTTTTTTATTTTCCTCGGACATGAGTGGTTATTCTTTGCAAAGTTTTATCTCATTTACTATGTCCTGAGCAACTGCACTTGCAGAATGCACAGTCTATTTGCCTTTAGTAAATCAACCCCATAATGTCAATGGCATGGCCTGCATATAGTCCGGACCTCAATCCAATTGAAAATCTATGGTGGAAATGAAAGAAGATGGTCACAAGGCTCCAACCTGCAAAGCATATATGGTAACTGCAATAAGAGAAAGTTGGAGCTGGATTGATGAAGAATACTGTTTGTCAATAGTTAAATGCATGCCTCAGAGAATTCAAGCTGTTATAAAAGCCAAAGAAAGAGAAAAGAAAAAATAATATAGCGCAGGGCTCAAAATTTCAAGTCATGAGCTACTAGCCGGGCCTTTAGAGATACTCGCCACTTGTTGCCCCACCCAAACCCTACCCTGCTCTGCCCCTAAACACGCCCTAACAAAATATCTCATAAAATTACACTGTTAAATGTTTTATTCAGAATTAAGCTACAAAAATAAATATTAACATCAACAACAACCGAGAGAGAGAGGGTTCAACAGAGAGAGAGGGGGTTTGACAGAGAGAGACAAGGGGGGTTGACAGGGAAAGGGGGTGACAGGGAGAGAGAGGGGGCTGACACAGAGAGAGGCAAAGGGGGTGACAGGGAGATAGAGGGGGCTGACACGGAGGGAGGCAAAGGGGGTGACAGGGAGAGGCAAAGGGGGTGACAGGGAGAGGCAAAGGGGGTGACAGGGAGAGGCAAAGAGGATGACAGGGAGGCAAAGGGGCTGACACGGAGAGAGGGAAAGGGGGCTGACACGGAGAGAGGGAAAGGGGGCTGACACGGAGAGAGGGAGAGAGGGGTGAAATGGAGAGAGGGGGGTGACATGGAGAGAGGGGGTGACACGGAGAGAGGGAGAGAGATGGGGGGTGACAGGGAGAGAGGGGGGTGACAGGGAGAGAGAGGGGGGTTGACAGAGAGAGAGAGAAAGAAATAGAGAGGGGGGGGGACAGGGAGAGAGAGAGGGGGTGAAACAGAGAGAGAGAAGGAAGGGGTGACAGAGAGAGAAAGAGAGGGGTGACAGGGAGAGTGAGAGGGGGTGACAGGGAGAGTGAGGGGGTGACAGGGAGAGACAGGAGGTGACAGGGACAGGGGAAGATGACAGGGAAAGAGGGGGGGTGACAGGGACAGAGGGGGTGACAGAGACAGAGGGGGGAGGTGGCAGGGACAGGGGGGTGACAGGGACAGACAGGAGGTGACAGGGACGGGGGGATGACAGGGACAGACGGGGGAAGATGACAGGGAAAGAGGGGGGGGTGACAGGGACAGAGGGGGGGGTGACAGGGACAGAGGGGGGTGACAGAGACAGAGGGGGGAGGTGGCAGGGACAGGAGGGTGATAGGGACAGACAGGAGGTGACAGGGATGGGGGGATGACAGGGACAGACGGGGAAGATGACAGGGAAAGAGGGGGGAGTGACAGGGACAGAGGGGGGGTAACAGGGACAGAGGGGGGGTGACAGGGAGAGACAGGAGGTGACAGGGACAGGGGGGGATGACAGGGAGAGACGGGGAAAGATGACAGGGAAAGAGGGGGGGTAACAGGGACAGAGGGGGGGGTGACAGAGACAGAGGGGGGAGGTGGCAGGGACAGGGGGTGACAGGGACAGACAGGAGGTGACAGGGACAGGGGGTGACAGAGACTGGGGGGATGACAGGGACAGGGGGGGTGACAGGGACAGAGGAGGAAGATGACAGGGACATAGGGGGGTTGACAGGGACAGATGGGGGGGATGACAGAGACGGAGGGGGGATGACAGGGACAGAGGGGGGGTAACGGGGACAGAGGGGGATGAAAGGGACAGAGGAGGATGACAGGGACAGAGGAGGGTGATGACAGGGACAGAGGGGGGAGAGATGACAGGGACAGAGGGGGGATGACAGGGACAGAGGGGGGATGACAGGGACAGAGGGGGGAGTGACAGGGACAGAGGGGGGAGATGACAGGGACAGAGGGGGGAGATGACAGGGACAGAGGGGGGAGATGACAGGGACAGAGGGGGGAGATGACAGAGACAGAGGAGGGAGATGACAGGGACAGGGGGGGGTGACAGGGACGGGGGGGGTGACAGGGACAGAGGGGGGTGACAGAGACAGAGGGGGGAGGTGGCAGGGACAGGAGGGTGATAGGGACAGACAGGAGGTGACAGGGACGGGGGGATGACAGGGACAGACGGGGAAGATGACAGGGAAAGAGGGGGGAGTGACAGGGACAGAGGGGGGGTAACAGGGACAGAGGGGGGGTGACAGGGAGAGACAGGAGGTGACAGGGACAGGGGGGGATGACAGGGAGAGACGGGGAAAGATGACAGGGAAAGAGGGGGGGTAACAGGGACAGAGAGGGGGGTGACAGAGACAGAGGGGGGAGGTGGCAGGGACAGGGGGTGACAGGGACAGACAGGAGGTGACAGGGACAGGGGGTGACAGAGACTGGGGGGATGACAGGGACAGGGGGGGTGACAGGGACAGAGGAGGAAGATGACAGGGACATAGGGGGGTTGACAGGGACAGATGGGGGGGATGACAGGGACGGAGGGGGGATGACAGGGACAGAGGGGGGGTAACGGGGACAGAGGGGGATGAAAGGGACAGAGGAGGATGACAGGGACAGAGGAGGGTGATGACAGGGACAGAGGGGGGAGAGATGACAGGGACAGAGGGGGGATGACAGGGACAGAGGGGGGGATGACAGGGACAGAGGGGGGAGTGACAGGGACAGAGGGGGGAGATGACAGGGACAGAGGGGGGAGATGACAGGGACAGGGGGGATGACAGGGACAGAGGGCGGAGATGACAGAGACAGAGGAGGGAGATGACAGGGACAGGGGGGGGTGACAGGGACGGGGGGGTGACAGGGACATGGGGGATGACAGGGACAGAGGGGGGTGACAAGCACAGGGGGGTGACAGGGACAGAGGGGGGTATGACAGGGACAGAGGGGGGGTGACAGGGACAGGGGGATGATAGGAACAGAGGGGGGGATGACAGGGACAGAGGGGGGGTTACAGGGTAGGGAGGAGTAAGTCCAGTCACAGTGCTCATCTTACTCACTCAGTTCGCCATGTAGCTGCCAGCTGCTCAAATGAAACTTTCCCGCCCACACATCTCCTTCACACGCAGCACGCACGGGCTGCACTGAGTGTGTGGGCGGGCACAGGGAGAGAGATAGAGGGCGGGAGAAGGCAGAGAAGATGCAGACTCTCCTATTCCTGGAGGGGGGAGCTGCTCACTGGACTTCAATGAAACACACACACACAGCCTTGTGACAGGGGGGCAGGCTGAACGGAGGAGCTACACATTCCCCATACAGCACAGCCCTGTTCTCACTCACCCTCCTCATCATTCCACTCGCAAAATGCGAGCAGGCGAGTGGAATTTTTGAGGGCTGATATAGCGTATACAATTGTGACACAAGTCATATTGTTGTTGAATGTTATTAAAAATGACCTTTCCTTTTTAATCTGCAGCCGCTGTATCTTTCTGAAAATGTAATGCAATATGGCTGCCTAGAGGTGTTCTTTACACCCCCCCCCCCCCCCGAAACGTAATTTCCTGCTTGTGTGGTTGGCTCACTGATTTTCCAAGAAGTCTGCACTAAGATGCAAGTGAGACTTCAGGCATCCCCTGCAACGAAAATTTCATTTTTGGTGAGATAATCCCAATAGGAACACGTCTAAAGGAATGCAGGTTCAGCAGCTTTTCCCATTAGTGCCAGCTGATTGGTAATATGAAACCACTCCCATTAGCACTGGGACACAAACAGGAACAAACAGTGGTTTCCTCTTAACCTCCCTGGTGGTCTGATTATGTCAGAATTTTTGTGCTAAAAGCGGTACATTGTTTTGCATGTAAATAAGTTGTTTTATATTTTAGGTCTGTAATTCTTAGGAATAACCCACTTAAATCTGTCCAAACAAGAGTCTAGTAGACATCCCGTGTATGATAAAGTTTGAAACATGAAATCATAAATTATAATATAATAATAATAATACATTTTATTCAATAAAATAATCAAACCAAAAACACTGAAATGTGTACAAACAAGGGGTGCGATATTACTAGTCACTGTAATAAAGGTTTAATAAACATCTCGGGTATGAAATATTTAGAAACATGGGACTGCACAAAGTCCGACATCACAATCGGGACAATAGAATCTGGTTTCTTTTCCTATTTTCCTTCCACTGTCATCTCTCTTCGAGCAACAAACCACGCACATCCTTGTAGGTGCTGACTTTTTCTCAGTTGGCGGGATGTAGTCCATGTAGTGACGACCAGTCAGGCGTTCCGGATTGACAATGCCAACAGCACGACGTTCAGATATGTTCAGATTCATTGATAAATAAATATAATAATAAAAATAAAGTCCGCATGAATCAAAGGCTTGTCACTCTTTCTTTTTAGCAGAATGTAGGCATTCCACAAGCATTGCTCAAGAAGATGTTTGAAGATCATCTTATAGTATTTTCATTGCTGCTTTCTCATAGCTGGGTAGAATGTCATTGCTTGGTCGGCTCTGACGACACCTCCTATGGTGTTGTTGTAGTCTATCACTACTTGTGGCTTCATGACTTCTTTCCCACCTTTCATGCGTACCATAACAGTGGAGGTATTATGCACTGTACTCATTAGGCACACATCTTTCTTGTCTCGCCTTTGCAGTCCCATCATTTTGCCTTTCTGCCAGGCAACCATTTCTCCTGTCTTGAGCTTCTTTTTGACAAATATTGGCGGCATGTCGCACCGGTTAGCCCTTACGGCTCCATAGGCATCAGTGTTGTTGTGCAGTAGAACATCATAAAGTTCAGGAGATGTATAAAAGTTGTCTGTTGTTACACAATAGCCCTGATTTAGCAATGGCTCAATTAGTGAAAGAGCAGAAGATGTTGCCATTTCATAATTACTGCATTTTTGATTGAATTGTGTTCCTTTTACAGTATATATCACTGAATTCCAAATGTAGCCAGATGACGATTCGCACAGCATGTAGGATTTTACGCCAAATTGTGCCCTCTTTGATGCAATGTATTGCATCCAGCTGAGCCTTCCCTTGTAGGCCATTAGACTTTCATCTATGCTGATGTCTCTTTCTGGCACATAGCTCCGTTGGAAATTTGGAAGAATCTTTTGATATACTTCCCAAATTTTTTTTTAGTTTTAGTGCAGGATTAATAGTTTTATCAAATTCTTCATTATTTTTAAAGTGGAGATATTTCATTATGAGGGAGAATCTGTACTCTGACATGACCATGCCAAAGAATGGAGTGGCAAGTAATGTATTGCATAATATATTCCAAAGGTCATCTTTAGTCAGTGGTTCCCATTTTCTGCATCTTGCAGAAACCGGGATGCATATCGCATTGTTGCTCTTCATACCAGATGCTCCAGTAAATAGGAATTTTGGGAGCGCTGCCTGATCCGTACCATAGTTAATAGAGCACCAAGTCCGCACATCGCTGAGCTCAGTCGCAGAATCGTCGCTGTCGTCACTTTCCGTACCTGATGACGAATTTTCCCACGAATCGCTATCACTCATTTCTTCAAATAACTCCATTTCACTGTTGCTGTTTTCCAGTTTGTCTAAAAGCGCTTTTGCGCAATAAGAATGCTTTTTAGATGCCATGGTCGTTCTCTATTTTCCAGGCATAAAGAACTGGAAAAGCACAGGCAGGGCACTGGAAAACCCACCAGGTGAATTCCTGTGGTGAAATGGCATGATACAGTGTAATCTGTTGGGATAACAACTTTGTATCATGTCATTTATTTTCTTTACTTTTCCAAAATTGCCGCCGGTTCCACAACCCTGTGTCGCGACGCCCGCAGGGAAGAGAACCAGAAGACAGTTTCCGGCATCTGCCGAGCACACAGCGGGAGGATGGCTGGAGGACAGCGGGGGAGGACGGTGGGGGATCGCAGGGGAAGGTGAGTTTGATTGTGGGGTAATCCCGAGTGTGGCTCGAGGTTACCGCTTTTGGTACTCTATATTAACCTGGAGCCAAACTCGGGAATACCGCTAGGGAGGTTAATAACATAAGGTGGGAATCTACAACAAAGTTTGTTAAAATCCTTGCAATGTACATAGTTTGAACAGACCCCTGGGTTACCCCGCTTACAAATCTAGACCAGAAAATATGCAATTAATCACTACCCTCCGGATATGCTCCTGCCACCAGTTATACAACTTATCTCCTTATAGAATATTAAAAGGTTACTCTGGAAAGAACTTTCCTCCATACATCCATGCTGGCAGCTACTAATGATAATGTTTTCATTGGAAAATTGTTGGATATGGTCCATTATCTTTTCTTCCAATAGTCTGAATAGTATTGATGTTAGACTGACTGCTCTGTAGTTCCAGGTATATACTTCGGCCCTTTTTTCATTTAAATTATATTTTTATCTTGTTTTCTTAAAGTGTTCCTGAACTTCCCTGTGCTAACGCAGGTGGTCAAATGTCATAGACACCTTTGAGATCATGTTGGGCCTCTATGAGGTATACATGCTGTGAACATATCTGGAGCAGAGACACTTTGTTTTGGATTACCGAAACTGACTAGGTTCCCATCAGATCTGCTGTGGTTGACAGAACATTGTTACTGGTGTGGGTGGATCCATAGCTGCTATCTGGTGCAGGTTTTAAGTTAATATTTTATGGATCTCTTGAACTAGTCCACAAATTATTTTTCTACCCTCGCGCTGCCTGTGTATCACACTCATTGGAATCTAAAAAGTCTCTGATATCTAATCACAGGGCATAACTGAACAATCCAAAGCTTTAGAGCCAACTGATACCATATGCATTGAGCTGCGTTGGGCTCGTGCCTTGGACACATAGTCAAGGCAATTTGCCTTGTGTAATATGAGTTCAGTTCTCACACACACATCATCAAACTTGGTTCTGTGAAAAGAGATAAATAAAATGTGATTTTGTTACATTTCAATACAGTTAAAAATATTAACAAATAAAAAAAAAAAAAAAAAAAAAAAATATTAACAAATAAAAGTAAATAGTAGAATATCTAATTTACAACACATGGGCACCACCATCACTGCACACACCAGCAGCCACAGTATCATGAAGCCGCTGGTGTGAGCCAGCCCTTAAAGTGCAATTCCACTTCTGCTGATTAGAAACATTCCCCTCTGAGTGATCTATGTCAATTGCAAGGATTTTACCAAACTTTGTTGCAGATTCCTATCCTTTATCTGCTTTGAAGGTATTTGAAGGTATAGCTGTTTGTTTCGCCATTCCTTTGCATACTCCTAAATGGGAGGGTCTAGTTCACTAAAATCACCTGGTGCACTCTGATGAGAAAAGCTGCAGTGTCAGCATCCCTCTAGGAGAAGAAACTCTTAGGGAACATCTCACCAAAGCTGAAATCATCATTACAGGGGATGCCTAAAAATTGACTGAGCCAACCACACAAGCAGGAAATAACATTCCTGGGGCTGTTCTGTTTACCAATGGTGTACAGAATACTTCAGTTGCTGTACCGCACTGAATTTTACAAGAATTACTGTGCCTGCAGATTGAAAAGAAAAGATAACTTTTAAAAACAATAAATTATAATATGGTTTGTCTATCAATTGTACATTCTATATTATCTATTTATTTATTGCTTTATTTTTGTTTCCTGTGAAAATTGGAGTTATCTTTTAAACTGATAGTTTGATGGAGAGAAACATGAAAATGAGAAAAACATACATCATGTTCATCTTTCCTCCCTGCAGTTACATTCATTTAATGCAATTGTCCTTTAAAGAAAAGAGAGTCCTGTAGGGAGGTAAAATGAGCTTCATGTACAGTACACAGTAAAATGTGCATTTTAAAATATACAAAAGATACCTAGCTTTTGGCTAAGACACATATTCAAGGGAAATATTATTGCATCCCTGCTTTCTACCTTTTTGGAAATATTTCTTAATAATTTCATTCAGACAGGTATGTTTTATTCTTCTTTTGGTTTATTATTTCATTTTGTTTTGTGCTCTAATTCCGGGGGATATAATGTCCTGTAAAAATGTAAACCTGCTCCATAAGTACAACTCTTGCCTCAGGTGCAAAGAAGCACCTTACAAATTAACCAGTGACAGCTGTTCATGAGGGTGAGGAAAGTGTACAAGTCAGCTACAGCTGAATCATATATCATAAACCTTATGTATAGGCATATTTACAGTGGGTATAGAAAATAATCAACCCCTTTAAAATAATCAAATTTTGTTGCTTTGCAGCCTGAAATGAAGACAGACATTGTTTTTGTTTTATCCAGCTGTATTTATAAAATCCAAGATAAAGATATAACACCAATATGTCAGAAAAAAACATGTAAAAAAAAATAAAAAACAGAATCACTGAGTTGGAAAAAGGATCACCCCCTTTTGTCACCTTTTGCTTTAATTACAGACTTTAGTCTGTTGGGATTTGTCTCCACTAATTTTGCAAATCTAGACTTTGCAATATTTGCCCACTCTTATTTGCAGAACTTCTCAAGTTCAGTTATATTTGATGGTGACCGTTTGTGGACTGCATTCTTCAAGTCATTCCAAAGATTGTCAATGGGGTTTAAGTCTGGGCTCTGACTAGGCCATGCAAAAACATTCAACTTTTGTTCTTTGGGTCATTGTCATGTTGGAAGGTAAACCTTCTTCCTATTGACAACTTTCTGGAAGAGGGAAGCAAATTTCCCTCAAGAATGTGACAATATTTTGCTCCAATGTCATACTTACCCCTAGCGCAGGTGGTCAGACACTATAGCCGGCTTCTGTGTTCTTCACCTATAGCAGCCTCCTTTCCCATAAGGCAAGATGACCTACAGGTACTCGGTTGCCGCTAGGACTTATACACAATGCTAAAGTGCTTGACTACCACTCCAGGGCATGTACGAATTGTGCAAAGCAAAAAAGTACTTGAGATTGGCAGACAGGCAGAGAGTTTTAATGATAGTCCAGGCACAAAGCAGGCAACGTTAAGAATAGTTAGGGACAAATCCGAGTCAAAAGGCAGCTAGAGTTCAGAGAGTAGTTGATATCCGATCAAAGCTCTTTGATCGGTAACCCAATCTAGAAGAGCAGAGCAGAGTTAGCCTGATCAGGTATTACACACGCTATCATATGAGACTGCAGGCTTGGCTGACTTCAATCAGATTTGGTCTCCACCCAGAGACTGACCAGATCAATCAACTTGCAGATGGACAGACAGACAGTAATGCATCAAAGCCAAAACGAGGATGCTGGAACCAGCAGCTATGATGGAGTAGGAGCACAAATGATCCTGACACCCAACCATTTTTCCTTTTATCCTGGCATGCTTTACTGTAGGAATAGTGTTATGTGGATGGTGAGCTGTATTGGATTCTGCCAGATATAGTTTGGTGTTGAGGCCAAATAATTACATTTTTGTCTCATCTGATCATAAATCCTTTTTCCATGTGGCCTCAGAAACTTCAAGGTGCGTTTTAGTCGTGACTATGCGGCCTTTCTTGAGAAGTGGCTTTATTCTTGCAACCCTCCCATGCAAGCCACATTTGAGGAGAATTTGTGATATTGTTGTCACATGCACACAATGACCACTCTTTGTCATAAATTCCTGCAACTGCTTCAGAGTTGCTGTAGGCCTCTTGGAAGCCTCTCTGACCAGTTTCCTCCTGCCTTTTTCATCCAGTTTGGAGTGACATCCGACTCCTAATCAAGGGAGGGTCTATGTTGTACCAAATACCTTCAACTTCTTAATAATAGACTTCACTGTGCTTTTAGGCATTGATAAAGCCTTTGAATTTGTTTTTGTATCAATCTCCTGACTTGTGCCTGTCAACAACTTTATCCCGGAGATATTTTGACAGTGCCTTGCCACCTATAATTGATTGTTTGCTTCAGTTGCACTACCAGGGACTGAAATGCTCCAGGAAAGCTCTTTTCATGCTAAGCTGATCAAAATGACCACAGCTGATCACATTCAAAAGTCAAATGGCTTTGTGTGTCATTGGAAAGGTGATTAGCTACACCTGATTGAGTTTACAAGTCACTTTTAGGAGGGGGTGATCTAACTTAGTAAGTTTGTTTTTGAGTCCTTATTTTTTTCTGACATGTTGGTAATATATCTTTCACATGGATGTTATAAATTGCACTGAGTAAATACAGCTGGATAAAACAAAAACTGTGTCTGTCTTCATTTTTGGCTGCAAAGCAACAAAATGTGATTATTTAAAGGGGGGATTCTTTCCGATACCCCTTGTATAAAGCTTTGAAAATGGCTTTCACTAATCTTTCAATCACTGTCATTTAAAACACATGCACCATAGAAAAATTGCCTGCAGTGAATGTTGGATGAATATCAGATTACATGTTTTATAAATATACTCTTAAGAAATGGCACTGCATCCCCGTTATCACAGTACAGGCCTTGGTGGCAAGTGTAAAGTTGCCCATCTCACAAAGAAAAGATATGTCACCACACATATGGCCCCTTTCACACGGGCGATCCGATCTGATCCGCCTGTCAGTTTTTCAGCCGGACCTGATCGGATGCTCCATGCATCCCTATGGGGCAGTGGGTGTCAACGGAGACATCTCCGCTGACACCCGCTGCTATCCGATTCCAATCCTGTCCGTGAAATCCGGACGGATGGAAACCCTATTTTCCATCGGTCTGGAGGATCGGATCGGATCGGATCAGATGAGAACGGACAGGCGGTCCGTTCTCATCTGATCCCTCATAGAGGACAGTGGGGATCTGAAAGCTCCGTCTCTGCACACAGAGCGGAGAGGGAGCTGTCATCCGCCTGCTCAGCGGGGATCGGCGGATCGATCCCCCGCTGAGCAGAACGGACTCTGTCGGGCGCACCGCCCACGTGAAAGGGGCCTAAGACTCCATGAGTGGCCAAACTCTCTGTGACAAGGGCCCTCTCCCAGAACAGAGACTGAACAGTCATAGACAGCCTCTGCTCTCTAGTACTAATGAGAACCAGCAGGACTGGCTCATCATCATGTGACAGCCAATCAGATTGGTCACAAGATCACGCAGTCCTTCCCTTCCCCTAGGCATAAAGACCCAGTTAAAGGGATGCTAGGACTAGGCAGAAAGAATTTAGATAATATATTTTATTTGGGATAGATTGTCTCTAAAGCCCAACTCTGGGCTTGCAGAGGGGCTGTGCCTGTACTGCAAAGGTTATAAGCTCATTTTGTCTAGGGGACAAAAAAAAACTGTTTTACTTACCCGATCCTCCCCTTCACCAGCAGACACCGCTCCCCCACAATCCGGCAGTGAGTGGACTGTACCTTCAGAGAAGGGCTGTGGCCTTGGTGATGTCAGGACTGCAGACAGCTAGAGCATGAGGGTGCAGAAGCTGCAGGGACTAGTCCAACTGCGGGGAGGAGCAGAGGATCAGGTGAGTATGTATATTTTCTTTTATTGTTCCCCTAAACATTAATGAGCAATTAACTCTTGCAGGGTGGATACTGGCCTACTGCAAGGGATAACTTTTTATTTGTCCAGAGCTGGGCTTTAATTATAGCAATGCTGTGAATAAGGAGAGAGCTTTGTATGTGCCCTGTCGCCGTTTATGATTAATTCAGACTTATTGGAAAGTTTGGCATACTTTTTCTTCAAATGCTCCTTTGTCCTAGGCTCTCTTTCAGTCATGTGTGCTTTTAGTTAATAGAGTATTTTTAATACTTATTAGGCAGGGAAAGATTTCAGTTATGTGCCCCCTAGGCCTCTTGGACTGCAGACATTTGTGACCACATGCAGTTCTGTAAACCTCTTATAATACTAATGCCGGCGATCTACATGTGATAGAATATCAAAGGGTTTCTTCTCCTTTTTTCCTATTAGACTTCTTCCTTTTACATCTTAATAATGCAACCCATTTTGTTTCTATTTCTCTCGTCAGTTTTAGGTGGATATCATGAGTCTGACAGGTCTTAGATTGTAGCTGTGCAGAGACATGCCTCTCTCCATTTGCCAAGATCTTTGTCAAGTTTTAAAGATCATACTGCTATCATTAACAGGACTCTGAACTGTCACAAGGCAATATTTTATCACTGGAAGTGACTTTTACAGGATTAGCTCATGGCATGCCAAACAGAAGAAGTGACTTGGGGCAGAATTAGATGACGACAAATAATTACCTGGTATATAATACACATTGTAACTATTGATAACCTCATTTAGTTAAAGGAGAAGTTTGAGGTTTGTAAAAAAAATAAAAATCCATACTCACCCCTACGATGCAGCATCGGTTTGATGCTACAGCTGTCTCTCATCTCTAAACCTGAGAACTGAGCAAACACATGACTGCTGATCTCTCAGTTCTCGGTTCTCTTGAAGCAGATAGCAGTCACTGTCAGTCTCAATGGAGCACCGGGCGGGGGCGGGGGTGGGCACAGCTGGTTCCAGCTCCCAGCTGTGTGCTGAAAGGCAGAGCCAGCTGTCAATCAGGCATCTGGCTGGATCGATATCAATGTTATCGGGATCCTTCAGAGCCTGCAACAGCTTTGGCACATGAGCTGATAACGGGAAACAGAAGAGCAAAAGTTAGTGCACCACAAGGGAAGTATGGCCAAAAAAGCTTTGTCCATACTTTTCCTTAAAATTACATATATATTAAAGCCAAATTCATGGATAAGGAAATATTGTCTAAATGCAAAAGGCATGTGTATTTTTATTTGAGGGCTTGTTCATACTTGTGAAGAGACCTGCATTTTTTTGCACTTGAAAAACACAGGTCTCTGCAAGGGAACACTGAAAACCACTGTCCTGTGGCTTGTTCACACCAAAACAGAGCCCACAGGTGCAGTGTGGAAAAAAACAAGCATGTTATTCTTTATGCACCACAACTCTTACCTCCTGCCAGCTTGTTCACTGTCAGCACATGTTCACACACGAAATTTAATTGGCTTTTAGTAGTACAAATCAGTGTGGAAAGGGCGCACTTAAGGGAAGGTCCACTCATACAGTCATACAGGAGTGTCCCATCATCATCTAAAAGGTGCAGCAGCTAGGCACTTGGGCAGCTGTGGAGAGAATTCTAAAAGAGGAAAAGGAAATTGCAGAAAGAAGCAAGGGATTTATTATATACAAAACAAGATTAAGAACACTCACAAAAGTGATGTGTGAAAAGGCTCATCAGCAGAACAAACCGCTCAGTATGTGTCCTCAGCCCGCAGTAGCACCAAGGGTCCATGATCCTCAGAGCCATCCATCAGCAAAGGAATCCAAAGGCCTGGCAACTTTCAGGACCATGATGGTTTGAGAAAGGAGGGACTAAGCATGCTCTGAAATGCGTTACCGCCTCTTCCTGTGTGACATCACTTCCTGCTTGCACTCAGGCTGGTCCCGGAATCTTGATGGCCTTTGGATTTCCATGCTGCAGGACAGCTCTGAGGATCGGGGACCTTTGCTGCTGCTGCGGGCTGAGGATGCATTCTGAGTGGTTTATTCCATTGATGAGCCTTTTCACACATCACCTTTGTGAGCTCAGATAGCAAGCAATTGAGTTTTAAGTTTGAAAATGACTTGCTAAGCTATTGCTAGACTTGCCAGTCTTCACAATTTTGTTGCACAATTGCAGAAAATCCACATTGCATGATTCCAGATCAACTTTCTTTGCAAATGTTCTGCAAGTCTGCTGCAAGTTCTGGTTCAGGTATGATTTGCAATAGTCACAGGGGTCACTGTGACTTGCAGAGCTCTTGCTGTAGACTCAGCACTGCAACTTTGCTCTTGCTAGAGACTTGCCACACAAATTTGCTACAAATTAGAACATTTCCAACTAGAACTTGAGCTTTAAGTGCTCTGTAACTGTACAACTAGTGAAAAATGTGCAGGAAGTCTTTCCTGATTTTGATCGATCCCAGGCTCAGGGAGAGACCATCGTTTAAGGAGCACCTGCGGAGGCCTTCTACCAGATTGGCTCCTACGTTTTCTTTCCCACGCATTCCTCCCTCGCCACCCATACCTCCTGGGGATGGTGTGTCTGGCTGTGAACCCATGCAGCTGGGGTTCACTCACCTTTCCGAGGCTGAGTGGGCCTTTAGGAGGAAGGAGGGCCGGTGCCTGTATTGCAGCCTTGGTGGGCATTTCCTGAAATCTTGTCCTACCCGTCCAGGAAATGCTCGCACCTAAGGTCCTGCCGGGGGCAGATTTTAGGTGGAATTTCCTTGTTCCCTGTTTCCCATAAAGATAAACCGCTAATCACAATTGTCCTCTCCTGGTGTCGCAGCATTGGCAGACGACCCGGCATCGGCAGATGACCCGGAATCAACAGACTACCCACTTTTGGACCCGACCCCGGCTTGGATAACTACCCGCTCCTGGACTTGACCCTGACTTGTTCCTGCTCTCTCTTCCTCACTCTTGCTGTGCAATTATTGTTGTTTTCTCCAATAGACTGCTTTATTTTACCTGCATTCCTGTGTGGTCTGGTTTTCTTGCACCCTGACACTCGGGAACTTGTTGTATGTTAAAATGCAATTAAAAGTGAAGTGACTGGCCTCAGGTGATACACAGAGATTAAAAAATCCCCCTACATAGGTTGTACCTGTTTATCTTCTCTTCTCTTCTCTTCTTCCGTTCAAAGTCCAGAATTTATACAGCTTGTCTAAGCTGTCAGAAAGCAGGGAGCTTAAATAACACTCTGCGGAGTTCTGACAGCTGATTGGAGGGAAGGGACCCCCTTCTTACACAGCAACAGAGCTGAGGATCTCTCCCGTCACCTTTTTTTCTCTTGGTGTCAGGAAAAATTGTCAGAAGTGACTCACGCAGATAGCAGAGGAACAAAGCAGCAGACAGAAATTGCATTTAGTGCTCTGGAATGAGACTAGTACATACTACAGAGGGAGATGCTTTATTAATATTTCATGTTCATAATCTACAGCCACTTCCATTATTTTTAAAGGAATACATATTGTATATGAAATTTTTTTTTAATCTGCCTGGGGTTTAGCTTTAATAAAATAAAGAATGTATATCATGCATTTAAATGAAGTTAACATATTCAAGGCAGGCTTCTGATTGCCTTTAAACGATAAAATTATATTCAGTGTCATAGATGACACTGCAGAGTAGATTTCATTAAAATATGTACATAAGACTAACTACATCCTTTAATATTAATGATAGGATTTTTTTTTTATGTTTTGTTCATTAGTCTGATACTTTTGCTATCCCAATTCACAGTGTATGATCTCATGCTGCCATATTGCATTCTAACAAGCCAAGAGGTTTAAACTTTTTCTTTCTGCTAGGTCGGGCATCACTAAATGGCGGCCCGCGGGCCGTCTCCGGCCCGCGCTGCTGCTCCATCAGGACCGCCGCCATCAGCTGCTGGATTTCTTCCCTGTCTCTGCTGCTGTCATTAGCAGAGCAGGGCGGATGGCCGGAGGCGGGACTGAGACTGGGGGCGGGACACCGGCATTGAATGGAGGGAGGCAGCTGCCTGAATTAGCATTTCAGGCTGGAGGTGATTGGCTGCTGGGAGGCGGAAGGTGATTGGCTGCTGGGAGGCGGGAGGTGATTGGCTGCTGGGAAGCGGAAGGTGATTGGCTGCTGGGAGGCGGGAGGTGATTGGCTGGGAGGCACACAGTCGGCTGCCTCTATGCATGCAGCGCTGCTGTTCCTCTGTCTTCCTCGAGATTGTCCCGCCTCCTGCTCTCCGCTCTGTGTAAGGTAGGAGAGTGAAGGGAGGACAGGGCTGTGAAGTTTGATTAGGGAGCAGGGGTCATGTGCAGGGGGGGGGGGGGGGGTAGTGTGGTGTTTCATGTAAAGGGGAGCAATGCTGTGGGTGTGATATGTTAAGAGGGTAGTGGTCTGTGTTGATGTAAAGGGGGGCAGTGCTATGGGGGTGTGTGTTAACAGGGCAGTGCTGTGTATGTGTGTGAGGGTGATGCAAAGGGGCAGGTCTGTGGGGGTGATATAAGGGGGCAGTGGTGTGTGTGTGTGTGTGTGGGGGGGTGGGGGGGTGATGTAAAGAGAGACAGTGCTGTTGGGGGGATATGCAAGAGGGACAGTGCTGATGGGGGGGATATATGAAGGGGACAGTGCTGATGGGGGGATATATGAAGGGGACAGTGCTGATGGGGGGGATATATGAAGGGGACAGTGCTGATGGGGGGATATATGAAGGGGACAGTGCTGATGGGGGGGATATATGAAGGGGACAGTGCTGATGGGGGGATATATGAAGGGGACAGTGCTGATGGGGGGGATATATGAAGGGGACAGTGCTGATGGGGGGGGGATATATGAAGGGGACAGTGCTGATGGGGGGATATATGAAGGGGACAGTGCTGATGGGGGAATATATGAAGGGGACAGTGCTGATGGGGGGGATATATGAAGGGGACAGTGCTGATGGGGGAATATATGAAGGGGACAGTGCTGATGGGGGGATATATGAAGGGGACAGTGCTGATGGGGGGGATATATGAAGGGGACAGTGCTGATGGGGGAATATATGAAGGGGACAGTGCTGATGGGGGGATATATGAAGGGGACAGTGCTGATGGGGGGGATATATGAAGGGGACAGTGCTGATGGGGGGATATATGAAGGGGACAGTGCTGATGGGGGGGATATATGAAGGGGACAGTGCTGATGGGGGGATATATGAAGGGGACAGTGCTGATGGGGGGATATATGAAGGGGACAGTGCTGATGGGGGGATATATGAAGGGGACAGTGCTGATGGGGGGATATATGAAGGGGACAGTGCTGATGGGGGGGGATATATGAAGGGGACAGTGCTGATGGGGGGGATATATGAAGGGGACAGTGCTGATGGGGGGATATATGAAGGGGACAGTGCTGATGGGGGGATATATGAAGGGGACAGTGCTGATGGGGGAATATATGAAGGGGACAGTGCTGATGGGGGGATATATGAAGGGGACAGTGCTGATGGGTGGATATATGAAGGGGACAGTGCTGATGGGGGGGATATATGAAGGGGACAGTGCTGATGGGGGGGATATATGAAGGGGACAGTGCTGATGGGGGGATATATGAAGGGGACAGTGCTGATGGGGGGGATATATGAAGGGGACAGTGCTGATGGGGGGATATATGAAGGGGACAGTGCTGATGGGGGGATATATGAAGGGGACAGTGCTGATGGGGGGGATATATGAAGGGGACAGTGCTGATGGGGGGATATATGAAGGGGACAGTGCTGATGGGGGAATATATGAAGGGGACAGTGCTGATGGGGGGGATATATGAAGGGGACAGTGCTGATGGGGGAATATATGAAGGGGACAGTGCTGATGGGGGAATATATGAAGGGGACAGTGCTGATGGGGGGATATATGAAGGGGACAGTGCTGATGGGGGGGATATATGAAGGGGACAGTGCTGATGGGGGAATATATGAAGGGGACAGTGCTGATGGGGGGATATATGAAGGGGACAGTGCTGATGGGTGGATATATGAAGGGGACAGTGCTGATGGGGGGATATATGAAGGGGACAGTGCTGATGGGGGGGATATATGAAGGGGACAGTGCTGATGGGGGGATATATGAAGGGGACAGTGCTGATGGGGGGATATATGAAGGGGACAGTGCTGATGGGGGGGGATATATGAAGGGGACAGTGCTGATGGGGGGGATATATGAAGGGGACAGTGCTGATGGGGGGATATATGAAGGGGACAGTGCTGATGGGGGAATATATGAAGGGGACAGTGCTGATGGGGGAATATATGAAGGGGACAGTGCTGATGGGGGAATATATGAAGGGGACAGTGCTGATGGGGGGGATATATGAAGGGGACAGTGCTGATGGGGGAATATATGAAGGGGACAGTGCTGATGGGGGGATATATGAAGGGGACAGTGCTGATGGGGGGGATATATGAAGGGGACAGTGCTGATGGGGGAATATATGAAGGGGACAGTGCTGATGGGGGGATATATGAAGGGGACAGTGCTGATGGGTGGATATATGAAGGGGACAGTGCTGATGGGGGGATATATGAAGGGGACAGTGCTGATGGGGGGGATATATGAAGGGGACAGTGCTGATGGGGGGATATATGAAGGGGACAGTGCTGATGGGGGGATATATGAAGGGGACAGTGCTGATGGGGGGATATATGAAGGGGACAGTGCTGATGGGGGGGGATATATGAAGGGGACAGTGCTGATGGGGGGGATATATGAAGGGGACAGTGCTGATGGGGGGATATATGAAGGGGACAGTGCTGATGGGGGGATATATGAAGGGGACAGTGCTGATGGGGGGATATATGAAGGGGACAGTGCTGATGGGGGAATATATGAAGGGGACAGTGCTGATGGGGGGATATATGAAGGGGACAGTGCTGATGGGTGGATATATGAAGGGGACAGTGCTGATGGGGGGATATATGAAGGGGACAGTGCTGATGGGGGGGATATATGAAGGGGACAGTGCTGATGGGGGGATATATGAAGGGGACAGTGCTGATGGGGGGGATATATGAAGGGGACAGTGCTGATGGGGGGATATATGAAGGGGACAGTGCTGATGGGGGGGATATATGAAGGGGACAGTGCTGATGGGGGGGGGATATATGAAGGGGACAGTGCTGATGGGGGGATATATGAAGGGGACAGTGCTGATGGGGGAATATATGAAGGGGACAGTGCTGATGGGGGGGATATATGAAGGGGACAGTGCTGATGGGGGAATATATGAAGGGGACAGTGCTGATGGGGGGATATATGAAGGGGACAGTGCTGATGGGGGGGATATATGAAGGGGACAGTGCTGATGGGGGAATATATGAAGGGGACAGTGCTGATGGGGGGATATATGAAGGGGACAGTGCTGATGGGTGGATATATGAAGGGGACAGTGCTGATGGGGGGATATATGAAGGGGACAGTGCTGATGGGGGGGATATATGAAGGGGACAGTGCTGATGGGGGGATATATGAAGGGGACAGTGCTGATGGGGGGATATATGAAGGGGACAGTGCTGATGGGGGGATATATGAAGGGGACAGTGCTGATGGGGGGATATATGAAGGGGACAGTGCTGATGGGGGGGGATATATGAAGGGGACAGTGCTGATGGGGGGGATATATGAAGGGGACAGTGCTGATGGGGGGATATATGAAGGGGACAGTGCTGATGGGGGGATATATGAAGGGGACAGTGCTGATGGGGGAATATATGAAGGGGACAGTGCTGATGGGGGGATATATGAAGGGGACAGTGCTGATGGGTGGATATATGAAGGGGACAGTGCTGATGGGGGGATATATGAAGGGGACAGTGCTGATGGGGGGGATATATGAAGGGGACAGTGCTGATGGGGGGATATATGAAGGGGACAGTGCTGATGGGGGGATATATGAAGGGGACAGTGCTGATGGGGGGATATATGAAGGGGACAGTGCTGATGGGGGGATATATGAAGGGGACAGTGCTGATGGGGGGATATATGAAGGGGACAGTGCTGATGGGGGGATATATGAAGGGGACAGTGCTGATGGGGGAATATATGAAGGGGACAGTGCTGATGGGGGAATATATGAAGGGGGCAGTGCTTTGTGTGTGTGTGGGGGGTGGTGATGTGAAGGGGGACAGTGCTGTGTGTGTGGGGGGTGGGGGGGGTGGTGATGTGAAGGGGGACAGTGCTGTGTGTGTGTGTGTGGGGGGGGGGGACAGTGGTGATGTGAATGGGGACAGTGCTGTGTGTGTGGGGGGGGGGGGACAGTGGTGATGTGAAGGGGGACAGTGCTGTGAGTGGTGATGTAAAGGGGGATAAGCAGCTGCACAGAAAACGTGCAGGGTACAATTGACTCTTAAATGCAATGAAATACAAGGTGCGGTTTCCCACACATGGAAATTGCATGGTACATACGCGCCATGCAGTTTCAATGCGACAGCGTTTTTAAAAAGGTGCCAGGGCCTTTTCCCAGCAGAAAACACAGACACAACAGCCCATTCAAATGAATGGGCTGTCGTGCCTGCACACCTGGGCTGTGATGTAAAGAATCCGAGTCATCACGCAAAAATGCAATCTGGACCTCTGCTGGAAGAAAATTTTGCTAATCGGACCTCCATGAATTTTAATTCAATACCCCTGTGCTAGGTTCTTCTCTTTCTTTTTAAAGGTAATTTGAAGGAAAACTTTTTCCTATATTGCCAGACATACAAAGCCAATAACGAACAAGTGAGTTGTCAGGAGGATAGGATGTAGTGCACACAATTTTACTGGCTAGTCACAGAGAAGAGAAATAATATGATTCCCTGGGGATTTCTCTCTTATTAGCTGTAAGAAGTCAGCACAAGTCTGCATGCTGCCTTACATTTGTACTACAGCTCCCGGGGTTTGTGGGCAAAAATCTTTAGAGACTTGACAGGTTGGCACACATTGTATATACAGATGCAATAGAAGGAAACTCCACTAATGCAACGCCTTCACTTTCCTTTTACAGAGCTTGCTTTTGCGGTAATTTCATTTGACATACCTGTTTAAAATGCTTTACTCAACAAGCATGCTCCTTTGAGAGACTAGAAAACTGTAGAGAACGCTTGATATATTGTAAATGGAAAGCTAACTCTGAGCTGTGATGAAGGTAGTGAACTAAGCTAGATGATGCTATAATGCTAAGATTGATGATGTCATCGTACTCAGCAATTTTATAACGCTAATGTGGTTTAATTTTTAGGGCTGGGCTGCATGATTCAGTAATAAGCCAAACAGATCCCAGAATTGGTAGCCTAGGAGAAGACCTAAGTACTTCCAGAAAAGCTTCTTCACTGTTAGAGCTAGTTTACACTAGTGTTGCTCTCTAAAGGGCAAACTGAGTTCAGATCACTCTTTAGAGGGAATCTGACAAGTAGTGAGAAGGAGTGGTATTGCTTCCTCACGCCCTGTTTTAAACCCTTAAACCCTTTACTAGCATGCCGCATCCGCGTGCATTGCATGCCATTCAGTTTCATGGGTTGCGTTCAGCAACCAACTTAAAAAAGAGCTGGATGCATTTTTAAATGCACAAAATATAACTGGATATCAATAATTATAAGTAATACTACCAGGAATTTTTGAACCAGGGAATATCCAAGTTCATTCAGGAGATCAAGAAGAGATGTATTTTTCCCTTGCTGGAGCAATCTGGACCACGGTTTATGGGTTTTCTTTTGTCTTCCTCTGAATTAAAGTGTTTTTTAAAATATTTTTTGCCTTAATGCATTCTTCGCATTAAGGTAAAAAAATGTTTAGGTGTCAGGATCCCACCTCACTATTATTTACCAGAGCCCTCATTCGATCCAGTGCCGTGCAGAGGGAGCTGGGCGGGTTCTGTTGACTCTGTCGATGGACGCAGCACCGGGGCTTAGGTGCGAGCATGTATGAGTGCCCCTGTGGGAAGGGCTTCCCATGGGGACACTGGAGAGAGGGGAAGGGAGCCAGTGGGGGACCCGAAAAGAGAAGGTTCACGGCTAATCTGTGCAATTCCATTACACAGTTCATGTAACTATAGTGATGTTTGTAAAGGTATTTTTTTTTTTAAATAACAATCACTTTCACTGTGGGTATAGGATTCTGTGTATAGAAGTTTTATATGTAATTTGTTTTTGTTTTTTTTTTTCAGACCTGCAAGGTAAAAACAAATCATTCCAGTGATGCATTCCTGAAAACGAAGGCCGCTTCCATCTTCACCTGTCTTCCTTCTGGGTACGCAGACTCCAGCTGTGTGACTGACCAGAGCTGCGATGTTGTCATTTCCGTGCATGCTTGGCGGAGCCGTCATTTACGGCACAGGATTCTGAAGGAATGGCCCGGATGGCTGTTCCTTCAGAACGCTGCACCGATGACGTCATTGGCTGTATATAAATTACAGTAAATATCTTCTAAACGGTGCATGTTTAGGAGACATTTACAGTATTTATAGGTAAGCCTTATTATGGGCTAACCTATAGGTGCAAGTACAAGATTGAGGTTTACCACAACTTTAATTGGTTTTCCATCAAGTGGATTGTAGATTACTGCAGTACCAGTAACAATAAAGTGTATGTATACATGCTGCAAAACTGTGCATGTATGTTTGTTTGTTTGTTTTTTTTTACCCCACACATTTTCTTTAACCACTTCAGCTTCAGGTTTACCCCCTTCATGACCAGGCCATTTTTTGCGATTCGGCACTGCATTACTTTAACTGAAAATTGCACAGTCATGCAATGCTGTACCCAGTAAAAATTGTAGTCCTTTTTTTCCCACAAATGTTTTCTTTTTTTTTGCGCTGTAAAAAAAAACAAAAACAATATTTTTTACTTTCTGCTATAAAACACATCCAATAAAAAATGTAAAAAATTGAATTTCTTCATCAGTTTAGGCCAATATGTATTCTGCTAAATGTTTTTGGTAAAAAAATTCCAATAAGCATATATTGATTGGTTTGCGCAAAAGTTATACATAGCGTCTACAAACTATGGGATATTTTATGCAATTTTATTTATTTTTCTTATTTTAAAATGAGTATGTGTGGCGATCAGCGATTTTTAGAAGGACTGCGACATTGCGGCGGACATTGCGGTGTGAGAAGACAGAGATCTGTGCTCCTGCTTAGCAGAAACACAGGATCTTTGTTTCCCCTACTAGCAGAAAGGCTATCTGCCTTGTTTACATAGGCAGACTGCAGCTCTGCCTCTCTCATGAATGATCGGCGGGTCCTGGCGGACATCAGGTCAGTGGGACCTGCTTATCGGCTCCGCTGTGTCCAATCACAGCAGAAAAGGGTGGCCGGCGGAAGAGGCGATCGCGTAAAGGTATATGTACATGGGGCAGTCAGCAAGCGAAAAAGACTCTGCAAGTACAAAAACACTGTTAATCTGTCAAAAATTCATACAGTTTCTAAGTCCCTTTTTGGGCTAACAGCTTTTATGTAAGTGGTGTCAGCTATGCCCAGTTGTCTTTTGCCAATTACTCAAACCATCTTTACAACACAGGCACTCATCAAGATAACAACTGGGAGACCTAATTAGACTCCCTAGGATCACACAGGAAATGAGCACAGGACATAGCACAGTTTTGATTAACCACATCCTACCCAAGCCTTAGTGCAGCTCTGTTTTTTCAGGAGGGGCCTTTGTATGTGGCCAGACTAATAGTTTCACACATGTGGTATTGCTATAGTCAGGAGGAGTAGCAGAATGTATTTTTGGGTGTCATTTTTGCTATGTACATTCTGCAAGTTAGAAATATCTTACAAATAGACAACTTTGTGTAAAAAAAAAAATGTGTTTTCATTTTCTTTCCACATTTTCCAAAAAAATTCAAAAAGACTCTTGGAACCTTGGGGTGTTTGCTTTCCAAAATAGTGTCATTTTGTGGGTGTTTGTGGGTGTTTCCATTGTCTTCCATTGTCTTGAGGCTCCAGAGCCTTCAAAATGTGATAGGTAGTCAAGAATGTGGAAGGATGTGTAATTTATGTCCGTAGAACACCTGACGGCTCTATCTGTATGTTGGGCCTCTCTCTATGGCCAGGCTGTGGATAAGTCTCACGCATGTGGTATTACCATACTCAGGAGGAGTAACAGAATGTGTTTCGGGGTGTAGTTGCAAGTATGCATATGCCATGTGAAAAAAATAACCTGTAAATATGACAATTTTGTGAAAAAAATCTTCATATTGCAAAGAATTGTGGAAAAAAATTACAACTTTAAAAAAAAAACTCACCATGCCTCTTACTAAATAGTTTGGAATGTCTAGTTTCCAAAAAGGGGTAATTTGGGCGTATTTGTACTGTCCTGGTTTGTTAGTGTCTCAAGAAATGAGATAGGCAGTCAGTACATCAGGTGTGATCAATTCTCAGTGATTGGCGCCATAGCATAATATACACTTGATGTAGGTTATTTTTACCAAAGATATGTAGCAGAATAACATTTGGCCAAAATTTATGAAGAACAATTACTATTTTGCAAAATGTTATAACAGAAACAAAAGAAACGTTTATTTTAAATTTTTTACAAAATTTTTGTTTGTTTTTATTTATAGCGCAAAAAATAAAAACCCAGTGGTGATTAAATACCACCAAAAGAAAGCTCTATTTGTGTGGAAAAAAAGGACATAAATTTCATAACGGTACAATGTTGCATGAATGAGTAATTGTCATTCAAAGTGTGAGAGCACTGAAAGCTGAAAATTGGCCTTGTCAGGAAGGGGGGTATAAGTGCACAGTAAGCAAGTGGTTAAATACCACCAGAAGAAAGCTCTATCTGTATAAAAAAAAAAAAAAAAAATGATAAAAAGTTTATATGGGTATAGTGTTGCATGACTGTGCAATTGTCATTCATAGTGTGACAGCACAGAAAGCTGAAAATTGGCCTGGACAGGAGGAAGGTAAAAGAGCCCAATAAGCAAGTGGTTAACATGTATTTTTTGGCTCCCATCGAACAGACATAACAAAATGCTTTTTAAATTGTTAATTTAACAAAATGTAACAGACCAAAAAGTAGTAATAAAAGTTTGTTAGGGTTTACTTACACTTCAAAACAGAACTCTGTTCTGGTCCGATCACACCAGAGGCAGCTGCAGGAGAGAGAAGAGAGTTCTTGACAAAAGCTGGTGAAGCCTGGTGCGGTGATGTCACCCATAAGCTCCTATGGTCAACCGTTGTTGGCCCTCCCACCTCTCCCCTGTAGCAGTCGTTGACTGACCCAAGAGAGCTGGATCACGTGACCAGACGAAGCAGCCTGAAAATAGATAAGTATATAGATCTTTCTTACACTGATTAGTCAGTATAGGTGTTAGGGGGAGGGAGCATTTTTAAGATTAGTTAGGTTTATCCTGGAACTTTACTTTACCACAGCATCTACAATATCTCACAAAAGTGAGTACACCCCTCACATTTTTGTCATTATTTTATTGTATCTTTTCATGTGACAACACTGAAGAAATGACACTTTGCTACAATGTTAAGTAGTGAGTGTACAGCTTGTATAACAGTGTAAATTTGCTGCCCCCTCAAAATAACTCAACACTCAACCATTAATGTCTAAACCGCTGGCAACAAAAGTGAGTACACCTCTAAGTGAAAATGTCCAAATTGGGCACAAAGTGTCAATATTTTGTGTGGCCCTCATTATTTTCCAGCACTGCCTTAATCCTCTTGGGCATGGAGTTCACCAGAGATTCACAGGTTGCCACTGAATTCCTCTTCCACTCTTTCATGACGACATCACAGAGCTGGTGGATGCTAGAGACCTTGCGCTCCTCCACCTTTTGTTTGAGAATGGCTACATGAAGGGCTACATCCTTTGAGAATGTTTTAGGAAACGAAACGCGTCAGGATACATCATATTGGCCTGTTTTGATCTTTTATGCTGTTTGCTTATGGATGTCTGTAAGTACATGTCTTTTTATAAATAAAACTTATCAAAGCAGTTTTACACTATGTACCGCTATTTGGCTTACTTACATGGGCATTGAATGCGGAGTTCATCATTCCATATCCAACTGTACCTGTGAGATTCTCTACACATCCCATATGAACAGCTACTTAGAGGAATCATTGTTTTTTACCTGCTATGTTTGATTGACCTGTCTGCTGTATGGTAACACAGGTCTATTTCTGATGGTAAGAGTATTTAGCATTTATTTTACCTTGGTGATGGAATACCACTTATCGGGTTGATTTTTCCTTTTCACGGATCTACAATCGGTTACGTGGATGGTATTTAAAAAAACTGTCTAGCCTATTTGCTATATAGTAGTATAGGCTCATGCTATCCGGTAAGCATATGTACAAGGTGTCTTTCCCACGGTGATGGTGTTGGGATTCTAAGGCGTAAAGATTTGTTGGAGGGTGTAACATCTCCTCTGGATAAATATTTCTGTTTGGCTATTATATCCTCATGTCATGTATCAACTCTGGTAATTGCATATGTTTCCACACCTGGTGACGGCTTGTTCTAATTATTGCACTTCATCTGGGTCACTCAATTTTTTGTAAATGGTCTCTACACTTTTACCTGGTGTTTGAGGGATTCACGCATATATGTATGTGATACACTGTTGTTCGCGGTATCACACTATTATATTTTTTCTTTTTCTGTATACAACAACCTGGTCTGGATGAGGGATTCCTTATCTTTTGTCTCCGGAAGTTTGCACATTCAAGATATAAGGCCTGAGGATACCCCCTTCAAAGTTATTCTACATCCATCTTTTGGCTCAATTGACTTGCATACTGTAGGGTATTGTAAGTCCACTCGCTCTGGTAAGGGCACTTATCTACCACCATAACGAAAATCAAGATATTCGTATTTTCCTCAAATTATCACAGATTTGCTTGGACCTTTTTATATATATATCATTTTTGTCTTCACACTTATCCTCAGGATATTGAAGTTAATTAGACTCACCTGGGTCTATTTAACACAGATTATTGTTTCTGTTGGACTAACTCAACTACACATTTTGGCACTAGGACTTTGTGGGACTGTTTCCATTTTTTTCTTCAGGAATTTTTTTATGGATGATTCTTTTCAAGGCCCTTTCACCATATATATGAACATTTAATTTTGTTTATTTCACATTAGTGCTGCACTTTTTTATTATTGTTTTTTACCAATTTATTTTGTCAGTTGGTAGTGCTAGCAGCTCTCTTTTTTTATGCACGAGGTATATACACTTTTTTCACTTTCGTTTGAGAATGCCTTACAGGTGCTCAATAGGGTTTAGGTCTGGAGACATGCTTGGCCAGTCCATCACCTTTACCCTCAGCTTCTTCAGCAAGGCAGTGGTCATCTTGGAGGTGTGTTTGGGGTCGTTATCATGTTGAAGTACTGCCCTGCGGCCCAGTCTCCCAAGAGAGGGATCATGCTCTGCTTCAGTATGTCACAGTACATGTTGGCATTCATGGTTCCCTGAATGAACTGTAGCTCCCCAGTGCCGGCAGCACTCATGCATCCACAGACCATGACACTCCCACCACCATGCTTGACTGTAGGCAAGACACACTTGTCTTTGTACTCCTCACCTGGTTGTCGCCACACACGCTTGACACCATCTGAACCAAATACGTTTATCTTGGTCTCATCAGACCACAGGACATGGTTCCGGTAATCCATAGCCTTAGTCTGCTTGTCTTCAGCAAACTGTTTGTGGGCTTTCTTATGCATCATCTTTAGAAGAGGCTTACTTCTGGGACGACAGCCATACAGACCAATTTGATGCAGTGTGTGCACTGGCTTTGTAAAGTTTTTTTTTTTGGAAAATTCTTTTTATTTGGTTTCAAATTTTAGGGTACAAAACAGAGCCTATATGGCATACCCTGGCTCGGCACACACATACATCCCATTAAAAAGCAAAGAAAGCAAAACAACAAAACAATATATGCCCCTATTGGCACTAGAACCAAACAGCTTTGTAAAGTTTGCATATAAAATCTAATCTGTTTCTTTCTTTCTTTAGAAGTTGTGTTTTTTGGTAGTTTAGGGTGGTTTCCTTTTCCCACTAGTGTTCTTTTTACTGTAAAATATTGAGGCTATTTATTTTTGCACAAGAGCAGGCCCAGGGTATGGATAATTAAAAGGAGCTTATGTAACCCTAAGGAGCCATTTAAAGCCTAGGCACCCCCAAACACCACTGAAAACTACATTGATTTCAACTGCAATGTATTCTGCCAAATGGCAAAGTTTCAGTACAGTTTCCCAATTTCAGGGAAATAAAAAACTCAGAATTTTGCTCTTCCCTAGTCCCAAGTTAATAAAGCATTTACATTAAAAGTATAATTCCTTTAATAATTTTATAGGGCTTAACAATGTTAACTCTGTTGCTCATTTATGACCGTGTGAAAAGAAGGCATTTTTTTAAAGTAGTGATAGCTTATTGAGCAATTTCCATACAAAAACAAAGTACAGAGATAGTACAAAAATCTTAAGTTTCTCACAGACTTTAGACATTCGAGTGATATACACAATCATTAGCTTGGTCTATTAAAATGATATGGTTGGTTTGAGTGTGAGTAAATAGATATGAATATTTTGGTGTTCTGTGACCGGGGAAGATGGACCCTATGCAGATCCAGGCAAAGAACATAGAGACAGAGAAACACAAACAGATAGAGCAGAGAGGAAGGATAAGGTAGTGGAGGGTCTAGGGTGGCCATTTGAAGGGGAGACTTTCACAGTTATTCCAAAGGTTAAGGGTCCATTCACACTAGCGCGACTTGTCAGGCGACTTGGTCGCCTGACAAGTCGCGGTCGGTCGCCTGCCATTGATTAGCACAGGACCCGTTCTAATAAGAGTGACACAAGTCGCTCCGACTTAGAAAAATGGTCCTGTACTACTTTGGGGCGACCTGGAGGCGACTTGTATTGACTTCAATTATATGTCACAGGTTGCCCCAGCAAGTCGTGTCGCGCCATTCTGAATGGGCGCTGATGGTCAATGGTGTCATAGTTGTTTTCTGAGAGTCTTTACTCACATAGTGAATACAAATTCTCCAAATAGATACATGTTAATCAAATCTATCTCAAAGTCCGGCAGTCAGCTACTCCATGCATTGTAAATCGGTTCAGCAACCCATTCCTTAATAGTAAAAGGATTACTAGCTCTCCATGGACTAGGTATTACCGTTCTAGCTGCAATAAGAAAAAAATGAAGAAGACCCTTCTTGGCTTTTGATATTGATCTCGGGAGCATAGAGAGCAATTTCAGGTGTTCCCAAAATGGAAAGGCGTGTTATCTGTTCATAGAAGATCTGTGTTCAGAAAGGGAAATCAAGGAGCAGGAACATCAGATTAGTACCTTTCTATGTCCTGCACTCCCAACAATAATCTGACAAAGAAGGAAGTAAGGAAATACGTTGTGTAGGAGAGCAGGACACCTATTCCAGCATGTAAGAGTTTTACAGTTTTTAGGAAGTCTAACACAATGCTCAATCGAAATGATGAAGATTCTAAAAAGCTATTACGAGGCAGAAGCACTCATTCTAGACAAAGAAATAGTAGAAATTGTAAACCAACTAGCGGCATTCCAAAATAAACCCATTTTTAAGGAAAAAAATCTTGAAATTAAACATGCAGTGGAAAAATTCAGTGGAGAAATTATTAAAAGAAAAGACAAAAAAATGAATCGTGACCAAATGGCATTTAGGACAGGAAGAGTCTATAAATGGGAAAGGAATACTAATAAAACATACAGGTCTAGACCACAAAATGAACAGAATAGAGAGGATGGCAACTGGTCTGACTCATCAGCTGCATCCTCCACATCTTCCAACTTTTGGAATGCTCGCCAAGAGAGATCTAATAGAATTAGACAGGAAAAAAGGAAAGATGATGAAAGAGATACCCCTATGGGAACACAGCATAACTTTCAGACTACACAAACAGCCAAGGCTTTAAAACTTGGACCCAAAACTCAAAATCAATCACCATTAAACCCAATGGCAAGTGGATCCAGCACAACATCAGCAAATGCCCAAGGAACACACTGTGGAACTATCCCAAAAAGAAATTCCCCTAATACTCAGGACAATGCTTTTTTAGAACAAATGACACTAGGACTTCTAGGCCCTCTAAAAATATCCACAACAGAAGAGAAAAACTAAACCAAGAAACAAATTCTCTACAAGTCATTAACATCTCTGGTGTTCAATTAAATGAAGAGGAAATTAAAATACTTGGTCTAGGGCTTAATTTCTGTCCGGCAAAAGACATAGACCGTTTTGAATTTATAAAAGATGTTAATCTTTTTGCACGAAAGCTTAATTTTAGGTCCCTAATTGAGGGCCCTAAAATCAAGCAAAAAGAAGCCCCCATGGGTGGTCTTCTTCAAACCTGGCGTGATTGGTCCAAAAAGGATTATAAGATGCTTAAAATCCTGACCGAGCTTGAGGATGAGTCGGGTCCGACTACACCCGGACCCAGCCCACCCTCGACCTCGGTAGGAACAACACAACAATCAGTACAAACTTTTAAAAAAAAGTCTAAACGTTTCCCGAGTCAAACCAATCCTAAAGTTGATCTTTTTATCCATATGGTAACAAAGGATATTAAACAAATGAACATACGAAAAAACTCTAGTAACCTGTCCGAAACTGAATACCAGGCTCTACGTAACTTACAAGAACGCAAAGATATTGTGATTAAGTCTGCGGACAAAGGCGGAAATGTTGTCATTTTAAATCAAGTACAATACACAGAAATGTGCAACAATATTCTTGACAATAGAGCCTGGTATTCAAGAGTAAGCAGTTTACAGTTACTTAAAAATCAAAGAGAATTCCTAAAACTCCTAGATCAATACCACCAGTGGGGAATTATAACCAAGGATTTGATGGAATTTTTGATTATTAAAGAACCCACAACGCCCACATTTTATGCACTTCCAAAAATGCATAAAAATCACACCAATCCCCCCGGTCGTCCCATAGTCTCGGGCATCAATAGTCTTACACAGAATGCTAGTTCGTATGTAGATGCATACCTTCGCCCACATGTAGAGTCGTTACCCTCGTATCTAAAAGATACTATGCATATGCTATTAACGATTGAAAATATACAGATCGAAGAGGAGACCTATCTGGTATCTATAGATGTTGAGTCCCTATACTCAAATATTCCACACTCTCGAGGTGTGGAAGTTATTGAATCCTTTTTGGATGAGAGAGGACTTGACCATAGAAGGTTAAATAAGTTTGTTTCTGACTTATTATTTTTTATCTTGACACATAACGTGTTTGTGTTTGATGGTTCCCACTACCTCCAGGTACAGGGGGTGGCGATGGGGACCAAATGTGCCCCATCTTATGCCAACCTGTACCTGGGGGGGTGGGAACGATGGCTCTTTGCCCAAGAATCTATATCAGTATATCTGGCATATGTAGAGATCTGGAAAAGATATATCGACGACATATTCATCCTATGGTCGGGTCCTCTCGACACCCTAAAGGAATTCATAGATATTCTGAATGTAAATGACTTCAATTTGCACTTTACCTATGTTTTTGATAGATCTAGGATTCCTTTTTTAGATCTCGAGATCTATAGAAGCATGGATAATACACTTTCAACCACACTCTATAGAAAACCAACTGCAACAAATGCGTTATTACATGCAGATAGCAGCCACCCAAGACATGTAATTCAAGGAATACCAATAGGACAGTATTATAGGATTCGTAGAAACTGTTCGGAAGAGACTGAATTTGAAAAAGAAGCTTTAGAATTACAAAAAAGATTCCTACAGAGGGGATACAGTAGGAAAAGCACTAAAAAAGCATACAAAAAAGCAAAAGATAGCCCTAGAGACCTTCTCCTTTTTCAAGGAGAATGTCAAAACTCTCAAAACTCAACTAAAATGATCACGAGATATTGTTCTCAATCCAACCAACTAAAAAGTATTATAGCCAAACATTGGCATCTCTTGGCAGAGGATAAAATCCTCAGTAACTTTGTGGATACTAGACCGAGTGTGATTTTTAGGAGAAATAAATCTATTCGAGATATGGTGACTGCCAGCCACTACCAGAGAGACAAAAGGGCAGACCCCTGTATCAAACTACCCCAAGGTACTTTTCCTTGTGGACTATGTGGTTATTGTAAATTCATTGCTAGCAAGCCTCAACAAACGTTGCCAAATGGACGCCCATTTGTTCTTAAACATTTTGTGACATGCCAAACTATAGGTATTGTCTATATTTGGAAATGTGAATGTCCCGCTTTTTATGTGGGCAAAACCAAACGACATTTCTGGGAGAGAATCAAGGACCATGTATCATACATAAGGGGTGGAGACTTAGAAAGTCCCATAGCAAGACACATAGCTCAAACGCATAGATATAAATGTCCAAAATTCAAATTTTTCGCCCTAGATAGGATCCATCCTGGACCCAGAGGGGGACCTTTTGACAACTTAATTCTACAAAGGGAAGCACGTTGGATTTTCTCTTTAAATGCTTGCACCCTCCCAGGATTGAATGAACACCTGAGCTTTGCCCCCTTTTTGGCAGACTAATACCCTCTTAGACTCTCCAATATGATATTGAAGAGATTAACTCATTTGGATTTACTCTTTTATATAATTTTCAAGTTAAACAAAAATAATTTTTAAAAAAATTTTTTTTTTTTTTTTTTTTTTTTCCTCTCCCCCCCTTTCCCTTTCCCCCCCCCCTTTTTTTCATTGCTGTAGGTCTGTTTACCGCGTGGTCCATTGTCCTGCATATCGGTTGCCAAATTATATATTCTTTCTCTTCTTCTTCTTATAAATCTTAATTATTCACTGCTCCACATGACCAGACCATATAAGCAGATTTGCTAATGTCATTTCTGAGTAAAACTGTTTGTTGGTACATTTATGGATAATTTCTCCTCTTATATGGCTCAAATGCAGGTTTGAATTGATTCAAATAGGGAATAAATAGTTATATTCAGATGTTTTTCATACATGCCATATTGAATGTTAAAATATATTCCTGCTTTTTATGCACGTATAATATTACCATTTTTGACAGTGTTAATCAGCTTCTATTGGCTTTAATTTGTCTGAATGGTGGATTACGTTATGGCAGATCGTCACTTCCGGTCCCGGAACCGGAAGTGATGCTCACTTCCGGTATGCGGGAACATCCTCCCGCGGCGTCTACACGTGGACGCTATGGCGGGCGGATGTGGGGGGCGTGAGACCGGGAGGAGGAGGAGACCAGATACAGAGTGGTTAGTATATATACCGGACAGCTTAGTAAGCTCACACTTACAGGCTGCCTAGGCTGAGTGTCATACTCCCCGTGGGTTTTCTGAATTGCTTCAGATGGTAAGTGTTTTAACTATAGACTCAGCTCCTTACTTTTCCTTTTTGTCAGGCTCAGCCCTTTACCAACGGTCCATTATCTTTATATATCTTTTCAGATTCGGGGCTGGATCCAATTTGTCTAAAGCATCCAGTGACTCTCTCATACTTAGTTTTTATACTTCCAGCACCACACTGATCCCCAAGTTTTAAAGGGGACTCTCTATTTAACCCTTCCTCACTTAATATTGGTGCACATCTTTGAAGGGGATTTCAATGTCTAACCCCCTCTCTACTTAAATAGATGTACGTCTTGCTTGACGTTTACACCACCTAACACATAAATTTTAGAGAATGAGTCCCTGGTAAGTACCTATTCTTACAAATCACCATCCCCCTTATTAAAATAATCAAATAAGGAGTAACCATACATACATATAAATTCATTTTTTTCTTTCTGCTGATTTTAGGGGCTTCTGGCTCCCCCTTTCATACAACATGATTTTAAATTAAACAAGTATACTCAACTCTATTCATTGTGACGTCTAAATTGGGGTAAGACAATCTAATGCCTTAGTATGTCATATTTTTAGTTTATAATAAAGTGAATATACCTCTTTATATATACCATTCATTTTTTTTGGTCTCCTCCATGCCTCCTCTATGGATGGACTGTCCCCTGAGTTACTATACTCGGGTGAACTAGCCTATCCTTATCACTGCCCCCCCTGTGGGCTACGTGGTGATCCACACTCTACATCATTTCCCCCCTTTTCTATCATTGTTCTCTCATATTCATCCCTTTTCTCTTTTTCCCTTTTTCCCACCCTTTCCTACTCTTCCTTTTCAGTGTGTGGGGTTTAGTTCCTTGTCTTTCTGACAAGCAAAGCATAAAAGAGTTTGTCAAACAGAAATGTTTTTTCTCTTCCTCCTTTTTATCTAAAGGAATCTATAATATAGGAACCAATATACTAACCAGCTATATTTATGGAAAATCTATCTTTTGATCTACCTATATAATTGTTAAATAATTAGAGTAAAACTGATGTGTTCAAGGTTAAGATAATAATGTAAGTAACATACAATTGATAGCTGCAAATAACAAACTGAGAATAATAAAAATGTTATAAGACATATGTGTATATTCACAAATCTAATAACTGTTTTATATACCTCTAGATTATTAAAGACTGAATCTCTGTTTACATACTTTCCTTTGCTGGACCCTGAGGAAGCGCATAATGCGAAACGCGTAGCTCCAGCATTTTCTATCTGTATTTGTACTAATCCTGTCACTATTGTAACAGGAAGTCAGCTAAATCTGGGAATGTAGTCACAGGAAGGAGATACATTTCTACCTGATTTAGAAAGTCCATTAATTAATTTAGGGTGTTGGCTACAGAGCTAGCCAGCAGGAAGTTGAAAGGCCTTCACCTGTTCAGAATGAGGGAGTTAAGGCTCTATAATTTGTTCAGAGAAATTCCTATTGTTTGCTGCCTCCAGAAGCTGCATCCTGAAGCCATGTGGGCTGGGAGCAGGAGGACAGTCAGCGTGTGCCTCCCGACAGGATGTGTGGGCCTGGGAGAAGACCCCCCGGAGTGATGTGTGCCCGGGACGGTAACCAAGGGTGAATACGTCTCAAAGGTGAGAAGACGAACTGTTGATGTGAAAGAAATAAAGGACTGTGTTGCCCTGTGAAGCTATTATAAAAGGACTATTGAGTGTCCGCTGTAGGACAAGGAAGTCTGCCCGACGGTAGGTTGGAGACAGACACTTAGGCAGGTTCCAGTTGTGAGAAGGTAGCCGCCCACAGAGGCAAGGATTTATTTTCTGTTTTATTTTATTTTGGATGTTTTGCTGCATACAGCCTGGTGAAGAAAACACCATTTAATAAACCACACTGTTTGTTTGCAAGCACTTGTCGGCTACCTCTCTGGGAAAACGCACCCCCCAAGGGGTCATCCACACCCGCCACCAAGCTAATCCCTTACATATGGTGGAGGTATGCAGTGGGCATAAGCAGAGATCCCTGCAAGGAAGTGCAAATGTTTGATGAACTTTATCTGGTGCATGAGATTGCACAATCTATGTGTGCAGGAGAGAAGATCCTGACAGAAAAAAAAAAAAGTGTTTTAAAGAGACAGCGGTCTCAAAATTATTTGATGAACTTTGTTGTGTCTGGTGCAAGTGACTGCACAAACTGTGTGTGCAGGAAAAGAGATCTTGCAAGAGAGAGAAAAACTACATGTGTTAAAGAGACAGTGGTCTGAAAATTTTTTGCTGGACTGTGAAAAATTTGTTTGTGGAGTTATTGAAGATGGGGCGTTCAAAACGCCTGAAGAATGCAAAGATAGATGAAATGAGAGACCGGATTCTATGGATGGAGGGGATGTTACCGTCTGAACCAGCCCCATCCATGCCTAAAGAGAGTCTACTAAAGAGGAAGGGTGTTGTCCCTAGCAACACTGATGAAACTGCTATGGAGACGCAGTGTGCTCAGATGAAAAGTAAACCCAAAATGGGGGAGATGCTGAAACAACGGAGCTTTGCAGCTCAACAAAAGGCTCATCAAGAGAGCATGGCAGGCTGGAAACAGAGACGCCAGCAGCCAATGGAGGCCATCGGTTTGGAAGAAACCGAGTATGTGTGCAGGGCTGAGTTGGATGCCTTGCAACGGAAAATGGAAGAAAAGGAACAAGCCTTGGAATTGCTTAAAATGGAGCATAGAAACTTGCAGGAAATGAATGAACTACTCAAGTCTCATGTGTTACAGTGGGAAGAATCCACTGCTCTTCTTTTGGTCGAGTTGCAAAAATGTCAAGACACTATAAAGGAGAAAGATACCATCCTTATGGAGAAGGAAATTGAAATTCAGACTTTGCAGAAGCAAAGCATGTGTGAAATGTTGGAGTTGCGTAATCAGCTGGAAAAAAGTCTTCAGTGTTTGGAAGTTACAAAAATAGACCTGCAGGAGTCGCAGGAACAGAATGTCGCTCTGAAAACGACATTGTCTCTCAGCGACAAAGAGAAAAGTGAAAGAGAGGCTAAATTACTGAGTACTGTGTATGAGCTCACTACTTTAAGCAATGTGGTAGATGAATGGCGTGCGGACTGTGAAAGTTGGAAAGGGGAAGCCCAACGTGTCCAGCAGCAGTTAAAGGAGAAAGAAGCCTGTGTGGCAGAATTACATTCTTATTCCCAGATGCTAGCCAATGAGGTGAAGGCTCTTATGCAGGGAAAAGAAGATTGTGAACATAAGAGGGAAAAAGTAGAGGCACAGCTTCTGGAATCGCAAGTCAAGGTGTCAGAAGGTGACCGATTGTGTGCTAAGCTGTCAGAGAAGGCAAACCGACTGCAGGTTGAGTTGGACAATGTTACAAATCAGCTTTCTCAAGCAGACAGCAAATCTAGAGAAATTGCGGAAGATTTTTCTATCTTGGAATCGCAGCTGCAAGACACGCAGGAACTCTTACAGGAAGAGAGGTGTCAAAGGCTGAGTTTTAGCACAAAGCTCAAACAAATGGAAGATGAGAAAAATGGCTTCCTGGAACAATTAAAAGAGGAGGCGGAAGCAAAGAAAAACCTATCAGAGCAAGTCGCAACATTGCAAGCTCAGATAGCGGTTATGAAAAAACGCATGGAAGAAAGCGTTGGTTCATTACAGTGTGTTGAAGATGTGAAAAAGAAGTTTGATCAGATGCTTGGTGAAGAGAAGAATGTGTCTGCAAAATATGCAGAAGAACGCGCACGTGCAGAAACGGAGGTGCGTGATAACGAGAGCAAAGCCCTGTTCTTGGCTCGCTCTTTGGAGGAAGCTCTAGAGTGTAAGGCTGAACTAGAAAGTGTTAAACAGCTGCGTACAGAAATGGAAGAATTGGTCAGCTCCAAGGATGATGTTGTGAAAAGCGTTCAGGAGCTAGAAAAGTCTAAGCGAGCCTTAGAACAGCAACTAGAAGAGATGAAGATTCCGTTGCAGGAACTGGAAGAGGAATTCCAGGCAACAGAGGATCTGTCCCAAAGAGGGGATAGTGTGCCTGATGCAGTTTTTAAAAGGATCAGTGTTTTGGGGTCTGTCCTGAGTGAGCCTCAGAAATGTGACGACATGTGGCTTGAATCACCCCTTTGGAATAAACCGTTCCTTCAAAAACTTCAAGCATTGGAAAATGTATCATTAGAACTTCAGCAAACAAAGGAGCTGAGTAAGAAATGTGGTGATTTCTCAGTTCAGGCTGAAAACCTAGTGGAGAAAACTAAGGCTGTTGGTGAAAACGTGAAGCAAATGAATAAGTGCCTTTCAGGGAGTGTTTCCAAAATGGAACTGGTGAAAGACGGGTGGCAGAAGTTTGATCGTGATCTTGAGATGCATTCCATGTGGAATTCAGATAGAGAAAAAGAACTAGGTGACCTTGAGCGGTCAAATAGTTCAGCAGAAAGTGCATTGAAGAAACCTGTAAAAGAATGTGTTGCAGTTCCATGCTTCTTCACTGATGCAGAGAGGAGGTCTATAATGGATACCACCCAGATCGCTGGGTTCAACTGTGTTGTTGCCTTTGACCCCTATGTTGGTGGAAGGAAAGTTGATGATGTTCTGGTTGGCTACTTCTGTGAAGAGTTTGGCAAGAAATATAAACTGAATATCAAATCAAGTAGTAGGCCTTTACTGCGACTCGCTCAGGAGGGCGAAAAGTTTAAGAAGTTGATGAGTGCAAATGCTTCAGATCTGCCTATGAATATGAAATGTTTGAATGATATTGATATCTCTGGGAAAAGGAACAGGGGTCACTTTGAAGAAATGTGTGACAGCCTGTTGTCTCAATTGGAAAATCCTCTGCACAGCATCTTAGAGCAAGCAAAGCTCAAGAAGGAAGATCATTCCCTTTTACAACAAAAAGTCAATGATTGTGTACAGCTGTATGGAGAGGCAACTCAAGTCACAGAGGGATGTCAAGAGTCCCTACTTGGAACAAAGCTTAGTGAAGCAAAGGTTCTCAAAGTTTTGTGGAAAACATTTATGGATTGCAGAGAGAGGCGTCTTAAGAATGTTGAAGACATTAAGACTAGCCCAATTGAGTTGCCTATGGATCACGGTCCTCCATGGTGGATTGGACAGACGGTTATGAGGGACAAGCTGTCTGACATTTATGAGAA